>NC_080796.1:3640066-3955120 GCF_028018385.1 Neofelis nebulosa | reverse complement strand
CTATTTTTAGTTTTTTGAGGAAACTCCATACTGTTTTCCAGAGTGGCTGCACAAGCTTGCATTGCCTCCAACAGTGCAAAAGAGATCCTCCTCCACATCCTCGCCAACATCTGTTGTTGCCTGAGTTGTTCATGTGAGCCATTCTGACAGGCATAAGGGGGTAGCTCAGTGTGGTTTTGATCTTTATTTCCCTGATGATGAGTGATGTGGAGCATTTTTTCATGTGTCAGTTGGCCATCTGGATGTCTTCTTTGGAGAAGTGTCTATTCATGTCTTTTGCCCATTTCTTCACTGGATTATTTGTTGTTTGGGTGGTTGAGTTTGACAAGTTCTTTGCAGATTTTGGATACTAACCCTTTATCTGATATGTCATTTGCAAATACCTTCTCCCATTCTGTCAGTTGCCTTTTCGTTTTGCTGATTGTTTCCTTCTCTGTGCAGAAGCCTTTTTGTCTGATGAGGTCCCATTAGTTCATTTTTGCTTTTGTTTCCCTTGCCTCCAGGGACGTATTGAATAAGAATTTGCTGCGACCAAGATCAAAGAGGTTTTTGCCTGCTTTCTCCTTGAGGATTTTGATGGCTTCCTGTCTTGCATTGAGGTCTTCCATCCATTTTGAGTTTATTTTTGTGTAAGAAAGGTGTAAGAAAGTGGTCCAGGTTCATTCTTCTGTATGTCGCTGTCCAGTTTCCCAGCACCACTTGCTCAAGAGACTGTCTTTATGCCACTAGATATTCTTCCCTGCTCTGTGAAAGATTAGTTGGCCATACGTTTGTGGGTCCATGTCTGGGTTCTCTATTCTGTTCCATTGTTCTGACTGTCTGTTCAAGTGCCGGTACCATATTGTCTTGATGATTACAGCTTTGTAGTATAGGTTGAAGTCTGGGATTGTGATGCCTCCTGCTTTAGTTTTCTTTTTCAAGATTTCTTTGGCTCTTCGAGGCCTTTTGTGGTTCCATGCACATTTTAGGATTATATGTTCTAGCTCTGTGAAGAATGCTGGTGTTACTTTGATAGGGATTGCATTGAATATGTAGATGGCTTTGGGTGGTATCGACATTTTAACAATATTTGTTCTTCATATCCAGGAGCATGGAATCTTTTTTTTCCATTTTTTTTGTGTCTTCTTCAATTGCTTTCATAAGCTTTCTATGGTTTTCAGTATATACATTTTTCACCTATTTGGTTAGATGTATTCCTAGGTATTTTGTGGCTTTTTGTGCAACTGTAAGTGGGACCGATTCCTTGATTTCTCTTTCTGTTGCTTCATTGTTGGTGTATAGGAATGCAACCGATTTCTGCGCATTGATTTCATATCCTGCAACTTTGCCGAATTCAGGAATCCATTCTAGCAGTTTTTTGGTGGCATCTTTGGTGTTTTCCATATAGAGTATCGTATCATCTGCGAAGAGGGAAAGTTTGACCTCCTCCCGGCTGTTTTGGATACCTTTTATTTCTTTGTGTTGTCTGATTGCAGAGGCTAAGACTCCCAATACTATGTTGAGTAACAGTGGCGAGAGCGGACATCCCTCTCTTGTTCCGACCTTAGAGGGGAAACTCCCATTTTTCCCCACTGAGGATGATATTAGCATTGGGTTGTTAATATATGGCTTTTATGATCTCGAGGTAGGCTCCTTCTCTCCCTCCTTTCTTGAGGGTTTTTATCAAGAAAGGATGCTGTATTTTTTCAAATGCTTTCTCTGCATCTATTGAGAGGGTCATATGGTTCTTGCCCTTTCTTTTGTTGATGTGATGAATCACATTAATTGTTTTGCAGATATGGAACCAGCCCCGCATCCCAGGTATAAATCCCGCTTGGTCGTGGTGAGTAATACTTTTCATGTATTGTTGGATCCAGTTAGCTAATATCTTGTTGAGAATTTTTGCATCCATGTTCCTCATGGAACGTTGTCTATAGTTCTCCTTTTTAGTGGGGTCTCTGACTGGTTTTGGAATCAAGGTAGTGCTGGCTTCATAGAAAGAGTTTGCAAGTTTTCCTTCCATTTCTATGTTTTGGAACAGTTTCCCCAACGTTTTTTTTTTTAATTTATTTTTGGGACAGAGAAAGACAGAGCATGAATGGGGGAGGGGCAGAGAGAGAGGGAGACACAGAATCGGAAACAGGCTCCAGGCTCCAGCCCAGAGCCTGACGCGGGGCTCAAACTCACGGACCGTGAGATCGTGACCTGGCTGAAGTCGGACGCCTAACCGACTGCGCCACCCAGGCGCCCCTGTTTTGGAACAGTTTCAAGAGAATAGGTGCTAACTCTTCCTTAAATGTTTGGTAGAATATCCCCCTGGAAAGCCATCTGGCCCTGGACTCTTGTTTTTTGGCAGATTTGTGATTACTAATTCAATTTCCTTACTGGTTATTGGTCTGTTCAAATTTTCTATTTCTTCCTGTTTCAGTGTTGGTAGTGTATATGTTTCTAGGAATTTGTCCATTTCTTCCAGATTGCCCATTTCATTGGCATATAATTGCTCATACTATTCTCTTGTTATTGTTTTTATTTCTGCTGTGTTGGTTGTGATCTCTCCTCTTTCATTCTTGATTTTATTTATTTTGACCCTTTCCTTTTTTTCTTTTTTGACCAGACTTGCTAGTGGTTTATCAATTTTGTTAATTCTTTCAAGGCACCAGATTCTGGCTTGATTGATCTGTTCTACTGGTATTTTTCTGTTTTTTGTTTGTTTGTTTGTTTGTTTGTTTGTTTGTTTTGATAGCATTAATTTCTGCTGTAATCTTTAGTATTTCCTGTCTTCTGCTGGTTTGGGGTTTTATTTGCTGTTCTTTTTCCCGCTCCTTAAGGCGTAAGGTTAGGTTGTGTATCTAAGATCTTTCTTCCTTCTTTAGGAAGGCCTGGATTGCTATATATTTTCCTCTTATAACCACCTTTGTTGTGTCCCAATGGCTTTGGGTTGTGGTGTTATCCCTTTCATTGACTTCCATATACTTTTCAATTTCCTCTTTAACTGCTTGGTTGGCTCATTCATTCTTTAGTAGGATGTTCTTCAGTCTCCAAGTATGTGTTACCTTTCCCAATATTTTCTTGTGGTTGATTTCGAGTTTCATAATGTTGTGGTCTGAAAATATGCACGATATGATCTCAATCTTTTTGTACTTACTTAGGACTGATTTATGTCCCAGTATATGGTCTATTCTGGAGAATGTTCCATGTGCACTGGAGAAGAAAGTATATTCTGCTTGTTTAGGATGAAATGTTCTGAATATATCTGTTAAGTCCATCTGGTCCAGTGTGTCATTCAAAGCCATTGTTCCCTTGTTGATTTTTTTTTTTTGATTAGATGACCTGTCCATTGCTGTGAGTGGGCTGTTGAAGTTTCCTACTATTATGGTATTACTATCGATGAGTTTTTTTATGTTTGTGATTAATGGATTTACACACTTGGGTGCTGTCACATTTGGCGCATAAATGTTTACAATTGTTAGGTCTTCTTGGTGGATAGACACCTTGATTATGACATAATGCCATTCTGCATCTCTTGATACAGTCTTTATTTTAAAGTCTAGATTGTCTGATATAAGTATGGCTACTCTAGCTTTCTTTGGTTGACCATTAGCATGATAAATGGTTCTTCATCCCCTTATTTTCAATCTGAAGGTGTCTTTAGGTCTAAACTAGGTCTCCTGTAAAGAGCATATAGATGGACCTTGTTTTCTTATCCATTCTGTTACCCCATGCTTTTTGATTGGAGCATTGAGGCCACTGACATTTAGAGTGAGTACTGAAAGATATGAATTTATTGCCATTATGATGCTTGTACACTTGGAGTTTCTGTGGTGTTCTCTGCTCCTTTCTAATCTTTGTTGCTTTTGAGATATATATATATATATATATATATATATATATATATATATATATATATATGCATATATATGTATGTATGTATGTATATATTTTTTCAACTTTTCTTCCCTCAGAAAGTCCCCCTTAAAATTTCTTGCAGGGCTGGTTTAGTGGTCACAAATTCCTTTAATTTTTGTTTGTCTGGGAAACTTTTTCTCTCTCCTATTTTGAGTGACAGCCTTGTTGGATAAAGAATTCTTGGCTGCATTTATTTTTTTATTTTATTTGTTTAATGTTTATTTTTGCAGAGAGAGAGAGAGACAGAGACAGAGCATGAGCAGAGGAGGGGCAGAGAGAGAGGGAGACACAGAATCCGAAGCAGGCTCCAGGCTCTGAGCTGTCAGCACAGATCCCTTCACGGGGCTCGGACTCACAGACCACGAGATCATGACCAGTGCTGAAATCGGATGCCTAACCGACTGAGCCACCCAGGTGCCCCTGCATATTTTTCTGATTCAGCACCCTGAATATATCCCGCCACTGCTTTATGGCCTGCCAAGTTTCTGTGGATAGGTCTGCTGCAAACCTGATATGTCTTCCCTTTCAGGTCAGGGAACATTTTTTTTTCCCTTGCTGCTTTCATGATTCTCACCTAGCCTGAGTATTTTGTGAATTTGACTATGATAAGCCTTGTTGATGGTCGGTTTTTGTTGAATCTAATGGGGGTCCTCTATGCTTCCTGGATTTTGATGTCTGTGTCTTTCCCCAGGTTTCGTAAATGTTTTCCGCTATGATTTGCGCACATAAACCTAATACCCCTATATCTCTCTCTTCCACTTCTGGTACCCCTATGATTCTGATGTTGTTCCTTTTTAATGAGTCACTGGTTACTCTGATTAAATTGTGCTCTTTTGCCTTAAGCTCCCTCTTTTTTTTCTGCTTCATTATTCTTTATAATTTTGTCCTCTATATCGCGGATTCTCTGTTCTCCCTTGTCCATCCTTGCCACCACTGAATCCATCCGTGATTGCAGCTCAGTTATAGTATTTTTAATTTCATTCTAGCTATTTTTTACTTCTTTTATCTCTGCAGAAAGGGATTCTAATCTATTTTCGACCCCAGATAATATTCTTATTATCGTGAATTTAAATTCTGGTTCAGACATCTTGCTTGTACCTGTGTTGGTTAAATCCCTGGCTGTCGTTTATTCATGCTCTTTCTTTTGGGGTAAATTCCTACTGAATTCTGTGGTTTGGGTTGTGCAGACTGTTGTGTTAGTCCTCCAATCAGTGTTCTAGGTGTGTAGGATGGTTTCGTGTTGGCCTGGTTGTATTTCATGGATGGGAGACACACACAAAACTTCCATGCTGTTCCGCCATCTTGGCCTCTCCCCCCATTCACAAATATTTTAAAAACTTATCTCAGGGTGCCTGAGTAGCTCAGTCGGTTAAGCATCCAACTTAGGCTCAGGTCATGATCTCACAGTATATGAGTTTAAGCCCCACGTGTTGTTCGCATTAGGTTCACCACTGTCAGTGCAGAGCTTGCTTCAGATCCTTTCTCCCTCTCTCTCTGCCCCTGCCCTGCTGGCTTCCTTGGTCTCTCTTAAAAATAAACAGTTAAAAATAATTATCTCAATAGATGTGAAATAAACATCTTTTAACATTCCATATTCATTCATGACAGAACTTAGAAAACTAGTATTATAAGGGAACTTGCTTAATATACTTGTAGCAGAAAGACCCCAAGTGACCCCATAATATCTGTCCTTTAGTGTTGTCACCTTTTCTTTATAATTCTTTTCTCTTAAGATCTGTGACTTGACTCTAGCTATTAGAATATGGCAAATGTAGGGGCGTCTGGGTGGCGCAGTCGGTTAAGCGTTCGACTTCAGCCAGGTCACGATCTCGCAGTCCGTGAGTTCGAGCCCCACGTCAGGCTCTGGGCTGATGGCTCGGAGCCTGGAGCCTGTTTCCGATTCTGTGTCTCCCTCTCTCTCTGCCCCTCCCACGTTCATGCTCTGTCTCTCTCTGTCCCAAAAATAAATAAAAAACGTTGAAAAAAATTTAGAATATGGCAAATGTAAAGGAAGGTTGCAGACATAATTCAGTTAATTCAGAGTCAGTCAAAAGAGGATTATGCTAGGCAAACCTGTTCTAATCACGTGAACACCCTCCAAGGAGGACTGAGCCTTCTCTGAAGTGACATTCTCCTTGCTGGCCTCCTAAACTAAGTGGCTGTATTGAGGAAGTCTACGTGGCCAAGAACAAGGAACAGCCTTGCTCTAGGCTGAATATTTGTGTCCCCACTCACCCGAATACATGTGTTAACTCTTAATGTTCATCGTGATAGTATTTAGAAGTGGGGGATTTGGGAAATGATGAAGTCACGAAGGTGGAGCCCTCCTGAATGGGATTAGTGCCCTTATGAAGGAGGGTTGTGAGAGCTCCCTTGGCCCTGCGCCAAGCAGGAAGACCAGAGTCCATGAACCAGGAAGCAGGCCGTCACTGTACACTGAATCTGCCAGTGCCTTAATTTTGTACTTCCCAGCCTCCAGAAGGGTGGAAATAAAACTTTCTTTTTCATAATCCTATGGCATTTTGTTAGAGCAGCCAAAAGGACTAAGACAAGTGTCTGGGAACGCTTAGGACCTAAGCCTCCAACTAGCCTCCAACTAGCAAAGAGCTGTGGAAATGAGTCCAGTCATACAGTCACAAGGAAATTCTCTTAAAAACAAACTCAATGGGCTTGGAAGCAGATTCTTCCCCATTGAAGCACCCAAATGGGGAAGCGTAGTCTAGCAGACACCTTGGCTACAGCCTTGTGAGAACCTGAACAAAGGACCCAGCTAAGCCATTGCTTAGCTTCTGGCCCATAAAAATGTGAGATAAATGTGTGTGGCTTTAAGGCGCTGTGTTGATGGTGATCTGTTGTAAACGGCAAGAGCAAACTAAGAGACTAATAAGACATAAACTTTTAAAAACCCCACTATCTACATAGTTATAGGAAACTACTTTTACATGTTGCAATTTCAAGAAGACATGAACACTCACTATCGACAAGGGAAGACATGTAAGGCTAGCAGCAGGCCTGTCCAAAGAAACTTGGCAGGGCAGAAGGGAGGGGTAGGAAACGGTCAATGTGCTGAATGGGAACATCTGCGGCGAAGAATCCCTTCCCAGGCAAGGCTGACATTTAGAATAGAAAGAGAGAGAAAGGCTTTCCCAGACAAACAAAACCTCATGGAGTTCATGACCACTAAACCAGCCCTGCGGGAGATCCTAACGGGCGACTCTGTGAGTGGAAAGCAGCAGAGACTACAAAGGACCAGAGGCCTCACCAAAAGCATGAAACCTTCAGATAACACAAGGACACTAAATCCATATCTTTAACTAATCACTCTGAATGTGAATGGACTCAATGCCCCAATCAAAAGACACAGGGAATCAGAATGGGTAAAACACAAAACAAAACCAAACAACAAGATCCATCTATATGTTGTCAACAAGAAACTGATTTTAGACCCCAGGACACCTCCAGGTTCAAAGTGAAGGTATGGGGAACCACCTATCATGCTACTAGAAGTCAAAAGAAAGCTGGAGTCGCCACACCTCCACCAGACAGACTAGATTTTAAACCAGAGACTGTAGTAACAGATTCAGAAGGGCATTGGGTCGTAATTAAGGGGTCTATCCATCAAGAGGAGCTAACAATTGCAAATGTTTATGGCCCCAAAGTGAAACGCCCACACATATGAATCGATTACTCACAAACATGATTAAATGTATACATACAAATACCATGATTGTAGACGACTTTAAGACTCCACTCATGGCAAAAGGCGGATCGTCAAGGCAGAAAATCAGTAAGGAAACACAGATCCAATGTGTCACTGGACCAGATGTATTCAGATATACATAGATCTATATTGGCCTCATATATATACATTTATATACATGGGTATCAACACCGATATATTAAGATCTTTTCACCCAACAGCAGTAGAACGCACATTCTTCTTAAGTGCACATAGAACATTCTCCAATGTCTCCAAGTGACATCCTGGGTCACAAAACAGCCCTCCACAAATATAAAAGGACTGAGATCATATCTTGCATATTGTCAGATCACAACAACGAGCACTTGCTCATTCTTTCTCTCTCTCCCTCCCTTTCCAAGAGAAATGCAAACATTTCAAAAACATTTAGCTCAGCCCCTTCCAAGAAAGAGAAAAAACAAGAATAATAAACCTTGTGGGGCAACGAGTCCTGGATGGAAACCACACACAGACAGTAGAATTCCATAACCAATATGTTGACAATGGAGTTGACAGAAAGTGATGTACTAAAAGAACAGACACTAAAGAAATCGTTTCTGCAAGGACAAATTAGGGTAGGGGTAAACCATTAAAAACGAGCCTGGTGCGGGGAACACATATGTGGCACAGTGAGTTCAGCATCCACCTTCAGCTCATGAGTCATGATCTCACGGTTTGTGGTTATCAGCCCCACGTTGAGCTCTGTGTTGACAGCTCGGAGCCTGCAGCCTGCTTTGGATTCTGTGTCTCTCTCTGTCTCTGCCCCTACCCCGCTTGCACTCTGTGTCTGTCTCTGTCTCAAAAAGAAATAAACTTTGAAAAAATTTTGAAAATACCGTAAAAAGCACGGGGTGAGAAGAGGGAAAAAGGAAACAAAAACAAAAACAAAAACAAATGACCAATCAATCAAGCATGAGCTTAAGACAAAAAAGAAAAGGAAAAATGTGAGCCAAAGAAGGCAAGTGGAAACAACATACATTTTTCAACAGGTACATGAGTAGGATTGGGAATATACTATGAAAAATAGTCCCTTTTAACCTTTTAAAAATATATGTCTTTATATATGTGTGATATATACATATATATATATATATATATATGTGTGTGTGTGTGTGTGTGTGTGTATGTTTAGGTGTACATAAATATGTATACATATAAGTGTGTATTTATATATGTGTAAATATATATGTGTATATATGTGTATATTATATATATCTCTACCTATATCTATCTATATCTATCTATCTATCTATCTATCTATCTATATCCATATCCATCTACCTATGTATCTGTCTATATAATATTTATGTAAAAGAGAGGCTTTGACTCACAGTATATCCCTAATAATACTGACTCTTATCACTCTACAGTTATCTGGTTATAAATACTGTAATAAAGAATTTAATTTTTTTCACTATAAATACATTGTTCAATTCCTGGCATCTTTCGCTTCCGAAAAGCTAGAAATTATTACTAGACTAACAAAAGAACAGAAAAAGAGAGGTTCCTAACACGTCAACATCCACTATGGAGAAAGAATTGGGAATGAGAATTCTAGGAAGAAATGGGAACCTTTAAAGGATGTAGGTAATGGGACACAGATGGGGTTAAACAAACAAAGGCTGAGGACTTTTTCTCTGCAATTCTAAGCTCACAATGGGAGGATACTAAAAATAGACTGTAACCTTCTTTCTTATGTAACTCCTGATTTCCTCAATAGAATTCATTTGCGTGTATACATGTTAAACACTAAAACGGAATATAAACTGAAGCCTGACTTTTTAAATTCACATATTTAATTGTGATATATCATGCGTATTTGGTTACTTTTCAAACTCCATTCTACGGAATTCCATTTCCCTACTCATTTGTTCACATTCAAAAACCATGACATTGCTTCTTCCAAGCAAGACTTTATTTTAGGAGCTCCAGGAGTCAAACCAGTGCGTTCCCTAACCTCCAGGAGCTTATCATGATTTAGGGGCTTTGAAATGAATACTGAAACAAATATCAGATGTCTGAAACTTTAAATTTTAGAATCTGACACAAGGACTAGGAGGAGATAGTGTTCAAAGCTAGAATGGGCCAGATTTCTGAAATTGGAAATTTGACACCTTGGCTATGAAGAGCCTCTGCCCATAGAGCTACTCTTTTCAGCAAAATACGTATTCTTCGGGGAGATGCACAATTTTAACTTACTCTTCATGGAGTTATTTCAAAACTACAGGGGAACACCTTTGTAAGGTAAATGTTGAGAAATAATGTAAACATCTAAATTTCTACATTTACTTTTTAAAATTTTTTTTTCAACGTTTTTTATTTATTTTTGGGACAGAGAGAGACAGAGCATGAACGGGGGAGGGGCAGAGAGAGAGGGAGACACAGAATCAGAAACAGGCTCCAGGCTCCGAGCCATCAGCCCAGAGCCTGACGCGGGGCTCGAACTCACGGACCGCGAGATCGTGACCTGGCTGAAGTCGGACGCTTAACCGACTGCGCCACCCAGGCGCCCCTAAATTTCTACATTTTCTAATATGATTTTATTCTAAATGGAGAACAAAGGATAGAGCCAAAGGAAAATGCTGTATCTCACCAAAATAAAACGTGCCCGGGGCGGGGGGCAACCTACAATAGATACTTGGACCCAATCAGGTTTCATTTAGGCATGAGTATTATCAGTCATGTTATGATCACAGTAAGAATCCTTATCCTTAAGCAAACGTCATATTGCCTCCATTGTGGGAAAGCTTTTCCCAATATAATTTGACGGTCATTATATATTTTCCAGCCCATTCATTTATCAGCCTCCACCTGTAGGATTTACCAAAGTACAACACAACAAAACAAAACATTCAACGCGTCATGTATCTGTAATGTGGTTTGTCCTTGCTAACTTTCCATGACACACATAAAATGATGATACACAGGCTCCTCTTAAATTTTCAGAGTGAATAAGGGAGAAAACTCAATTCAGAGCAGGAAAGTGAGTTTCACGGGACGGTACTTTACCTTGGTACCAAAATCTAAGTCTTCGCTAGATGAGGTAGACCATGAATCGTTAGGACCAGGTTTGTCAGAAAGCCTTTAGAGCAAAAAAATACAACAAAAACATGTTCATTCATTTAAAAACAAAATTTAAAAAAGTTAAGGGAAAGGTCACCTATCTGTTTATTCCACGAAGTTTCTTGGTATAATGAAAAGTTGGCCTCTGGTTTTGTCATTAAGTTTTATTTTAATTCCAGTAATAGAAACATCCAGAGTTATAGTAGTTTAAGTTGTACAATATAGTGATTCACCAACTCCATACTCACCCCGTGCTCATCATGACAAGGGCACTCCTTCATCCCGATCATCTCTTTCACCTTTCCCACCACTCACCTCCTCTCCACAACCATCCGTTTCTTCTCTGCAGTTAAGAGCCTATTTCTTGGTTTGTCTCCCCTTTTGTTTCCTCCCTTTGCTCGTTTGTTGTTTCTTAAGTGCTACATGAGTAAAATCATATGGTATTTGTCTTTCCCTGACTTTGCTTACCATACTACCCTCAGGCTGCATCCAGGTGATTGCAAATGGCAAGATTTCATTGTTTTATGATTGAGTAATATTACAGTGTGTGTGTGTGTGCATGTGTGTGTGCGTGTGTGTGCGTGTGTGTGTGTGTATGGATATACATATACACACACACATACATTCATATAGGGCTTCTTCTTCGTTCACTCAGCTGTCAATGGACGCTTGCGCTGGCTGTTGGAAATAATGCCGCAATAAACACAGGAGTGCGTGTGTCCCGTGGAATTCATGTTTTTGTATTCTCTTGGGTAGTATCCAGTAGTGCAATTACTGGATCATAGGAGAGTTCTGTTTTTAATTTTTTGAGGAACCTGCATACTGTTTTCCACAGGGGCCGCACCCATTTGCATTTCCACCAACGGTGCAAGAGGTTTCCTTTGTCTCCACATCCTCGCGAACACTAGCTTCTTGTGTCTTGGAGTGTAGCCATTCTGACAGGTGTGACGTGGTATCTCGTTGTAGTTTGGGGGAGCATCTTTTCATGTGTCTGTTGACCATCTGTATGTTGTCGTTGGAAAAGTGTCTGGTTATGTGTACTGCTCATTGGTAAACTGGGCTTTTTTGGAGGGGGGTGATGTTGACATGTGTCAAGTTTTTAGACATTGTGGATACTAACCCTTTACTGGATTTGCCAAATATTTCCAAATTTGTTCTCCCATTCCAGAGGTTGCCTTTCAGGTTTGACTGTTTCCTTCACTGTGCAAAAGCTTCGTAGGTTGATATAGTCCCCAAACTTTATTCTTGCTTTATTTCCCTTGGCTCAAGAGACATAACTAGTAAAATGTGGCTACAGCCAAAGTTTGAGAAATGACGGCCTGTGTTCTCGTCAAGGATTTTTTTTTTATGGTTTCAAGTCTCACACTTAGGTCTTTAATTCATTTTGAGTTTATTTGTGGGTATGGTAGAGAAATTGGTCCAGGTTCATTCTTTGGCATGTGGCTTGTCCAGTTGTCCCCACACCATTTGGTGAAGAGACTGCCTTTTCCCCACTGGATAGTCTTTCCTGTTTGTGGAAGATGAACTGACCATACAGAGGTGGATTTATGTCTGGCTTTGCGGTCCTATTCCACTGAGCGATGAGGCTATTTTGTACGCCAGTACCCACCATACTGTTTGGAATACTACAGCTTTGGAATAGAACTTGAAAGCTGAGATTGTGATACCTCCAGGTTTCTTCGTTTTCAATATTGCTTTGGCCATTCAACGTCTTTTGTGGTTCTATACAACGTTTAGGATTGTTTGTCTAGCTCTGTGACAAATGCTGTTGGTATGTTGACAGGGATTGCATGACATCTGTCGATGGCTTTGAGTAGTGTAGACACTTTAAAAATATGTATTCTTCCCATCTGTGAGCATCGGATGTCTTTCTCTTTCTTTCCGTCACTTTCAATTTCCTTCATCAGTGTTTTACGGTTTCCAGAGTACAGGTCTTTCACAATTTGGACCCTGTTTTAAAAAAAGCTTTCTGTTCTCTATTTGGCCTCGACCTCTCCTAACCTGTGAAATCTCCAGGAAAGACCCAGTCTCAGTTTCCATAACCAAATATGACAGGCAGGGATTGCTCTGAAATGGTTGAAAATTAAATGTGTAAACGTTACCACAATGACGTCTCACCTCACATCTGTCAGAATGGCTCAGTTTCCACACACAGGAAACAACAAGGGTGGCTCAGGGTGTGGAGAAAAAACAACCCTTGTGCACCGGTCATGGGATGTAAATTGGTATCGCCGCAGTGAAAGCCAGTATGGAGGGGCCTCAACAAATTAAAAACACAAATACCATAGGATCCAGTGATTCCACTACTGGCTATTTATTTACCCAAGGGAAATGGAAATACTAATTTGAAAAGATATACGCACCCCTATCTTTATTATAGCATTATTTACAATAGACAAGATATGGAAGCAACCCAAGTGTCCACCAATACATGAAGAGACCACACACACACACACACACACACACACATACATACACACACACACACACACAATGAAATATTATGCAGCTCTAAATGAGAATGAGATCCTGCCATCTGCAACATCATGGATGTACCTAGATGGCATGAGGGTAAGTGAAATAAGTCAGACAGAGAAACACAAATCCTATATGATTTCACTTCTGTGCAGAATGTAAAAAGGGGAATAAATGAACAAACAGAGCAAAAGCAGAAACAGACCCATAAATGCAGAGATTTGACTCTTGCCAGAAGGGAGGGGAGGTGGGGGGATGGACAAAATGGGGGAAGGGGAGAGGGAAGTTCAGGGTTCCAGTTATAGAATGAATAAATCACAAGGCTCAAAGGTACAGCATAGGGAATCTAGTCAGTGGTATCCTAATAGCCTCATACATTGACAGATGGGAGCTACGCTTATGGCGATCACGGTGAAACATCCAGAGTTGTTGCATCACATATTACATTGTGTGTCACGTAGACCTCCGTTTAAGTAAACGTATCAAAGTTTAGGCTTCTATGTTATGAGTGGTAGTACTAACTAGAGATTGACAGACTCAAAGTTCCCAAGGCCAACTTTGTTCCCACACTGGTCTTGCCTTATTTAGGTCCATAATAACTAGCAAGACACTCCAAGCCTTCAGGGGCATTCAGCTACCCAAGGAGGGAGATTGTGATCAAAATGGTCCTGGTAGTTGTGCCTCTATTTCTCTATACGCTGCCTGAATATTTTCTTCCCTATGAGCTCCCACTCCTACATCACTCTTCGGCACGGTTGTGTGGCATTCCCCAACCTTTCAATCTTTAGCCTATGAAGCCATACACTCCTACAACAAGGATGGGCTCCAATGACCGAGGGTAGGAACCATGTCCTGCTCCTGGAGAACAAGCGAATTGGGAGTCTCACTCATCCACACAGTCACCTCAACAGAGGCATGTTATCACCGATCCAGATGAAGCTCCCTTACTGATTTGACAAGTCAGACCTACCCCTGCCCAGCCCTACAAGTACATGGGAAGGGCATCACAGATTGAGGAAAAGAGGTGGAGTGAGGAGACAGCTTGCCTTGGGCCATACATCTCTGATGTTCGGAATCTCCACCCCCACCCCCAATTCCTTGAGAGGATCTAAGCTATCCTCCCTCAGTTGGGGTGGAAGTAGGGGATATCATATTTCTATCTGCTGTAAACAGACTCTGCCCAGAAGCTCAAATGATTTTTAATCTCTCTCATCAGAAAATCTGAGGTATGCTCGCACCTTCAATGAAACCAACACACGCAAAAGCAGAAACTTGGTCACGACCCCCTTGAACTCTCTATTTGAATATGTCTTAATAAACAACTCCCCTAATCCTGGGTCCTTCATTCCTGTCATTCACCTTTATCTCACTTGGCATAACCCCCCATATTCTGACATCTTTTCTCAAACTCGTATTCCTAACCAACTCAGTGTAGTTCTCCTGGAAACCTGGTCTCCTCTGCTAATTCGATTCTTACCCTCCTTCATTGTATTCATTAGACCCACTCCCCAGGCTTCTATTATTAAAACAGTTGCCTGCAAGATCAAGACAAAAAAAGAAGGAAGGAAAGGAAGAAAGAAAGAAAGGAAGAAAGAAAGAAAGAAAGAAAGAAAGAAAGAAAGAAAGAAAACCAGAATTTAAGTCGCATTTCTGTCACTTATCATATCCAAATAGGTCACTTCAATCTCTTTTGAGTTTCAAATTCTCCGGGGAAACAACCATTGGGCAAGGAGGTTAAACATAGGTTGACACACCAGAGGGTGTTTTGAAGAATTAATCTCTGAGGATCCCTACATCTGGAGACTCTAAGTGCTTTTGATTTGGCCTCTGGAAAAATGGAGAGTCCTTAGCTGGAAGAAGTGGGGAAATTATTGGAAAAAAAAAAGAAGAAGAAATACCAAGGAAAAAAAGAGAACAAAGTCAAAAGGCAAAAACACAGTACAAAAAGTCATTGGAAAAAAAAAAAACAACTCCAAAAAAACCGAAAAGCTTCCTAGAACTAGACAAGGATACTAGCCCAAAGGGAAACCAGCCTGGGAACTTAGGCAACAGAGAATCATATAGGAATGTCCTCGAAATAGAGAGTGAGTTTAATTAATGTAACATGGTCTACAACTAGATATCCTTCCCTTACAGAAAACTCATTTGTCTCAAGAAGAGGGGATATCACTGCATCTAAGGAGTTGCCTGACGACATCTTGCTTTTTATGTAAAAGCCTTGACACCATGGCCATAGCTGACATCCACCCTAAAATCTCGGATGGTAAAAACAAGGGACTAGTTACCACTGCACTAATGACTTTTGTTGGCACTAGTGGTCAAATATATGAGGCCAAATGCTTGGACTAACCTGGGTTCTTAAGCAAACCCTAAATTAGTGTTCCGACATCATTACCTTTGACATTCTGAGTTGATCTGCCCTAGGATCTGTATCTTCATCTCAGTGCTGCTGAGGAACCAGGGAATGGATGTGGAAGCTTCACGGGCTGATGGGCAAAGCCCCTCAGCAACCCGTGAACTATGGAATCATGGTCGAGTCATCAACCTCCCTGAACCACAGTTGACAAAGGAATAAAATGTAGGCTACAATAGCACAGCTACTTGGCAAAGCTATACAATGACTATATAACGGAACAGATGTTACCCATAGGATATAGTGTCTGGTCCAGTGTAGAACACGCAACAACTGCTTTTGTTCTCTGCGTTCCCTTAGGAGACACATAATTTTCAGTTCATTCATTCCCTTTCCTTTCCTTTCATTATCCGTTTCATTTCATTTCATTCCTTTATACTTTGAGAGTGAGTGCCCACAGAAATCGGGAAAGATATCCCAAGGAGGCTGTCAGCGCAAAACCCGACGTGGGGCTTGAACTCACAAACCTGAGTTGAAATCAAGAGTCACACCCTTAACCGACTGAGCCACCCGGGTGCCCCAGCAAATGTCATTTTTACAAATCCATAAAAATCCTACCTGGCTCTAGGATCTTCCTCAGCATTCTTATCTGCTCCTAAAGAAGAAAGCAAAATACATGTTAAATCAACAATCGAAAAATAGAGGAAAATTACAAGTGTACGGCTTATGATTTGTCAAAAAGTATTGCTTTCGGACCACACCTGGAAACCACACTACACTGAATGGTAATTATACCATTCGTAGGCTTAAAGCACTAAGAAATCTTACTTTCTCCTCTATATTGACCAAAACCAAGAATGGGTTTTATCAGAATTTGACACCTACAGGGGAACTGATGTTTACAATGGCCATCGCTGACCGACACTGTGACACTGGAGGAAACGGGTATCGTTCGGAGAATGATTATCATGAGCTGACAATGTCAGACTGAAGCTAGCATGATTTTTCTGGACTTCCACTACTAGAGGAATTGAAAGAGAATATCTTTATTTTGCTGTAACACGGCAGAACTTCCCCAGCTCTTCAGCAGACACTCTTCAGTTTTAGGAGGAAACACCCCCTCACAACGTGTGCTCTATAGCTATTGTACTTGGCAGCGTGGCCAAACAATAGCAAACAGCCTCTCCCTGGCCTTGTTTCCAATGGCAAGGTAAGAAGGAAAGATTTGGCATTCCACTTTGATATAGTTCTAACCTCTTGAGGCTGTCTCCTTCCATTGCTAGAGAGTCTATCTAGACCCGCCGCACATCACAGAGGAGGATGATCCCAATGTGAGTGCTCTGTAGTGGTTCATGAGGTCATTTTTCTCAACCCTCCCCATTAGGTGACACACATCTAGAGAAATCATACTTTTTGTCATGGAAGGCAGAGGTCATCAGATCCTCTACTGATGAGCAACTAAACAAAACAAAGGGCAAAGAATATCTTGAATGCCTACATTCAATTACCAGGATATTTTCACTTTCTAAACATTCAAAGACATCCACTCTATGATTCTAACTATATGACACCTGGAAAGAGCAAGGCTATGGAGCTAAGGGTTGGGGTGAATGTAGGGAGAAACGGGCACAGCACAGAGGACTTTTAAGGCAGTGGAACTCTTTCACACGATACCACAAAGGTGGATTCACATCATTACACATTTGTTAAGACTCATAGAACGTATGACACCAAGGCTGAACACTAATGCAAGTTAGAGACTTGGCCTCCAAATGAAGAGTTCGTGTCCATAGAAAATGCACCACTGTTGTCAGGGCGCCTGGGTGGCTCAGTCGGTTCAGCGTCCAACTCTGGATCTGAGCTCAGGTCATGATCTCACAGTTCATGGGATCAAGTCCTGCATCAGGCTCTGGGCTGACAGCACAGGATTCTTTCCCCCCTCTCCCTCTGCCCCTTGGCTGCTCACACGCATGCATGCTCTCTCACTCAAAACTAAACCAAGGAACTGAAAAAAAAAATTCCTACTAAAAATGGGCCACTGTCGTGCAAGATGTTAACAACAGGGGAGGCTAGGCGTGTCCGGGAGCATGGTATGGTATATGCAGACTCTCTGTACTTCCTATTATATTTTGCTGTGAACTTAAAACTGATGTAAAACATCAGGCTTATTAAATGTATGAAACAGCAAAAACAACAAAATATGGTTTCCATTGAAGCTACTCTTAGCATATACTAACTCATGATACAGTCACCTTGAACATTAAAATAGAGATCAAAGTAACACAATAGGGGTACTGTCTCCCATTTGGAAGTGTATGAAAATACATACACAAAACACAAAAATACAACGGTTATTTGTGTACTTAGGCAACAAAACAATTGATGAATATGATCCAAAATCTTATACCTATAAACAGGGGTTCAGCACCATAGGAATCAAACCTGGGTTTTCCATATAATTACGAGATTTTCATTCTAATTTTAAATCAAAAATCATTATGTTGATCATACGTAAGAATCATAATGAAAGCTTAATCACATAAAAAAAAAAGATTATAATGACCTCATATTGCCCTAGTAATTTTTATACAAATACCTACTTCATATGGATGATGAAACTGAAACCAGTACCATGGTAGCCATCATGTTACATGCTAGCAAAACAAAATTTGAAGACACCACCAAAAATGACGTCAGGGCTATAATTCCTATGCAGAACAGATTTCATCCAGCAGGCCAAAGATGGCTACCCTCACAACATCCTACTTGAATGACTGGCCCTTGGTTGTTCCCTGGGATCTTGGATTTCAGGAGGGTTCCCACCATTCCCTAGCTGGTTAAGAGTGGTTCCCTGTGCCTAAGTGCTGGTACAAGCAATGTCCTTAAGGCTGTACACTTGATTTCCTTGGTGGAAACCTGGAATTTTGGGACATGCTAAGGAGAAGATGCCTATGTGATTAGCATTTGATGAAAACCTCGGGCACTGAGTATCCGTAAGCCTCGTACTGGCAGACAACATTTCACTTGTGCTGTCCTAATTTCATGCTGGAGGAATTTAGCACATCCTGCTAACTCCATAGAGAAAGGATTCCTGGAAGCCTGCGCTTGCTTTCCTCTGGCCTTCACCCCATACACCATTGCTCGGTGCTCATTGGCCTTTCTAGCCTGTCCCCATACCAAGCCACACGCATGACTACAACTATATGCTGAGTCCTGTGAGCTCTTCTAGTGAATAATCAAATCTGGGTGTCATTGGGATGCCTCTAACACAACTGCATTATATGAAATTTTATTATTTCGGTTGATGTCTTTCACGTGGTTACAGTCAGAAGGTTATGTCACAGAATACCTTTCCTGGAATCTCTTTTCTTGGTATTTGCCTTGAAAATTCCTACATCCCTATTTATCCATTTGAAGAAAGGTTTAAAAGGAATAGATGAAATCATGATGTCAGAAAGTGTGAAACAAGCAACGATCTTATTTTACTCTGAAAAAAAAAAAAAACAGAGGGAGAGAGCAAATCCTGGTGATTGCCCCTATGTTCTACCATATAAAAGTTCTCTGAAATATGAAAAATCAGTTAATTTTCTCCAACTACCTAGGACTTAGTTCATTTTTCTGGCAGGTAGGAATCAAAGAAGTAACAGGGATCATTCTACAACAATCAGAACTGTCAGACAGAATATGAAAACATACTACTGATTATAGTGTTCTTTTGTTTCTTTCCCTTATGTTCCTAGAACATTAAAAATATAGTTCACCTATTAAAGGCAGTTATTGCCAAAATAATCAAAAGCCACAAATACGGCATCCAAAATGTCAGATGAGTTATCTTGATGTCTCCCTATCTGACCCTCCTTCCAATTCTCTTATTTTGCCCTAAATGATACTACCGTATGAAGTACACCCATTTTATATGGCATTAACGTATATACATTTATCACTGACTACAAATGCTTATGTTCACCCATGGTAGTTAGGACATAACTCTGCATCATCAGCTAGGTCAGTCCTTAATGTCTTGCCAACAGTGAGGATCACAGTAAGAGTGGGAACATTTGGGGATACTACTCTGGCAAATTCTGGTACGAGAAGCTCACCTGATAGTGTTGCTGCATTTTAAATAGTCTGCTCTTCCCTTTAAAGAACTAGTGTATTTTACCACCTTCCAGTAGGAACACAATACACACCGGCTTACTTTCCTTCATTTACTCCCTGTAGTCTCCGCCATTCACATCATTCCCTGTTTGGCTCGTCTCTTCTTTCCTGAGGTTCCTTAGGCCTTCCAGTGTCTTGAAAGGGAACTAGTCATTTAGCTCCTTTGGTGGCACTCTCAATTTAATCTGTTGCTGACATCACATATATGCAACTTATCTCCTTTTCGCATCTCTTTCTCTTTCCTATGCACTTAACAGGCGGTTTTCTTTAGATATTAGAATATATCAGTGTTCCTGTTTTAAATCAACATTCTGTCAAATAACCTTTGAATAAAATACTGGTCTTACCTTCTACTTGTCCATTTAATATACTTTGCACTTTCTGATCCGCAGCACCAGAGAAATGAAGAACATATTTGTTGGGCTTCTCAGACATACTCTGTTAAAAGTAGCATCAGTAATGAGTTGCGTGAAGACTTCCTAATCCTTTTCCAAGAAAATATCTGAATTTATGACTTTAATAACAATCAGACTTACAAATAAGAAAACCGTATTGAACACCAAAACATTTAAATACAAAACCTCATATATGCTCTCTTGATTCAGCGTCCCTTTGAATCTTCATTTGGCTATTGACTCTCTAAACGGATCATGGAAGGCCAGAATAAATACTTTCAAAGGCAGAAGCCTGGCTTGTATGCAGATTTCAAAAAGGAACTAACAAAAATCCCTTCCTTTGCATTCCTGACCAAAATGAAAGGACACTTGAAATAAGTTTTGAAACAAAATCTTTAAAAGTGTACTTGCTATAAAGGAAAACTGCTTCTAATAAAATGGCCGACATTTGTTTCAGTGTCAATTCATACCTCACATGATCAGAAACTTTGGAGTATATCATGTTGTGTATCAACAAAACACTGTCGTAGCTGCTGCTTCGTTTAGGTAAACATAGGCTTGACCTTTTTCTTGACGAAAGAAGGGTTGGATCGAACGGCAAAGTTGGAAGAGAAACTTTTCTTAAAATTGTGATGAACTAGTAGCAGAAACAATGTAGATATAGGTATGGAACTCTTCAGAATGTGTAGTAAGCATTCAAACGGCAAGTATAAGAACATGTATGTCTCAGTCACCTAAAATGTGCCAAGCACTCATTTCACTATGCACATTTTCTTTTTTACACACAACAATAATAATAATGATTATGATGATGGAGTGAGCCTTCCTACAGCTTGGTCACTCTAAGGCGTTGGAGTAAAATGATGATCCGTGGTCCTCTCTGTCCAGAATGTCCCTCGCCACGGTCTACACGACTGGGCCTTCTCATCTTTCACTTGGCACCTTTTGCCACTCTCAGATCTTTTCTGGCTACCAAAATTCCCACTCCCACTCTCATCCTCATCCTCACTACAAACGCCCCCAATATTCTCTCAACTAACATTGTCCATTTCCTATCGATGAAGCCTTTATAGTGACTTCTAACAGACTGCTGTTGACTTACTTTTCTGCTCCGACCACAACAACCTAAACCCTCCACTTGTACACTCAGTAGCTAACTGCTTGGTACGTACTCAGTATACAAGGACCAATTAATTAAGGTCAAAACATTTACACTAATCTCACTGAGAAGATCTCAAAAGTACCCAATCACTATACCGTTGGCCCTTGAACAAAGCAAGGGTTACGGGCTCTGATGGCCATGCCCTCGACAATCCACAAATATCTTTTGAAACCTCAAAACCAAATCAAAGAA
Source organism: Neofelis nebulosa (assembly GCF_028018385.1). Lineage (NCBI taxonomy): Eukaryota > Metazoa > Chordata > Mammalia > Carnivora > Felidae > Neofelis > Neofelis nebulosa. The sequence continues at coordinate 3,933,698 of NC_080796.1, read as the reverse complement.
AACAAAAATTCCTACTGAATTTCCTACTTTAAAAGCAATCACACTTAAAAATCAAAAAGTATATATGTATTGAAAACCAGAACATTAAAGCAGAATCGCTTGTATATGCTCTCTAGGTCTAATCTACCTTTTCGGCCTAATTTGGCCATTGACTCTGTAAACTGAGCGTGGGAGGTCAGGGTTAGGATAACGGAATGCTGAGCTTACCAACAATATACACAGTCGATTAATGCATGCTTTCCCTGTTATATGTATTACATACTGTATTTTTACACTATAAACTGAAGGAAAGGTTACTAAGAAAATCGTAAGGAAGGGGTGCTGGGTGGCACTGTCGGTTCAGGGTCAGGCTCTTGACTTTGGCTCAAGTCATGATCTATACTTCCTGAGTTGAACGCTGACAGTGTGGAGCCTGATGAAAATTCGCTCTCTGCCCCCACTTCCCTACTCACGTGCTCTGTCCTCTCTCACGCTCCCAAAATGAATAATTAAAAAAAAAAAACAAGAGGAAAAAGAAAATCATAAGGAAGAGAAAATATGTTTACAGGATGGTACTGTATTTATTGAAAAAAATCTGTATGTATGTGGACTCCCACATTCCAAACGCATCTTGTTCAAGGGTCAAATGTATACCTTTATGATGTCATCGCTAAGAGCTTAGGGGAACTTATCATAGCCCCAAATGAGAACATCAAAAACCCATTCTAACTTTCCATTCTTTTCTGGACACAAGGGCCATTTTATTGGCCTTCGAACATCTTCCCATCGAAAACAAGTATTCTTTGGGGAGCATGGGTGACTTAGTCGATTAGGCAGCCAACTTTGAAATTGCGAAAAGCAAAGCAAAAGGTGGAGGGGGGAGTTAAGATGGCAGGGGAGGGGAATCCGAATTCCCCTTGTCCCTCAAACACAGCAGTATTGAGGTCACAACACTTGGAATACCAGGAATACAGGCTGCAGAGGGACAGAAAAATCTCCACAGGTGCAGAGTGACAGCTTGGCGGGACAGAAGGGTGTGTATGAGAATTGGGAGAAATAAAATGGGCAGCACAGGCATGGAGTGGGGGAAGGCCTTTGGTGGAGAAACGAAAGGAAGGTAGAGAGAGAGAGAGGCTGTGGGAAGTGCATTTGGATATGAGAAAGCCTGTCCGGACCACAGACCAAGGAGAGGTCCAGAGAGCCAGTTTCTACTTTGGAAAACAGCCTTAGAGGGCAAAAAACAGAATTTTCAAGGCGGCCACACTTTCTCTCGACCAGAGCTACCACCTCCCATGCCTGGTGGGGAGGGAGCCGCCCCTAGGCTTGGTAGCAATCTCAGGGCTACACTGGGAGAGAACACCTTGAGTATGGTGGAAAGGGGAGGTATTGCCCTGCCCAAGGGAAAAAGACCATGCAGGCACGAGCCAGAGGCCCTCTGTCCACTGGGCAGAGTGGCGCAACTCCACTACCAGGTCGGAGCAAAGCGGGATCCTACAGGGTTTTGAATCCCAGCTCAGTGCTCGGGTGGCACAGGGGACTGTGCAGCAAGGCAAGCCGGCTCCCCAGGCTATTCCGTGAGGATAGCCTAAACAGTGAGTTTTGAGACACCTCGTGTGGGCAGGATAGATGGGGTGTCGCCATGTCTCTCCCCATGACCAACATCGTGGGGCTTCAGGGAATGGACAGTGAGCCTCAGTGAAGGCAGGCCCATTACACCAAACCCTGACACTCTGTGCCTCGTAACTGCTTCTCCATAGGAGTGAGACTGACACTGATGGGACCAGACAGCCCCTGCTCTAGACCAGCACAGCCACCGGTCCCAGGCACCAATAGACAACTCTCCTCCGGTTTTCTATCTTAGTTTGTTTGTTTGTTTTCATTTGAGTTATTATTCTTTTGTCTTTCCTTTTCTTTTTTAATGTTTATTTCTTTATTTTGAGAGAGAGAGAGGGAGTGATCAAGCAGAAGAGATGCAGAGAGAGGGGGAGAGAGAGAATCCGAGCAGGATCCATGCTCTCACTGCAGAACCTGTTGGGGGTTTCGAACCCACCCACAGTGACAACATGACGTGAGCCAAATTCAAGAGTCAGACGCTTCACCTACTGAGCCACCCAGGCGCCCATCTTTTCTTTCCTTTGCTTTCCCTTTCTTCTCTTTTCCCTTTTTTCTCTTTCTACTCTCCTCTTTCCCCTTCTCCCTTTGGAAACAGCCTAGTAGTGTCGAGTTCACGTGGGTCAAAGCTAATTATATATCTACATTTATCTATATATCTTAATATATACCTATATATCTATACATAGATATATAGAGATATATCTATATATATATTTTTTCCTTTGTTCCTCTGTTCTGGTTCTTTGTTTGTTTGATTGTACATTTTCTCTATACTTTTCTAGATCTCCTTCTTCATTTTCCTCCCTCTCTTTCTGGATTAAGCCCTATAGCTCCTTTGAGTCACTTCCTGGTCTTTTTTTCAACTCCAGTCATTTCTCTTTTTGTTTGGGCTAAGGATTCTTCCCCACCTTCTTCCCCTTTTTTCCAGGATTACTTCAACAAACAAATCAAAGCACACCTGGTGGAAGGCCCAAACCGCCACTCCAAGTAGCGAGGACAGCAGCCAAAGACGCACCCAAAGAGTGCACACAACACACTCAAAAAAAATTTGTTCAACTGCCAGGCCCTGGACAGTGTAGGGGCTCTTTTTATTACAGTAGTACTCGCAGGTGTGGGACACAGAACAAGCGATTAACACACATAAAGGGCAGGAATCTAGCCAAAACGACGAAATCGGAGAATTCCCCTCAAAAAAAATTCCGGGAAGAAAGGACAGCCAGAGAAGGGCGCAAAAGAGACAGAAACCATATATGTGAGCACATGTTTGGAATGACACTCATAAGACGCATAGTTGCGCTTGAAACCACGCATAGAAGACAGCAGACAATCTACTGCTTCAGAGATCAAGGACCTAAGGAATCGTCACGATGAACGCTGAACATGAAATGGTGTAAAGGAGATACAAAGTAAACTAGATGCAGTGACAGCAAGGACGGGAGAAGCAGCAGACAGAATCGGTGAAACAGAAGATACAATTGTGGACAAAGATGAAGCAGGGAAAGGAAAGGAAGGAAATGACTAGATCACGAGGCAGGTACTAGAGACCTACGTGATTCAGTGAGATGAAATATTAGCCACATCCTAGGAGTCCCAGAAGAAGAAGAGTGAGAGAAAGGGGCAGAAGGTTTTTTTGGAACAACTTATAGCTGAGAGCTTCCCTCATCTGGGGAAGGAAACGGGCATCCAAGTCCTGGCGGCACAGAGAATTCCTTTCCAAATCAACAAACCCAGGTCAACACCACGACATGCCATAGCGAAACTGGAAAACTACAAAGATAAGGAGAGGATTCTGAAAGCAGCTAGGGACAAACGGGTCTTAATCGACAAGGGAAGACACGTAAGGCTAGCAGCAGGCCTGTCCAAAGAAACTTGGCAGGGCAGAAGGGAGGGGTAGGAAACGGTCAATGTGCTGAATGGGAACATCTGCGGCGAAGAATCCCTTCCCAGGCAAGGCTGACATTTAGAATAGAAAGAGAGAGAAAGGCTTTCCCAGACAAACAAAACCTCATGGAGTTCATGACCACTAAACCAGCCCTGCGGGAGATCCTAACGGGCGACTCTGTGAGTGGAAAGCAGCAGAGACTACAAAGGACCAGAGGCCTCACCAAAAGCATGAAACCTTCAGATAACACAAGGACACTAAATCCATATCTTTAACTAATCACTCTGAATGTGAATGGACTCAATGCCCCAATCAAAAGACACAGGGAATCAGAATGGGTAAAACACAAAACAAAACCAAACAACAAGATCCATCTATATGTTGTCAACAAGAAACTGATTTTAGACCCCAGGACACCTCCAGGTTCAAAGTGAAGGTATGGGGAACCACCTATCATGCTACTAGAAGTCAAAAGAAAGCTGGAGTCGCCACACCTCCACCAGACAGACTAGATTTTAAACCAGAGACTGTAGTAACAGATTCAGAAGGGCATTGGGTCGTAATTAAGGGGTCTATCCATCAAGAGGAGCTAACAATTGCAAATGTTTATGGCCCCAAAGTGAAACGCCCACACATATGAATCGATTACTCACAAACATGATTAAATGTATACATACAAATACCATGATTGTAGACGACTTTAAGACTCCACTCATGGCAAAAGGCGGATCGTCAAGGCAGAAAATCAGTAAGGAAACACAGATCCAATGTGTCACTGGACCAGATGTATTCAGATATACATAGATCTATATTGGCCTCATATATATACATTTATATACATGGGTATCAACACCGATATATTAAGATCTTTTCACCCAACAGCAGTAGAACGCACATTCTTCTTAAGTGCACATAGAACATTCTCCAATGTCTCCAAGTGACATCCTGGGTCACAAAACAGCCCTCCACAAATATAAAAGGACTGAGATCATACCTTGCCTATTGTCAGATCACAACAACGAGCACTTGCTCATTCTTTCTCTCTCTCCCTCCCTTTCCAAGAGAAATGCAAACATTTCAAAAACATTTAGCTCAGCCCCTTCCAAGAAAGAGAAAAACAAGAATAATAAACCTTGTGGGGCAACGAGTCCTGGATGGAAACCACACACAGACAGTAGAATTCCATAACCAATATGTTGACAATGGAGTTGACAGAAAGTGATGTACTAAAAGAACAGACACTAAAGAAATCGTTTCTGCAAGGACAAATTAGGGTAGGGGTAAACCATTAAAAACGAGCCTGGTGCGGGGAACACATATGTGGCACAGTGAGTTCAGCATCCACCTTCAGCTCATGAGTCATGATCTCACGGTTTGTGGTTATCAGCCCCACGTTGAGCTCTGTGTTGACAGCTCGGAGCCTGCAGCCTGCTTTGGATTCTGTGTCTCTCTCTGTCTCTGCCCCTACCCCGCTTGCACTCTGTGTCTGTCTCTGTCTCAAAAATAAATAAACTTTGAAAAAATTTTGAAAATACCGTAAAAAGCACGGGGTGAGAAGAGGGAAAAAGGAAACAAAAACAAAAACAAAAACAAATGACCAATCAATCAAGCATGAGCTTAAGACAAAAAAGAAAAGGAAAAATGTGAGCCAAAGAAGGCAAGTGGAAACAACATACATTTTTCAACAGGTACATAAGTAGGATTGGGAATATACTAGGAAAAATAGTCCCTTTAAACCTTTTAAAAATATATGTCTTTATATATGTGTGATATACACACACATATATATATATATATATATATATATATATATATATGTGTGTGTGTGTGTGTGTGTGTATGTTTAGGTGTACATAAATATGTATACATATAAGTGTGTATTTATTTATGTGTAAATATAAATGTGTATATATGTGTATATTATATATATCTCTACCTATATCTATCTATATCTATCTATCTATCTATCTATCTATATCCATATCCATCTACCTATGTATCTGTCTATATAATATTTATGTAAAAGAGAGGCTTTGACTCACAGTATATCCCTAATAATACTGACTCTTATCACTCTACAGTTATCTGGTTATAAATACTGTAATAAAGAATTTAATTTTTTTCACTATAAATACATTGTTCAATTCCTGGCATCTTTCGCTTCCGAAAAGCTAGAAATTATTACTAGACTAACAAAAGAACAGAAAAAGAGAGGTTCCTAACACGTCAACATCCACTATGGAGAAAGAATTGGGAATGAGAATTCTAGGAAGAAATGGGAACCTTTAAAGGATGTAGGTAATGGGACACAGATGGGGTTAAACAAACAAAGGCTGAGGACTTTTTCTCTGTAATTCTAAGCTCACAATGGGAGGATACTAAAAATAGACTGTAACCTTCTTTCTTATGTAACTCCTGATTTCCTCAATAGAATTCATTTGCGTGTATACATGTTAAACACTAAAACGGAATATAAACTGAAGCCTGACTTTTTAAATTCACATATTTAATTGTGATATATCATGCGTATTTGGTTACTTTTCAAACTCCATTCTACGGAATTCCATTTCCCTACTCATTTGTTCACATTCAAAAACCATGACATTGCTTCTTCCAAGCAAGACTTTATTTTAGGAGCTCCAGGAGTCAAACCAGTGCGTTCCCTAACCTCCAGGAGCTTATCATGATTTAGGGGCTTTGAAATGAATACTGAAACAAATATCAGATGTCTGAAACTTTAAATTTTAGAATCTGACACAAGGACTAGGAGGAGATAGTGTTCAAAGCTAGAATGGGCAAGATTTCTGAAATTAGAAATTTGACACCTTGGCTATGAAGAGCCTCTGCCCATAGAGCTACTCTTTTCAGCAAAATACGTATTCTTCGGGGAGATGCACAATTTTAACTTACTCTTCATGGAGTTATTTCAAAACTACAGGGGAACACCTTTGTAAGGTAAATGTTGAGAAATAATGTAAACATCTAAATTTCTACATTTTCTAATATGATTTTATTCTAAATGGAGAACAAAGGATAGAGCCAAAGGAAAATGCTGTATCTCACCAAAATAAAACGTGCCCGGGGCGGGGGGCAACCTACAATAGATACTTGGACCCAATCAGGTTTCATTTAGGCATGAGTATTATCAGTCATGTTATGATCACAGTAAGAATCCTTATCCTTAAGCAAACGTCATATTGCCTCCATTGTGGGAAAGCTTTTCCCAATATAATTTGACGGTCATTATATATTTTCCAGCCCATTCATTTATCAGCCTCCACCTGTAGGATTTACCAAAGTACAACACAACAAAACAAAACATTCAACGCGTCATGTATCTGTAACGTGGTTTGTCCTTGCTAACTTTCCATGACACACATAAAATGATGATACACAGGCTCCTCTTAAATTTTCAGAGTGAATAAGGGAGAAAACTCAATTCAGAGCAGGAAAGTGAGTTTCACGGGAGGGTACTTTACCTTGGTACCAAAATCTAAGTCTTCGCTAGATGAGGTAGACCATGAATCGTCAGGACCAGGTATGTTAGGAAGCCTTTAGAGCAAAAAAATACAACAAAAACATGTTCATTCATTTAAAAACAAAATTTAAAAAAGTTAAGGGAAAGGTCACCTATCTGTTTATTCCACGAAGTTTCTTGGTATAATGAAATTTGGCCTCTGGTTTTGTCATTAAGTTTTATTTTAATTCCAGTAATAGAAACATCCAGAGTTATAGTAGTTTAAGTTGTACAATATAGTGATTCACCAACTCCATACTCACCCCGTGCTCATCATGACAAGGGCACTCCTTCATCCCCATCATCTCTTTCACCTTTCCCACCACTCACCTCCTCTCCACAATCATCCGTTTCTTCTCAGCAGTTAAGAGCCTATTTCTTGGTTTGTCTCCCCTTTTGTTTCCTCCCTTTGCTCGTTTGTTGTTTCTTAAGTGCTACATGAGTAAAATCATATGGTATTTGTCTTTCCCTGACTTTGCTTACCATACTACCCTCAGGCTCCATCCAGGTGATTGCAAATGGCAAGATTTCATTGTTTTATGATTGAGTAATATTACAGTGTGTGTGTGTGCATGTGTGTGTGCGTGTGTGCGTGTGTGTGTGTGTATGGATATACATATACACACACACATACATTCATATAGGGCTTCTTCTTCGTTCACTCAGCTGTCAATGGACGCTTGCGCTGGCTGTTGGAAATAATGCCGCAATAAACACAGGAGTGCGTGTGTCCCGTGGAATTCATGTTTTTGTATTCTCTTGGGTAGTATCCAGTAGTGCAATTACTGGATCATAGGAGAGTTCTGTTTTTAATTTTTTGAGGAACCTGCATACTGTTTTCCACAGGGGCCGCACCCATTTGCATTTCCACCAACGGTGCAAGAGGTTTCCTTTGTCTCCACATCCTCGCGAACACTAGCTTCTTGTGTCTTGGAGTGTAGCCATTCTGACAGGTGTGACGTGGTATCTCGTTGTAGTTTGGGGGAGCATCTTTTCATGTGTCTGTTGACCATCTGTATGTTGTCGTTGGAAAAGTGTCTGGTTATGTGTACTGCTCATTGGTAAACTGGGCTTTTTTGGAGGGGGGTGATGTTGACATGTGTCAAGTTTTTAGACATTGTGGATACTAACCCTTTACTGGATTTGCCAAATATTTCCAAATTTGTTCTCCCATTCCAGAGGTTGCCTTTCAGGTTTGACTGTTTCCTTCACTGTGCAAAAGCTTCGTAGGTTGATATAGTCCCCAAACTTTATTCTTGCTTTATTTCCCTTGGCTCAAGAGACATAACTAGTAAAATGTGGCTACAGCCAAAGTTTGAGAAATGACGGCCTGTGTTCTCGTCAAGGATTTTTTTTTTTTTTTATGGTTTCACGTCTCACACTTAGGTCTTTAATTCATTTTGAGTTTATTTGTGGGTATGGTAGAGAAATTGGTCCAGGTTCATTCTTTGGCATGTGGCTTGTCCAGTTGTCCCCACACCATTTGGTGAAGAGACTGCCTTTTCCCCACTGGATAGTCTTTCCTGTTTGTGGAAGATGAACTGACCATACAGTGGTGGATTTATGTCTGGGTTTGCGGTCCTATTCCACTGAGCGATGAGGCTATTTTGTACGCCAGTACCCACCATACTGTTTGGAATACTACAGCTTTGGAATAGAACTTGAAAGCTGAGATTGTGATACCTCCAGGTTTCTTCGTTTTCAATATTGCTTTGGCCATTCAACGTCTTTTGTGGTTCTATACAACGTTTAGGATTGTTTGTCTAGCTCTGTGACAAATGCTGTTGGTATGTTGACAGGGATTGCATGACATCTGTCGATGGCTTTGGGTAGTGTAGACACTTTAAAAATATGTATTCTTCCCATCTGTGAGCATCGGATGTCTTTCTCTTTCTTTCCGTCACTTTCAATTTCCTTCATCAGTGTTTTACGGTTTCCAGAGTACAGGTCTTTCACAATTTGGACCCTGTTTTAAAAAAAGCTTTCTGTTCTCTATTTGGCCTCGACCTCTCCTAACCTGTGAAATCTCCAGGAAAGACCCAGTCTCAGTTTCCAGAACCAAATATGACAGGCAGGGAATGCTCTGAAATGGTTGAAAATTAAATGTGTAAACGTTACCACAATGACGTCTCACCTCACATCTGTCAGAATGGCTCAGTTTCCACACACAGGAAACAACAAGGGTGGCTCAGGGTGTGGAGAAAAAACAACCCTTGTGCACCGGTCATGGGATGTAAATTGGTATCGCCGCAGTGAAAGCCAGTATGGAGGGGCCTCAACAAATTAAAAACACAAATACCATAGGATCCAGTGATTCCACTACTGGCTATTTATTTACCCAAGGGAAATGGAAATACTAATTTGAAAAGATATACGCACCCCTATCTTTATTATAGCATTATTTACAATAGACAAGATATGGAAGCAACCCAAGTGTCCACCAATACATGAAGAGACCACACACACACACACACACACACATACATACACACACACACACACACACACAATGAAATATTATGCAGCTCTAAATGAGAATGAGATCCTGCCATCTGCAACATCATGGATGTACCTAGATGGCATGAGGGTAAGTGAAATAAGTCAGACAGAGAAACACAAATCCTATATGATTTCACTTCTGTGCAGAATGTAAAAAGGGGAATAAATGAACAAACAGAGCAAAAGCAGAAACAGACCCATAAATGCAGAGATTTGACTCTTGCCAGAAGGGAGGGGAGGTGGGGGGATGGACAAAATGGGGGAAGGGGAGAGGGAAGTTCAGGGTTCCAGTTATAGAATGAATAAATCACAAGGCTCAAAGGTACAGCATAGGGAATCTAGTCAGTGGTATCCTAATAGCCTCATACATTGACAGATGGGAGCTACGCTTATGGCGATCACGGTGAAACATCCAGAGTTGTTGCATCACATATTACATTGTGTGTCACGTAGACCTCCGTTTAAGTAAACGTATCAAAGTTTAGGCTTCTATGTTATGAGTGGTAGTACTAACTAGAGATTGACAGACTCAAAGTTCCCAAGGCCAACTTTGTTCCCACACTGGTCTTGCCTTATTTAGGTCCATAATAACTAGCAAGACACTCCAAGCCTTCAGGGGCATTCAGCTACCCAAGGAGGGAGATTGTGATCAAAATGGTCCTGGTAGTTGTGCCTCTATTTCTCTATACGCTGCCTGAATATTTTCTTCCCTATGAGCTCCCACTCCTACATCACTCTTCGGCACGGTTGTGTGGCATTCCCCAACCTTTCAATCTTTAGCCTATGAAGCCATACACTCCTACAACAAGGATGGGCTCCAATGACCGAGGGTAGGAACCATGTCCTGCTCCTGGAGAACAAGCGAATTGGGAGTCTCACTCATCCACACAGTCACCTCAACAGAGGCATGTTATCACCGATCCAGATGAAGCTCCCTTACTGATTTGACAAGTCAGACCTACCCCTGCCCAGCCCTACAAGTACATGGGAAGGGCATCACAGATTGAGGAAAAGAGGTGGAGTGAGGAGACAGCTTGCCTTGGGCCATACATCTCTGATGTTCGGAATCTCCACCCCCACCCCCAATTCCTTGAGAGGATCTAAGCTATCCTCCCTCAGTTGGGGTGGAAGTAGGGGATATCATATTTCTATCTGCTGTAAACAGACTCTGCCCAGAAGCTCAAATGATTTTTAATCTCTCTCATCAGAAAATCTGAGGTATGCTCGCACCTTCAATGAAACCAACACACGCAAAAGCAGAAACTTGGTCACGACCCCCTTGAACTCTCTATTTGAATATGTCTTAATAAACAACTCCCCTAATCCTGGGTCCTTCATTCCTGTCATTCACCTTTATCTCACTTGGCATAACCCCCCATATTCTGACATCTTTTCTCAAACTCGTATTCCTAACCAACTCAGTGTAGTTCTCCTGGAAACCTGGTCTCCTCTGCTAATTCGATTCTTACCCTCCTTCATTGTATTCATTAGACCCACTCCCCAGGCTTCTATTATTAAAACAGTTGCCTGCAAGATCAAGACAAAAAAAGAAGGAAGGAAAGGAAGAAAGAAAGAAAGGAAGAAAGAAAGAAAGAAAGAAAGAAAGAAAGAAAGAAAGAAAGAAAACCAGAATTTAAGTCGCATTTCTGTCACTTATCATATCCAAATAGGTCACTTCAATCTCTTTTGAGTTTCAAATTCTCCGGGGAAACAACCATTGGGCAAGGAGGTTAAACATAGGTTGACACACCAGAGGGTGTTTTGAAGAATTAATCTCTGAGGATCCCTACATCTGGAGACTCTAAGTGCTTTTGATTTGGCCTCTGGAAAAATGGAGAGTCCTTAGCTGGAAGAAGTGGGGAAATTATTGGAAAAAAAAAAGAAGAAGAAATACCAAGGAAAAAAAGAGAACAAAGTCAAAAGGCAAAAACACAGTACAAAAAGTCATTGGAAAAAAAAAAACAACTCCAAAAAAACCGAAAAGCTTCCTAGAACTAGACAAGGATACTAGCCCAAAGGGAAACCAGCCTGGGAACTTAGGCAACAGAGAATCATATAGGAATATCCTCGAAATAGAGAGTGAGTTTAATTAATGTAACATGGTCTACAACTAGATATCCTTCCCTTACAGAAAACTCATTTGTCTCAAGAAGAGGGGATATCACTGCATCTAAGGAGTTGCCTGACGACATCTTGCTTTTTATGTAAAAGCCTTGACACCATGGCCATAGCTGACATCCACCCTAAAATCTCGGATGGTAAAAACAAGGGACTAGTTACCACTGCACTAATGACTTTTGTTGGCACTAGTGGTCAAATATATGAGGCCAAATGCTTGGACTAACCTGGGTTCTTAAGCAAACCCTAAATTAGTGTTCCGACATCATTACCTTTGACATTCTGAGTTGATCTGCCCTAGGATCTGTATCTTCATCTCAGTGCTGCTGAGGAACCAGGGAATGGATGTGGAAGCTTCACGGGCTGATGGGCAAAGCCCCTCAGCAACCCGTGAACTATGGAATCATGGTCGAGTCATCAACCTCCCTGAACCACAGTTGACAAAGGAATAAAATGTAGGCTACAATAGCACAGCTACTTGGCAAAGCTATACAATGACTATATAACGGAACAGATGTTACCCATAGGATATAGTGTCTGGTCCAGTGTAGAACACGCAACAACTGCTTTTGTTCTCTGCGTTCCCTTAGGAGACACATAATTTTCAGTTCATTCATTCCCTTTCCTTTCCTTTCATTATCCGTTTCATTTCATTTCATTCCTTTATACTTTGAGAGTGAGTGCCCACAGAAATCGGGAAAGATATCCCAAGGAGGCTGTCAGCGCAAAACCCGACGTGGGGCTTGAACTCACAAACCTGAGTTGAAATCAAGAGTCACACCCTTAACCGACTGAGCCACCCGGGTGCCCCAGCAAATGTCATTTTTACAAATCCATAAAAATCCTACCTGGCTCTAGGATCTTCCTCAGCATTCTTATCTGCTCCTAAAGAAGAAAGCAAAATACATGTTAAATCAACAATCGAAAAATAGAGGAAAATTACAAGTGTACGGCTTATGATTTGTCAAAAAGTATTGCTTTCGGACCACACCTGGAAACCACACTACACTGAATGGTAATTATACCATTCGTAGGCTTAAAGCACTAAGAAATCTTACTTTCTCCTCTATATTGACCAAAACCAAGAATGGGTTTTATCAGAATTTGACACCTACAGGGGAACTGATGTTTACAATGGCCATCGCTGACCGACACTGTGACACTGGAGGAAACGGGTATCGTTCGGAGAATGATTATCATGAGCTGACAATGTCAGACTGAAGCTAGCATGATTTTTCTGGACTTCCACTACTAGAGGAATTGAAAGAGAATATCTTTATTTTGCTGTAACACGGCAGAACTTCCCCAGCTCTTCAGCAGACACTCTTCAGTTTTAGGAGGAAACACCCCCTCACAACGTGTGCTCTATAGCTATTGTACTTGGCAGCGTGGCCAAACAATAGCAAACAGCCTCTCCCTGGCCTTGTTTCCAATGGCAAGGTAAGAAGGAAAGATTTGGCATTCCACTTTGATATAGTTCTAACCTCTTGAGGCTGTCTCCTTCCATTGCTAGAGAGTCTATCTAGACCCGCCGCACATCACAGAGGAGGATGATCCCAATGTGAGTGCTCTGTAGTGGTTCATGAGGTCATTTTTCTCAACCCTCCCCATTAGGTGACACACATCTAGAGAAATCATACTTTTTGTCATGGAAGGCAGAGGTCATCAGATCCTCTACTGATGAGCAACTAAACAAAACAAAGGGCAAAGAATATCTTGAATGCCTACATTCAATTACCAGGATATTTTCACTTTCTAAACATTCAAAGACATCCACTCTATGATTCTAACTATATGACACCTGGAAAGAGCAAGGCTATGGAGCTAAGGGTTGGGGTGAATGTAGGGAGAAACGGGCACAGCACAGAGGACTTTTAAGGCAGTGGAACTCTTTCACACGATACCACAAAGGTGGATTCACATCATTACACATTTGTTAAGACTCATAGAACGTATGACACCAAGGCTGAACACTAATGCAAGTTAGAGACTTGGCCTCCAAATGAAGAGTTCGTGTCCATAGAAAATGCACCACTGTTGTCAGGGCGCCTGGGTGGCTCAGTCGGTTCAGCGTCCAACTCTGGATCTGAGCTCAGGTCATGATCTCACAGTTCATGGGATCAAGTCCTGCATCAGGCTCTGGGCTGACAGCACAGGATTCTTTCCCCCCTCTCCCTCTGCCCCTTGGCTGCTCACACGCATGCATGCTCTCTCACTCAAAACTAAACCAAGGAACTGAAAAAAAAATTCCTACTAAAAATGGGCCACTGTCGTGCAAGATGTTAACAACAGGGGAGGCTAGGCGTGTCCGGGAGCATGGTATGGTATATGCAGACTCTCTGTACTTCCTATTATATTTTGCTGTGAACTTAAAACTGATGTAAAACATCAGGCTTATTAAATGTATGAAACAGCAAAAACAACAAAATATGGTTTCCATTGAAGCTACTCTTAGCATATACTAACTCATGATACAGTCACCTTGAACATTAAAATAGAGATCAAAGTAACACAATAGGGGTACTGTCTCCCATTTGGAAGTGTATGAAAATACATACACAAAACACAAAAATACAACGGTTATTTGTGTACTTAGGCAACAAAACAATTGATGAATATGATCCAAAATCTTATACCTATAAACAGGGGTTCAGCACCATAGGAATCAAACCTGGGTTTTCCATATAATTACGAGATTTTCATTCTAATTTTAAATCAAAAATCATTATGTTGATCATACGTAAGAATCATAATGAAAGCTTAATCACATAAAAAAAAAAGATTATAATGACCTCATATTGCCCTAGTAATTTTTATACAAATACCTACTTCATATGGATGATGAAACTGAAACCAGTACCATGGTAGCCATCATGTTACATGCTAGCAAAACAAAATTTGAAGACACCACCAAAAATGACGTCAGGGCTATAATTCCTATGCAGAACAGATTTCATCCAGCAGGCCAAAGATGGCTACCCTCACAACATCCTACTTGAATGACTGGCCCTTGGTTGTTCCCTGGGATCTTGGATTTCAGGAGGGTTCCCACCATTCCCTAGCTGGTTAAGAGTGGTTCCCTGTGCCTAAGTGCTGGTACAAGCAATGTCCTTAAGGCTGTACACTTGATTTCCTTGGTGGAAACCTGGAATTTTGGGACATGCTAAGGAGAAGATGCCTATGTGATTAGCATTTGATGAAAACCTCGGGCACTGAGTATCCGTAAGCCTCGTACTGGCAGACAACATTTCACTTGTGCTGTCCTAATTTCATGCTGGAGGAATTTAGCACATCCTGCTAACTCCATAGAGAAAGGATTCCTGGAAGCCTGCGCTTGCTTTCCTCTGGCCTTCACCCCATACACCATTGCTCGGTGCTCATTGGCCTTTCTAGCCTGTCCCCATACCAAGCCACACGCATGACTACAACTATATGCTGAGTCCTGTGAGCTCTTCTAGTGAATAATCAAATCTGGGTGTCATTGGGATGCCTCTAACACAACTGCATTATATGAAATTTTATTATTTCGGTTGATGTCTTTCACGTGGTTACAGTCAGAAGGTTATGTCACAGAATACCTTTCCTGGAATCTCTTTTCTTGGTATTTGCCTTGAAAATTCCTACATCCCTATTTATCCATTTGAAGAAAGGTTTAAAAGGAATAGATGAAATCATGATGTCAGAAAGTGTGAAACAAGCAACGATCTTATTTTACTCTGAAAAAAAAAAAAAAACAGAGGGAGAGAGCAAATCCTGGTGATTGCCCCTATGTTCTACCATATAAAAGTTCTCTGAAATATGAAAAATCAGTTAATTTTCTCCAACTACCTAGGACTTAGTTCATTTTTCTGGCAGGTAGGAATCAAAGAAGTAACAGGGATCATTCTACAACAATCAGAACTGTCAGACAGAATATGAAAACATACTACTGATTATAGTGTTCTTTTGTTTCTTTCCCTTATGTTCCTAGAACATTAAAAATATAGTTCACCTATTAAAGGCAGTTATTGCCAAAATAATCAAAAGCCACAAATACGGCATCCAAAATGTCAGATGAGTTATCTTGATGTCTCCCTATCTGACCCTCCTTCCAATTCTCTTATTTTGCCCTAAATGATACTACCGTATGAAGTACACCCATTTTATATGGCATTAACGTATATACATTTATCACTGACTACAAATGCTTATGTTCACCCATGGTAGTTAGGACATAACTCTGCATCATCAGCTAGGTCAGTCCTTAATGTCTTGCCAACAGTGAGGATCACAGTAAGAGTGGGAACATTTGGGGATACTACTCTGGCAAATTCTGGTACGAGAAGCTCACCTGATAGTGTTGCTGCATTTTAAATAGTCTGCTCTTCCCTTTAAAGAACTAGTGTATTTTACCACCTTCCAGTAGGAACACAATACACACCGGCTTACTTTCCTTCATTTACTCCCTGTAGTCTCCGCCATTCACATCATTCCCTGTTTGGCTCGTCTCTTCTTTCCTGAGGTTCCTTAGGCCTTCCAGTGTCTTGAAAGGGAACTAGTCATTTAGCTCCTTTGGTGGCACTCTCAATTTAATCTGTTGCTGACATCACATATATGCAACTTATCTCCTTTTCGCATCTCTTTCTCTTTCCTATGCACTTAACAGGCGGTTTTCTTTAGATATTAGAATATATCAGTGTTCCTGTTTTAAATCAACATTCTGTCAAATAACCTTTGAATAAAATACTGGTCTTACCTTCTACTTGTCCATTTAATATACTTTGCACTTTCTGATCCGCAGCACCAGAGAAATGAAGAACATATTTGTTGGGCTTCTCAGACATACTCTGTTAAAAGTAGCATCAGTAATGAGTTGCGTGAAGACTTCCTAATCCTTTTCCAAGAAAATATCTGAATTTATGACTTTAATAACAATCAGACTTACAAATAAGAAAACCGTATTGAACACCAAAACATTTAAATACAAAACCTCATATATGCTCTCTTGATTCAGCGTCCCTTTGAATCTTCATTTGGCTATTGACTCTCTAAACGGATCATGGAAGGCCAGAATAAATACTTTCAAAGGCAGAAGCCTGGCTTGTATGCAGATTTCAAAAAGGAACTAACAAAAATCCCTTCCTTTGCATTCCTGACCAAAATGAAAGGACACTTGAAATAAGTTTTGATACAAAATCTTTAAAAGTGTACTTGCTATAAAGGAAAACTGCTTCTAATAAAATGGCCGACATTTGTTTCAGTGTCAATTCATACCTCACATGATCAGAAACTTTGGAGTATATCATGTTGTGTATCAACAAAACACTGTCGTAGCTGCTGCTTCGTTTAGGTAAACATAGGCTTGACCTTTTTCTTGACGAAAGAAGGGTTGGATCGAACGGCAAAGTTGGAAGAGAAACTTTTCTTAAAATTGTGATGAACTAGTAGCAGAAACAATGTAGATATAGGTATGGAACTCTTCAGAATGTGTAGTAAGCATTCAAACGGCAAGTATAAGAACATGTATGTCTCAGTCACCTAAAATGTGCCAAGCACTCATTTCACTATGCACATTTTCTTTTTTACACACAACAATAATAATAATGATTATGATGATGGAGTGAGCCTTCCTACAGCTTGGTCACTCTAAGGCGTTGGAGTAAAATGATGATCCGTGGTCCTCTCTGTCCAGAATGTCCCTCGCCACGGTCTACACGACTGGGACTTCTCATCTTTCACTTGGCACCTTTTGCCACTCTCAGATCTTTTCTGGCTACCAAAATTCCCACTCCCACTCTCATCCTCATCCTCACTACAAACGCCCCCAATATTCTCTCAACTAACATTGTCCATTTCCTATCGATGAAGCCTTTATAGTGACTTCTAACAGACTGCTGTTGACTTACTTTTCTGCTCCGACCACAACAACCTAAACCCTCCACTTGTACACTCAGTAGCTAACTGCTTGGTACGTACTCAGTATACAAGGACCAATTAATTAAGGTCAAAACATTTACACTAATCTCACTGAGAAGATCTCAAAAGTACCCAATCACTATACCGTTGGCCCTTGAACAAAGCAAGGGTTACGGGCTCTGATGGCCATGCCCTCGACAATCCACAAATATCTTTTGAAACCTCAAAACCAAATCAAAGAAAACAAAAATTCCTACTGAATTTCCTACTTTAAAAGCAATCACACTTAAAAATCAAAAAGTATATATGTATTGAAAACCAGAACATTAAAGCAGAATCGCTTGTATATGCTCTCTAGGTCTAATCTACCTTTTCGGCCTAATTTGGCCATTGACTCTGTAAACTGAGCGTGGGAGGTCAGGGTTAGGATAACGGAATGCTGAGCTTACCAACAATATACACAGTCGATTAATGCATGCTTTCCCTGTTATATGTATTACATACTGTATTTTTACACTATAAACTGAAGGAAAGGTTACTAAGAAAATCGTAAGGAAGGGGTGCTGGGTGGCACTGTCGGTTCAGGGTCAGGCTCTTGACTTTGGCTCAAGTCATGATCTATACTTCCTGAGTTGAACGCTGACAGTGTGGAGCCTGATGAAAATTCGCTCTCTGCCCCCACTTCCCTACTCACGTGCTCTGTCCTCTCTCACGCTCCCAAAATGAATAATTAAAAAAAAAAACAAGAGGAAAAAGAAAATCATAAGGAAGAGAAAATATGTTTACAGGATGGTACTGTATTTATTGAAAAAAATCTGTATGTATGTGGACTCCCACATTCCAAACGCATCTTGTTCAAGGGTCAAATGTATACCTTTATGATGTCATCGCTAAGAGCTTAGGGGAACTTATCATAGCCCCAAATGAGAACATCAAAAACCCATTCTAACTTTCCATTCTTTTCTGGACACAAGGGCCATTTTATTGGCCTTCGAACATCTTCCCATCGAAAACAAGTATTCTTTGGGGAGCATGGGTGACTTAGTCGATTAGGCAGCCAACTTTGAAATTGCGAAAAGCAAAGCAAAAGGTGGAGGGGGGAGTTAAGATGGCAGGGGAGGGGAATCCGAATTCCCCTTGTCCCTCAAACACAGCAGTATTGAGGTCACAACACTTGGAATACCAGGAATACAGGCTGCAGAGGGACAGAAAAATCTCCACAGGTGCAGAGTGACAGCTTGGCGGGACAGAAGGGTGTGTATGAGAATTGGGAGAAATAAAATGGGCAGCACAGGCATGGAGTGGGGGAAGGCCTTTGGTGGAGAAACGAAAGGAAGGTAGAGAGAGAGAGAGGCTGTGGGAAGTGCATTTGGATATGAGAAAGCCTGTCCGGACCACAGACCAAGGAGAGGTCCAGAGAGCCAGTTTCTACTTTGGAAAACAGCCTTAGAGGGCAAAAAACAGAATTTTCAAGGCGGCCACACTTTCTCTCGACCAGAGCTACCACCTCCCATGCCTGGTGGGGAGGGAGCCGCCCCTAGGCTTGGTAGCAATCTCAGGGCTACACTGGGAGAGAACACCTTGAGTATGGTGGAAAGGGGAGGTATTGCCCTGCCCAAGGGAAAAAGACCATGCAGGCACGAGCCAGAGGCCCTCTGTCCACTGGGCAGAGTGGCGCAACTCCACTACCAGGTCGGAGCAAAGCGGGATCCTACAGGGTTTTGAATCCCAGCTCAGTGCTCGGGTGGCACAGGGGACTGTGCAGCAAGGCAAGCCGGCTCCCCAGGCTATTCCGTGAGGATAGCCTAAACAGTGAGTTTTGAGACACCTCGTGTGGGCAGGATAGATGGGGTGTCGCCATGTCTCTCCCCATGACCAACATCGTGGGGCTTCAGGGAATGGACAGTGAGCCTCAGTGAAGGCAGGCCCATTACACCAAACCCTGACACTCTGTGCCTCGTAACTGCTTCTCCATAGGAGTGAGACTGACACTGATGGGACCAGACAGCCCCTGCTCTAGACCAGCACAGCCACCGGTCCCAGGCACCAATAGACAACTCTCCTCCGGTTTTCTATCTTAGTTTGTTTGTTTGTTTTCATTTGAGTTATTATTCTTTTGTCTTTCCTTTTCTTTTTTAATGTTTATTTCTTTATTTTGAGAGAGAGAGAGGGAGTGATCAAGCAGAAGAGATGCAGAGAGAGGGGGAGAGAGAGAATCCGAGCAGGATCCATGCTCTCACTGCAGAACCTGTTGGGGGTTTCGAACCCACCCACAGTGACAACATGACGTGAGCCAAATTCAAGAGTCAGACGCTTCACCTACTGAGCCACCCAGGCGCCCATCTTTTCTTTCCTTTGCTTTCCCTTTCTTCTCTTTTCCCTTTTTTCTCTTTCTACTCTCCTCTTTCCCCTTCTCCCTTTGGAAACAGCCTAGTAGTGTCGAGTTGACGTGGGTCAAAGCTAATTATATATCTACATTTATCTATATATCTTAATATATACCTATATATCTATACATAGATATATAGAGATATATCTATATATATATTTTTTCCTTTGTTCCTCTGTTCTGGTTCTTTGTTTGTTTGATTGTACATTTTCTCTATACTTTTCTAGATCTCCTTCTTCATTTTCCTCCCTCTCTTTCTGGATTAAGCCCTATAGCTCCTTTGAGTCACTTCCTGGTCTTTTTTTCAACTCCAGTCATTTCTCTTTTTGTTTGGGCTAAGGATTCTTCCCCACCTTCTTCCCCTTTTTTCCAGGATTACTTCAACAAACAAATCAAAGCACACCTGGTGGAAGGCCCAAACCGCCACTCCAAGTAGCGAGGACAGCAGCCAAAGACGCACCCAAAGAGTGCACACAACACACTCAAAAAAAATTTGTTCAACTGCCAGGCCCTGGACAGTGTAGGGGCTCTTTTTATTACAGTAGTACTCGCAGGTGTGGGACACAGAACAAGCGATTAACACACATAAAGGGCAGGAATCTAGCCAAAACGACGAAATCGGAGAATTCCCCTCAAAAAAAATTCCGGGAAGAAAGGACAGCCAGAGAAGGGCGCAAAAGAGACAGAAACCATATATGTGAGCACATGTTTGGAATGACACTCATAAGACGCATAGTTGCGCTTGAAACCACGCATAGAAGACAGCAGACAATCTACTGCTTCAGAGATCAAGGACCTAAGGAATCGTCACGATGAACGCTGAACATGAAATGGTGTAAAGGAGATACAAAGTAAACTAGATGCAGTGACAGCAAGGACGGGAGAAGCAGCAGACAGAATCGGTGAAACAGAAGATACAATTGTGGACAAAGATGAAGCAGGGAAAGGAAAGGAAGGAAATGACTAGATCACGAGGCAGGTACTAGAGACCTACGTGATTCAGTGAGATGAAATATTAGCCACATCCTAGGAGTCCCAGAAGAAGAAGAGTGAGAGAAAGGGGCAGAAGGTTTTTTTGGAACAACTTATAGCTGAGAGCTTCCCTCATCTGGGGAAGGAAACGGGCATCCAAGTCCTGGCGGCACAGAGAATTCCTTTCCAAATCAACAAACCCAGGTCAACACCACGACATGCCATAGCGAAACTGGAAAACTACAAAGATAAGGAGAGGATTCTGAAAGCAGCTAGGGACAAACGGGTCTTAATCGACAAGGGAAGACACGTAAGGCTAGCAGCAGGCCTGTCCAAAGAAACTTGGCAGGGCAGAAGGGAGGGGTAGGAAACGGTCAATGTGCTGAATGGGAACATCTGCGGCGAAGAATCCCTTCCCAGGCAAGGCTGACATTTAGAATAGAAAGAGAGAGAAAGGCTTTCCCAGACAAACAAAACCTCATGGAGTTCATGACCACTAAACCAGCCCTGCGGGAGATCCTAACGGGCGACTCTGTGAGTGGAAAGCAGCAGAGACTACAAAGGACCAGAGGCCTCACCAAAAGCATGAAACCTTCAGATAACACAAGGACACTAAATCCATATCTTTAACTAATCACTCTGAATGTGAATGGACTCAATGCCCCAATCAAAAGACACAGGGAATCAGAATGGGTAAAACACAAAACAAAACCAAACAACAAGATCCATCTATATGTTGTCAACAAGAAACTGATTTTAGACCCCAGGACACCTCCAGGTTCAAAGTGAAGGTATGGGGAACCACCTATCATGCTACTAGAAGTCAAAAGAAAGCTGGAGTCGCCACACCTCCACCAGACAGACTAGATTTTAAACCAGAGACTGTAGTAACAGATTCAGAAGGGCATTGGGTCGTAATTAAGGGGTCTATCCATCAAGAGGAGCTAACAATTGCAAATGTTTATGGCCCCAAAGTGAAACGCCCACACATATGAATCGATTACTCACAAACATGATTAAATGTATACATACAAATACCATGATTGTAGACGACTTTAAGACTCCACTCATGGCAAAAGGCGGATCGTCAAGGCAGAAAATCAGTAAGGAAACACAGATCCAATGTGTCACTGGACCAGATGTATTCAGATATACATAGATCTATATTGGCCTCATATATATACATTTATATACATGGGTATCAACACCGATATATTAAGATCTTTTCACCCAACAGCAGTAGAACGCACATTCTTCTTAAGTGCACATAGAACATTCTCCAATGTCTCCAAGTGACATCCTGGGTCACAAAACAGCCCTCCACAAATATAAAAGGACTGAGATCATACCTTGCCTATTGTCAGATCACAACAACGAGCACTTGCTCATTCTTTCTCTCTCTCCCTCCCTTTCCAAGAGAAATGCAAACATTTCAAAAACATTTAGCTCAGCCCCTTCCAAGAAAGAGAAAAACAAGAATAATAAACCTTGTGGGGCAACGAGTCCTGGATGGAAACCACACACAGACAGTAGAATTCCATAACCAATATGTTGACAATGGAGTTGACAGAAAGTGATGTACTAAAAGAACAGACACTAAAGAAATCGTTTCTGCAAGGACAAATTAGGGTAGGGGTAAACCATTAAAAACGAGCCTGGTGCGGGGAACACATATGTGGCACAGTGAGTTCAGCATCCACCTTCAGCTCATGAGTCATGGTCTCACGGTTTGTGGTTATCAGCCCCACGTTGAGCTCTGTGTTGACAGCTCGGAGCCTGCAGCCTGCTTTGGATTCTGTGTCTCTCTCTGTCTCTGCCCCTACCCCGCTTGCACTCTGTGTCTGTCTCTGTCTCAAAAATAAATAAACTTTGAAAAAATTTTGAAAATACCGTAAAAAGCACGGGGTGAGAAGAGGGAAAAAGGAAACAAAAACAAAAACAAAAACAAATGACCAATCAATCAAGCATGAGCTTAAGACAAAAAAGAAAAGGAAAAATGTGAGCCAAAGAAGGCAAGTGGAAACAACATACATTTTTCAACAGGTACATAAGTAGGATTGGGAATATACTAGGAAAAATAGTCCCTTTAAACCTTTTAAAAATATATGTCTTTATATATGTGTGATATACACACACATATATATATATATATATATATATATATATATATATATGTGTGTGTGTGTGTGTGTGTATGTTTAGGTGTACATAAATATGTATACATATAAGTGTGTATTTATTTATGTGTAAATATATATGTGTATATATGTGTATATTATATATATCTCTACCTATATCTATCTATATCTATCTATCTATCTATCTATCTATCTATATCCATATCCATCTACCTATGTATCTGTCTATATAATATTTATGTAAAAGAGAGGCTTTGACTCACAGTATATCCCTAATAATACTGACTCTTATCACTCTACAGTTATCTGGTTATAAATACTGTAATAAAGAATTTAATTTTTTTCACTATAAATACATTGTTCAATTCCTGGCATCTTTCGCTTCCGAAAAGCTAGAAATTATTACTAGACTAACAAAAGAACAGAAAAAGAGAGGTTCCTAACACGTCAACATCCACTATGGAGAAAGAATTGGGAATGAGAATTCTAGGAAGAAATGGGAACCTTTAAAGGATGTAGGTAATGGGACACAGATGGGGTTAAACAAACAAAGGCTGAGGACTTTTTCTCTGTAATTCTAAGCTCACAATGGGAGGATACTAAAAATAGACTGTAACCTTCTTTCTTATGTAACTCCTGATTTCCTCAATAGAATTCATTTGCGTGTATACATGTTAAACACTAAAACGGAATATAAACTGAAGCCTGACTTTTTAAATTCACATATTTAATTGTGATATATCATGCGTATTTGGTTACTTTTCAAACTCCATTCTACGGAATTCCATTTCCCTACTCATTTGTTCACATTCAAAAACCATGACATTGCTTCTTCCAAGCAAGACTTTATTTTAGGAGCTCCAGGAGTCAAACCAGTGCGTTCCCTAACCTCCAGGAGCTTATCATGATTTAGGGGCTTTGAAATGAATACTGAAACAAATATCAGATGTCTGAAACTTTAAATTTTAGAATCTGACACAAGGACTAGGAGGAGATAGTGTTCAAAGCTAGAATGGGCAAGATTTCTGAAATTAGAAATTTGACACCTTGGCTATGAAGAGCCTCTGCCCATAGAGCTACTCTTTTCAGCAAAATACGTATTCTTCGGGGAGATGCACAATTTTAACTTACTCTTCATGGAGTTATTTCAAAACTACAGGGGAACACCTTTGTAAGGTAAATGTTGAGAAATAATGTAAACATCTAAATTTCTACATTTTCTAATATGATTTTATTCTAAATGGAGAACAAAGGATAGAGCCAAAGGAAAATGCTGTATCTCACCAAAATAAAACGTGCCCGGGGCGGGGGGCAACCTACAATAGATACTTGGACCCAATCAGGTTTCATTTAGGCATGAGTATTATCAGTCATGTTATGATCACAGTAAGAATCCTTATCCTTAAGCAAACGTCATATTGCCTCCATTGTGGGAAAGCTTTTCCCAATATAATTTGACGGTCATTATATATTTTCCAGCCCATTCATTTATCAGCCTCCACCTGTAGGATTTACCAAAGTACAACACAACAAAACAAAACATTCAACGCGTCATGTATCTGTAACGTGGTTTGTCCTTGCTAACTTTCCATGACACACATAAAATGATGATACACAGGCTCCTCTTAAATTTTCAGAGTGAATAAGGGAGAAAACTCAATTCAGAGCAGGAAAGTGAGTTTCACGGGAGGGTACTTTACCTTGGTACCAAAATCTAAGTCTTCGCTAGATGAGGTAGACCATGAATCGTCAGGACCAGGTATGTTAGGAAGCCTTTAGAGCAAAAAAATACAACAAAAACATGTTCATTCATTTAAAAACAAAATTTAAAAAAGTTAAGGGAAAGGTCACCTATCTGTTTATTCCACGAAGTTTCTTGGTATAATGAAATTTGGCCTCTGGTTTTGTCATTAAGTTTTATTTTAATTCCAGTAATAGAAACATCCAGAGTTATAGTAGTTTAAGTTGTACAATATAGTGATTCACCAACTCCATACTCACCCCGTGCTCATCATGACAAGGGCACTCCTTCATCCCCATCATCTCTTTCACCTTTCCCACCACTCACCTCCTCTCCACAACCATCCGTTTCTTCTCTGCAGTTAAGAGCCTATTTCTTGGTTTGTCTCCCCTTTTGTTTCCTCCCTTTGCTCGTTTGTTGTTTCTTAAGTGCTACATGAGTAAAATCATATGGTATTTGTCTTTCCCTGACTTTGCTTACCATACTACCCTCAGGCTCCATCCAGGTGATTGCAAATGGCAAGATTTCATTGTTTTATGATTGAGTAATATTACAGTGTGTGTGTGTGCATGTGTGTGTGCGTGTGTGCGTGTGTGTGTGTGTATGGATATACATATACACACACACATACATTCATATAGGGCTTCTTCTTCGTTCACTCAGCTGTCAATGGACGCTTGCGCTGGCTGTTGGAAATAATGCCGCAATAAACACAGGAGTGCGTGTGTCCCGTGGAATTCATGTTTTTGTATTCTCTTGGGTAGTATCCAGTAGTGCAATTACTGGATCATAGGAGAGTTCTGTTTTTAATTTTTTGAGGAACCTGCATACTGTTTTCCACAGGGGCCGCACCCATTTGCATTTCCACCAACGGTGCAAGAGGTTTCCTTTGTCTCCACATCCTCGCGAACACTAGCTTCTTGTGTCTTGGAGTGTAGCCATTCTGACAGGTGTGACGTGGTATCTCGTTGTAGTTTGGGGGAGCATCTTTTCATGTGTCTGTTGACCATCTGTATGTTGTCGTTGGAAAAGTGTCTGGTTATGTGTACTGCTCATTGGTAAACTGGGCTTTTTTGGAGGGGGGTGATGTTGACATGTGTCAAGTTTTTAGACATTGTGGATACTAACCCTTTACTGGATTTGCCAAATATTTCCAAATTTGTTCTCCCATTCCAGAGGTTGCCTTTCAGGTTTGACTGTTTCCTTCACTGTGCAAAAGCTTCGTAGGTTGATATAGTCCCCAAACTTTATTCTTGCTTTATTTCCCTTGGCTCAAGAGACATAACTAGTAAAATGTGGCTACAGCCAAAGTTTGAGAAATGACGGCCTGTGTTCTCGTCAAGGATTTTTTTTTTTTTTTATGGTTTCACGTCTCACACTTAGGTCTTTAATTCATTTTGAGTTTATTTGTGGGTATGGTAGAGAAATTGGTCCAGGTTCATTCTTTGGCATGTGGCTTGTCCAGTTGTCCCCACACCATTTGGTGAAGAGACTGCCTTTTCCCCACTGGATAGTCTTTCCTGTTTGTGGAAGATGAACTGACCATACAGTGGTGGATTTATGTCTGGCTTTGCGGTCCTATTCCACTGAGCGATGAGGCTATTTTGTACGCCAGTACCCACCATACTGTTTGGAATACTACAGCTTTGGAATAGAACTTGAAAGCTGAGATTGTGATACCTCCAGGTTTCTTCGTTTTCAATATTGCTTTGGCCATTCAACGTCTTTTGTGGTTCTATACAACGTTTAGGATTGTTTGTCTAGCTCTGTGACAAATGCTGTTGGTATGTTGACAGGGATTGCATGACATCTGTCGATGGCTTTGGGTAGTGTAGACACTTTAAAAATATGTATTCTTCCCATCTGTGAGCATCGGATGTCTTTCTCTTTCTTTCCGTCACTTTCAATTTCCTTCATCAGTGTTTTACGGTTTCCAGAGTACAGGTCTTTCACAATTTGGACCCTGTTTTAAAAAAAGCTTTCTGTTCTCTATTTGGCCTCGACCTCTCCTAACCTGTGAAATCTCCAGGAAAGACCCAGTCTCAGTTTCCAGAACCAAATATGACAGGCAGGGAATGCTCTGAAATGGTTGAAAATTAAATGTGTAAACGTTACCACAATGACGTCTCACCTCACATCTGTCAGAATGGCTCAGTTTCCACACACAGGAAACAACAAGGGTGGCTCAGGGTGTGGAGAAAAAACAACCCTTGTGCACCGGTCATGGGATGTAAATTGGTATCGCCGCAGTGAAAGCCAGTATGGAGGGGCCTCAACAAATTAAAAACACAAATACCATAGGATCCAGTGATTCCACTACTGGCTATTTATTTACCCAAGGGAAATGGAAATACTAATTTGAAAAGATATACGCACCCCTATCTTTATTATAGCATTATTTACAATAGACAAGATATGGAAGCAACCCAAGTGTCCACCAATACATGAAGAGACCACACACACACACACACACACACACACATACATACACACACACACACACACAATGAAATATTATGCAGCTCTAAATGAGAATGAGATCCTGCCATCTGCAACATCATGGATGTACCTAGATGGCATGAGGGTAAGTGAAATAAGTCAGACAGAGAAACACAAATCCTATATGATTTCACTTCTGTGCAGAATGTAAAAAGGGGAATAAATGAACAAACAGAGCAAAAGCAGAAACAGACCCATAAATGCAGAGATTTGACTCTTGCCAGAAGGGAGGGGAGGTGGGGGGATGGACAAAATGGGGGAAGGGGAGAGGGAAGTTCAGGGTTCCAGTTATAGAATGAATAAATCACAAGGCTCAAAGGTACAGCATAGGGAATCTAGTCAGTGGTATCCTAATAGCCTCATACATTGACAGATGGGAGCTACGCTTATGGCGATCACGGTGAAACATCCAGAGTTGTTGCATCACATATTACATTGTGTGTCACGTAGACCTCCGTTTAAGTAAACGTATCAAAGTTTAGGCTTCTATGTTATGAGTGGTAGTACTAACTAGAGATTGACAGACTCAAAGTTCCCAAGGCCAACTTTGTTCCCACACTGGTCTTGCCTTATTTAGGTCCATAATAACTAGCAAGACACTCCAAGCCTTCAGGGGCATTCAGCTACCCAAGGAGGGAGATTGTGATCAAAATGGTCCTGGTAGTTGTGCCTCTATTTCTCTATACGCTGCCTGAATATTTTCTTCCCTATGAGCTCCCACTCCTACATCACTCTTCGGCACGGTTGTGTGGCATTCCCCAACCTTTCAATCTTTAGCCTATGAAGCCATACACTCCTACAACAAGGATGGGCTCCAATGACCGAGGGTAGGAACCATGTCCTGCTCCTGGAGAACAAGCGAATTGGGAGTCTCACTCATCCACACAGTCACCTCAACAGAGGCATGTTATCACCGATCCAGATGAAGCTCCCTTACTGATTTGACAAGTCAGACCTACCCCTGCCCAGCCCTACAAGTACATGGGAAGGGCATCACAGATTGAGGAAAAGAGGTGGAGTGAGGAGACAGCTTGCCTTGGGCCATACATCTCTGATGTTCGGAATCTCCACCCCCACCCCCAATTCCTTGAGAGGATCTAAGCTATCCTCCCTCAGTTGGGGTGGAAGTAGGGGATATCATATTTCTATCTGCTGTAAACAGACTCTGCCCAGAAGCTCAAATGATTTTTAATCTCTCTCATCAGAAAATCTGAGGTATGCTCGCACCTTCAATGAAACCAACACACGCAAAAGCAGAAACTTGGTCACGACCCCCTTGAACTCTCTATTTGAATATGTCTTAATAAACAACTCCCCTAATCCTGGGTCCTTCATTCCTGTCATTCACCTTTATCTCACTTGGCATAACCCCCCATATTCTGACATCTTTTCTCAAACTCGTATTCCTAACCAACTCAGTGTAGTTCTCCTGGAAACCTGGTCTCCTCTGCTAATTCGATTCTTACCCTCCTTCATTGTATTCATTAGACCCACTCCCCAGGCTTCTATTATTAAAACAGTTGCCTGCAAGATCAAGACAAAAAAAGAAGGAAGGAAAGGAAGAAAGAAAGAAAGAAAGAAAGAAAGAAAGAAAGAAAGAAAGAAAGAAAACCAGAATTTAAGTCGCATTTCTGTCACTTATCATATCCAAATAGGTCACTTCAACCTCTTTTGAGTTTCAAATTCTACAGGGAAACAACCATTGGGCAAGGAGGTTAAACATAGGTTGACACACCAGAGGGTGTTTTGAAGAATTAATCTCTGAGGATCCCTACATCTGGAGACTCTAAGTGCTTTTGATTTGGCCTCTGGAAAAATGGAGAGTCCTTAGCTGGAAGAAGTGGGGAAATTATTGGAAAAAAAAAAGAAGAAGAAATACCAAGGAAAAAAAGAGAACAAAGTCAAAAGGCAAAAACACAGTACAAAAAGTCATTGGAAAAAAAAAAACAACTCCAAAAAAACCAAAAAGCTTCCTAGAACTAGACAAGGATACTAGCCCAAAGGGAAACCAGCCTGGGAACTTAGGCAACAGAGAATCATATAGGAATATCCTCGAAATAGAGAGTGAGTTTAATTAATGTAACATGGTCTACAACTAGATATCATTCCCTTACAGAAAACTCATTTGTCTCAAGAAGAGGGGATATCACTACATCTAAGGAGTTGCCTGACGACATCTTGCTTTTTATGTAAAAGCCTTGACACCATGGCCATAGCTGACATCCACCCTAAAATCTCGGATGGTAAAAACAAGGGACTAGTTACCACTGCACTAATGACTTTTGTTGGCACTAGTGGTCAAATATATGAGGCCAAATGCTTGGACTAACCTGGGTTCTTAAGCAAACCCTAAATTAGTGTTCCGACATCATTACCTTTGACATTCTGAGTTGATCTGCCCTAGGATCTGTATCTTCATCTCAGTGCTGCTGAGGAACCAGGGAATGGATGTGGAAGCTTCATGGGCTGATGGGCAAAGCCCCTCAGCAACCCGTGAACTATGGAATCATGGTCGAGTCATCAACCTCCCTGAACCACAGTTGACAAAGGAATAAAACGTAGGCTACAATAGCACAGCTACTTGGCAAAGCTATACAATGACTATATAACGGAACAGATGTTACCCATAGGATATAGTGTCTGGTCCAGTGTAGAACACGCAACAACTGCTTTTGTTCTCTGCGTTCCCTTAGGAGACACATAATTTTCAGTTCATTCATTCCCTTTCCTTTCCTTTCATTATCCGTTTCATTTCATTTCATTCCTTTATACTTTGAGAGTGAGTGCCCACAGAAATCGGGAAAGATATCCCAAGGAGGCTGTCAGCGCGAAACCCGACGTGGGGCTTGAACTCACAAACCTGAGTTGAAATCAAGAGTCACACCCTTAACCGACTGAGCCACCCGGGTGCCCCAGCAAATGTCATTTTTACAAATCCATAAAAATCCTACCTGGCTCTAGGATCTTCCTCAGCATTCTTATCTGCTCCTAAAGAAGAAAGCAAAATACATGTTAAATCAACAATCGAAAAATAGAGGAAAATTACAAGTGTACGGCTTATGATTTGTCAAAAAGTATTGCTTTCGGACCACACCTGGAAACCACACTACACTGAATGGTAATTATACCATTCGTAGGCTTAAAGCACTAAGAAATCTTACTTTCTCCTCTATATTGACCAAAACCAAGAATGGGTTTTATCAGAATTTGACACCTACAGGGGAACTGATGTTTACAATGGCCATCGCTGACCGACACTGTGACACTGGAGGAAACGGGTATCGTTCGGAGAATGATTATCATGAGCTGACAATGTCAGACTGAAGCTAGCATGATTTTTCTGGACTTCCACTACTAGAGGAATTGAAAGAGAATATCTTTATTTTGCTGTAACACGGCAGAACTTCCCCAGCTCTTCAGCAGACACTCTTCAGTTTTAGGAGGAAACACCCCCTCACAACGTGTGCTCTATAGCTATTGTACTTGGCAGCGTGGCCAAACAATAGCAAACAGCCTCTCCCTGGCCTTGTTTCCAATGGCAAGGTAAGAAGGAAAGATTTGGCATTCCACTTTGATATAGTTCTAACCTCTTGAGGCTGTCTCCTTCCATTGCTAGAGAGTCTATCTAGACCCGCCGCACATCACAGAGGAGGATGATCCCAATGTGAGTGCTCTGTAGTGGTTCATGAGGTCATTTTTCTCAACCCTCCCCATTAGGTGACACACATCTAGAGAAATCATACTTTTTGTCATGGAAGGCAGAGGTCATCAGATCCTCTACTGATGAGCAACTAAACAAAACAAAGGGCAAAGAATATCTTGAATGCCTACATTCAATTACCAGGATATTTTCACTTTCTAAACATTCAAAGACATCCACTCTATGATTCTAACTATATGACACCTGGAAAGAGCAAGGCTATGGAGCTAAGGGTTGGGGTGAATGTAGGGAGAAACGGGCACAGCACAGAGGACTTTTAAGGCAGTGGAACTCTTTCACACGATACCACAAAGGTGGATTCACATCATTACACATTTGTTAAGACTCATAGAACGTATGACACCAAGGCTGAACACTAATGCAAGTTAGAGACTTGGCCTCCAAATGAAGAGTTCGTGTCCATAGAAAATGCACCACTGTTGTCAGGGCGCCTGGGTGGCTCAGTCGGTTCAGCGTCCAACTCTGGATCTGAGCTCAGGTCATGATCTCACAGTTCATGGGATCAAGTCCTGCATCAGGCTCTGGGCTGACAGCACAGGATTCTTTCCCCCCTCTCCCTCTGCCCCTTGGCTGCTCACACGCATGCATGCTCTCTCACTCAAAACTAAACCAAGGAACTGAAAAAAAAATTCCTACTAAAAATGGGCCACTGTCGTGCAAGATGTTAACAACAGGGGAGGCTAGGCGTGTCCGGGAGCATGGTATGGTATATGCAGACTCTCTGTACTTCCTATTATATTTTGCTGTGAACTTAAAACTGATGTAAAACATCAGGCTTATTAAATGTATGAAACAGCAAAAACAACAAAATATGGTTTCCATTGAAGCTACTCTTAGCATATACTAACTCATGATACAGTCACCTTGAACATTAAAATAGAGATCAAAGTAACACAATAGGGGTACTGTCTCCCATTTGGAAGTGTATGAAAATACATACACAAAACACAAAAATACAACGGTTATTTGTGTACTTAGGC
Source organism: Neofelis nebulosa (assembly GCF_028018385.1). Lineage (NCBI taxonomy): Eukaryota > Metazoa > Chordata > Mammalia > Carnivora > Felidae > Neofelis > Neofelis nebulosa. Next base: position 3,901,754 of record NC_080796.1, on the reverse strand, counting down.
AACAAAACAATTGATGAATATGATCCAAAATCTTATACCTATAAACAGGGGTTCAGCACCATAGGAATCAAACCTGGGTTTTCCATATAATTACGAGATTTTCATTCTAATTTTAAATCAAAAATCATTATGTTGATCATACGTAAGAATCATAATGAAAGCTTAATCACATAAAAAAAAAGATTATAATGACCTCATATTGCCCTAGTAATTTTTATACAAATACCTACTTCATATGGATGATGAAACTGAAACCAGTACCATGGTAGCCATCATGTTACATGCTAGCAAAACAAAATTTGAAGACACCACCAAAAATGACGTCAGGGCTATAATTCCTACGCAGAACAGATTTCATCCAGCAGGCCAAAGATGGCTACCCTCACAACATCCTACTTGAATGACTGGCCCTTGGTTGTTCCCTGGGATCTTGGATTTCAGGAGGGTTCCCACCATTCCCTAGCTGGTTAAGAGTGGTTCCCTGTGCCTAAGTGCTGGTACAAGCAATGTCCTTAAGGCTGTACACTTGATTTCCTTGGTGGAAACCTGGAATTTTGGGACATGCTAAGGAGAAGATGCCTATGTGATTAGCATTTGATGAAAACCTCGGGCACTGAGTATCCGTAAGCCTCGTACTGGCAGACAACATTTCACTTGTGCTGTCCTAATTTCATGCTGGAGGAATTTAGCACATCCTGCTAACTCCATAGAGAAAGGATTCCTGGAAGCCTGCGCTTGCTTTCCTCTGGCCTTCACCCCATACACCATTGCTCGGTGCTCATTGGCCTTTCTAGCCTGTCCCCATACCAAGCCACACGCATGACTACAACTATATGCTGAGTCCTGTGAGCTCTTCTAGTGAATAATCAAATCTGGGTGTCATTGGGATGCCTCTAACACAACTGCATTATATGAAATTTTATTATTTCGGTTGATGTCTTTCACGTGGTTACAGTCAGAAGGTTATGTCACAGAATACCTTTCCTGGAATCTCTTTTCTTGGTATTTGCCTTGAAAATTCCTACATCCCTATTTATCCATTTGAAGAAAGGTTTAAAAGGAATAGATGAAATCATGATGTCAGAAAGTGTGAAACAAGCAACGATCTTATTTTACTCTGAAAAAAAAAAAAAAAACAGAGGGAGAGAGCAAATCCTGGTGATTGCCCCTATGTTCTACCATATAAAAGTTCTCTGAAATATGAAAAATCAGTTAATTTTCTCCAACTACCTAGGACTTAGTTCATTTTTCTGGCAGGTAGGAATCAAAGAAGTAACAGGGATCATTCTACAACAATCAGAACTGTCAGACAGAATATGAAAACATACTACTGATTATAGTGTTCTTTTGTTTCTTTCCCTTATGTTCCTAGAACATTAAAAATATAGTTCACCTATTAAAGGCAGTTATTGCCAAAATAATCAAAAGCCACAAATACGGCATCCAAAATGTCAGATGAGTTATCTTGATGTCTCCCTATCTGACCCTCCTTCCAATTCTCTTATTTTGCCCTAAATGATACTACCGTATGAAGTACACCCATTTTATATGGCATTAACGTATATACATTTATCACTGACTACAAATGCTTATGTTCACCCATGGTAGTTAGGACATAACTCTGCATCATCAGCTAGGTCAGTCCTTAATGTCTTGCCAACAGTGAGGATCACAGTAAGAGTGGGAACATTTGGGGATACTACTCTGGCAAATTCTGGTACGAGAAGCTCACCTGATAGTGTTGCTGCATTTTAAATAGTCTGCTCTTCCCTTTAAAGAACTAGTGTATTTTACCACCTTCCAGTAGGAACACAATACACACCGGCTTACTTTCCTTCATTTACTCCCTGTAGTCTCCGCCATTCACATCATTCCCTGTTTGGCTCGTCTCTTCTTTCCTGAGGTTCCTTAGGCCTTCCAGTGTCTTGAAAGGGAACTAGTCATTTAGCTCCTTTGGTGGCACTCTCAATTTAATCTGTTGCTGACATCACATATATGCAACTTATCTCCTTTTCGCATCTCTTTCTCTTTCCTATGCACTTAACAGGCGGTTTTCTTTAGATATTAGAATATATCAGTGTTCCTGTTTTAAATCAACATTCTGTCAAATAACCTTTGAATAAAATACTGGTCTTACCTTCTACTTGTCCATTTAATATACTTTGCACTTTCTGATCCGCAGCACCAGAGAAATGAAGAACATATTTGTTGGGCTTCTCAGACATACTCTGTTAAAAGTAGCATCAGTAATGAGTTGCGTGAAGACTTCCTAATCCTTTTCCAAGAAAATATCTGAATTTATGACTTTAATAACAATCAGACTTACAAATAAGAAAACCGTATTGAACACCAAAACATTTAAATACAAAACCTCATATATGCTCTCTTGATTCAGCGTCCCTTTGAATCTTCATTTGGCTATTGACTCTCTAAACGGATCATGGAAGGCCAGAATAAATACTTTCAAAGGCAGAAGCCTGGCTTGTATGCAGATTTCAAAAAGGAACTAACAAAAATCCCTTCCTTTGCATTCCTGACCAAAATGAAAGGACACTTGAAATAAGTTTTGAAACAAAATCTTTAAAAGTGTACTTGCTATAAAGGAAAACTGCTTCTAATAAAATGGCCGACATTTGTTTCAGTGTCAATTCATACCTCACATGATCAGAAACTTTGGAGTATATCATGTTGTGTATCAACAAAACACTGTCGTAGCTGCTGCTTCGTTTAGGTAAACATAGGCTTGACCTTTTTCTTGACGAAAGAAGGGTTGGATCGAACGGCAAAGTTGGAAGAGAAACTTTTCTTAAAATTGTGATGAACTAGTAGCAGAAACAATGTAGATATAGGTATGGAACTCTTCAGAATGTGTAGTAAGCATTCAAACGGCAAGTATAAGAACATGTATGTCTCAGTCACCTAAAATGTGCCAAGCACTCATTTCACTATGCACATTTTCTTTTTTACACACAACAATAATAATAATGATTATGATGATGGAGTGAGCCTTCCTACAGCTTGGTCACTCTAAGGCGTTGGAGTAAAATGATGATCCGTGGTCCTCTCTGTCCAGAATGTCCCTCGCCACGGTCTACACGACTGGGCCTTCTCATCTTTCACTTGGCACCTTTTGCCACTCTCAGATCTTTTCTGGCTACCAAAATTCCCACTCCCACTCTCATCCTCATCCTCACTACAAACGCCCCCAATATTCTCTCAACTAACATTGTCCATTTCCTATCGATGAAGCCTTTATAGTGACTTCTAACAGACTGCTGTTGACTTACTTTTCTGCTCCGACCACAACAACCTAAACCCTCCACTTGTACACTCAGTAGCTAACTGCTTGGTACGTACTCAGTATACAAGGACCAATTAATTAAGGTCAAAATATTTACACTAATCTCACTGAGAAGATCTCAAAAGTACCCAATCACTATACCGTTGGCCCTTGAACAAAGCAAGGGTTACGGGCTCTGATGGCCATGCCCTCGACAATCCACAAATATCTTTTGAAACCTCAAAACCAAATCAAAGAAAACAAAAATTCCTACTGAATTTCCTACTTTAAAAGCAATCACACTTAAAAATCAAAAAGTATATATGTATTGAAAACCAGAACATTAAAGCAGAATCGCTTGTATATGCTCTCTAGGTCTAATCTACCTTTTCGGCCTAATTTGGCCATTGACTCTGTAAACTGAGCGTGGGAGGTCAGGGTTAGGATAACGGAATGCTGAGCTTACCAACAATATACACAGTCGATTAATGCATGCTTTCCCTGTTATATGTATTACATACTGTATTTTTACACTATAAACTGAAGGAAAGGTTACTAAGAAAATCGTAAGGAAGGGGTGCTGGGTGGCACTGTCGGTTCAGGGTCAGGCTCTTGACTTTGGCTCAAGTCATGATCTATACTTCCTGAGTTGAACGCTGACAGTGTGGAGCCTGATGAAAATTCGCTCTCTGCCCCCACTTCCCTACTCACGTGCTCTGTCCTCTCTCACGCTCCCAAAATGAATAATTAAAAAAAAAAAACAAGAGGAAAAAGAAAATCATAAGGAAGAGAAAATATGTTTACAGGATGGTACTGTATTTATTGAAAAAAATCTGTATGTATGTGGACTCCCACATTCCAAACGCATCTTGTTCAAGGGTCAAATGTATACCTTTATGATGTCATCGCTAAGAGCTTAGGGGAACTTATCATAGCCCCAAATGAGAACATCAAAAACCCATTCTAACTTTCCATTCTTTTCTGGACACAAGGGCCATTTTATTGGCCTTCGAACATCTTCCCATCGAAAACAAGTATTCTTTGGGGAGCATGGGTGACTTAGTCGATTAGGCAGCCAACTTTGAAATTGCGAAAAGCAAAGCAAAAGGTGGAGGGGGGAGTTAAGATGGCAGGGGAGGGGAATCCGAATTCCCCTTGTCCCTCAAACACAGCAGTATTGAGGTCACAACACTTGGAATACCAGGAATACAGGCTGCAGAGGGACAGAAAAATCTCCACAGGTGCAGAGTGACAGCTTGGCGGGACAGAAGGGTGTGTATGAGAATTGGGAGAAATAAAATGGGCAGCACAGGCATGGAGTGGGGGAAGGCCTTTGGTGGAGAAACGAAAGGAAGGTAGAGAGAGAGAGAGGCTGTGGGAAGTGCATTTGGATATGAGAAAGCCTGTCCGGACCACAGACCAAGGAGAGGTCCAGAGAGCCAGTTTCTACTTTGGAAAACAGCCTTAGAGGGCAAAAAACAGAATTTTCAAGGCGGCCACACTTTCTCTCGACCAGAGCTACCACCTCCCATGCCTGGTGGGGAGGGAGCCGCCCCTAGGCTTGGTAGCAATCTCAGGGCTACACTGGGAGAGAACACCTTGAGTATGGTGGAAAGGGGAGGTATTGCCCTGCCCAAGGGAAAAAGACCATGCAGGCACGAGCCAGAGGCCCTCTGTCCACTGGGCAGAGTGGCGCAACTCCACTACCAGGTCGGAGCAAAGCGGGATCCTACAGGGTTTTGAATCCCAGCTCAGTGCTCGGGTGGCACAGGGGACTGTGCAGCAAGGCAAGCCGGCTCCCCAGGCTATTCCGTGAGGATAGCCTAAACAGTGAGTTTTGAGACACCTCGTGTGGGCAGGATAGATGGGGTGTCGCCATGTCTCTCCCCATGACCAACATCGTGGGGCTTCAGGGAATGGACAGTGAGCCTCAGTGAAGGCAGGCCCATTACACCAAACCCTGACACTCTGTGCCTCGTAACTGCTTCTCCATAGGAGTGAGACTGACACTGATGGGACCAGACAGCCCCTGCTCTAGACCAGCACAGCCACCGGTCCCAGGCACCAATAGACAACTCTCCTCCGGTTTTCTATCTTAGTTTGTTTGTTTGTTTTCATTTGAGTTATTATTCTTTTGTCTTTCCTTTTCTTTTTTAATGTTTATTTCTTTATTTTGAGAGAGAGAGAGGGAGTGATCAAGCAGAAGAGATGCAGAGAGAGGGGGAGAGAGAGAATCCGAGCAGGATCCATGCTCTCACTGCAGAACCTGTTGGGGGTTTCGAACCCACCCACAGTGACAACATGACGTGAGCCAAATTCAAGAGTCAGACGCTTCACCTACTGAGCCACCCAGGCGCCCATCTTTTCTTTCCTTTGCTTTCCCTTTCTTCTCTTTTCCCTTTTTTCTCTTTCTACTCTCCTCTTTCCCCTTCTCCCTTTGGAAACAGCCTAGTAGTGTCGAGTTGACGTGGGTCAAAGCTAATTATATATCTACATTTATCTATATATCTTAATATATACCTATATATCTATACATAGATATATAGAGATATATCTATATATATATTTTTTCCTTTGTTCCTCTGTTCTGGTTCTTTGTTTGTTTGATTGTACATTTTCTCTATACTTTTCTAGATCTCCTTCTTCATTTTCCTCCCTCTCTTTCTGGATTAAGCCCTATAGCTCCTTTGAGTCACTTCCTGGTCTTTTTTTCAACTCCAGTCATTTCTCTTTTTGTTTGGGCTAAGGATTCTTCCCCACCTTCTTCCCCTTTTTTCCAGGATTACTTCAACAAACAAATCAAAGCACACCTGGTGGAAGGCCCAAACCGCCACTCCAAGTAGCGAGGACAGCAGCCAAAGACGCACCCAAAGAGTGCACACAACACACTCAAAAAAAATTTGTTCAACTGCCAGGCCCTGGACAGTGTAGGGGCTCTTTTTATTACAGTAGTACTCGCAGGTGTGGGACACAGAACAAGCGATTAACACACATAAAGGGCAGGAATCTAGCCAAAACGACGAAATCGGAGAATTCCCCTCAAAAAAAATTCCGGGAAGAAAGGACAGCCAGAGAAGGGCGCAAAAGAGACAGAAACCATATATGTGAGCACATGTTTGGAATGACACTCATAAGACGCATAGTTGCGCTTGAAACCACGCATAGAAGACAGCAGACAATCTACTGCTTCAGAGATCAAGGACCTAAGGAATCGTCACGATGAACGCTGAACATGAAATGGTGTAAAGGAGATACAAAGTAAACTAGATGCAGTGACAGCAAGGACGGGAGAAGCAGCAGACAGAATCGGTGAAACAGAAGATACAATTGTGGACAAAGATGAAGCAGGGAAAGGAAAGGAAGGAAATGACTAGATCACGAGGCAGGTACTAGAGACCTACGTGATTCAGTGAGATGAAATATTAGCCACATCCTAGGAGTCCCAGAAGAAGAAGAGTGAGAGAAAGGGGCAGAAGGTTTTTTTGGAACAACTTATAGCTGAGAGCTTCCCTCATCTGGGGAAGGAAACGGGCATCCAAGTCCTGGCGGCACAGAGAATTCCTTTCCAAATCAACAAACCCAGGTCAACACCACGACATGCCATAGCGAAACTGGAAAACTACAAAGATAAGGAGAGGATTCTGAAAGCAGCTAGGGACAAACGGGTCTTAATCGACAAGGGAAGACACGTAAGGCTAGCAGCAGGCCTGTCCAAAGAAACTTGGCAGGGCAGAAGGGAGGGGTAGGAAACGGTCAATGTGCTGAATGGGAACATCTGCGGCGAAGAATCCCTTCCCAGGCAAGGCTGACATTTAGAATAGAAAGAGAGAGAAAGGCTTTCCCAGACAAACAAAACCTCATGGAGTTCAGGACCACTAAACCAGCCCTGCGGGAGATCCTAACGGGCGACTCTGTGAGTGGAAAGCAGCAGAGACTACAAAGGACCAGAGGCCTCACCAAAAGCATGAAACCTTCAGATAACACAAGGACACTAAATCCATATCTTTAACTAATCACTCTGAATGTGAATGGACTCAATGCCCCAATCAAAAGACACAGGGAATCAGAATGGGTAAAACACAAAACAAAACCAAACAACAAGATCCATCTATATGTTGTCAACAAGAAACTGATTTTAGACCCCAGGACACCTCCAGGTTCAAAGTGAAGGTATGGGGAACCACCTATCATGCTACTAGAAGTCAAAAGAAAGCTGGAGTCGCCACACCTCCACCAGACAGACTAGATTTTAAACCAGAGACTGTAGTAACAGATTCAGAAGGGCATTGGGTCGTAATTAAGGGGTCTATCCATCAAGAGGAGCTAACAATTGCAAATGTTTATGGCCCCAAAGTGAAACGCCCACACATATGAATCGATTACTCACAAACATGATTAAATGTATACATACAAATACCATGATTGTAGACGACTTTAAGACTCCACTCATGGCAAAAGGCGGATCGTCAAGGCAGAAAATCAGTAAGGAAACACAGATCCAATGTGTCACTGGACCAGATGTATTCAGATATACATAGATCTATATTGGCCTCATATATATACATTTATATACATGGGTATCAACACCGATATATTAAGATCTTTTCACCCAACAGCAGTAGAACGCACATTCTTCTTAAGTGCACATAGAACATTCTCCAATGTCTCCAAGTGACATCCTGGGTCACAAAACAGCCCTCCACAAATATAAAAGGACTGAGATCATACCTTGCCTATTGTCAGATCACAACAACGAGCACTTGCTCATTCTTTCTCTCTCTCCCTCCCTTTCCAAGAGAAATGCAAACATTTCAAAAACATTTAGCTCAGCCCCTTCCAAGAAAGAGAAAAACAAGAATAATAAACCTTGTGGGGCAACGAGTCCTGGATGGAAACCACACACAGACAGTAGAATTCCATAACCAATATGTTGACAATGGAGTTGACAGAAAGTGATGTACTAAAAGAACAGACACTAAAGAAATCGTTTCTGCAAGGACAAATTAGGGTAGGGGTAAACCATTAAAAACGAGCCTGGTGCGGGGAACACATATGTGGCACAGTGAGTTCAGCATCCACCTTCAGCTCATGAGTCATGATCTCACGGTTTGTGGTTATCAGCCCCACGTTGAGCTCTGTGTTGACAGCTCGGAGCCTGCAGCCTGCTTTGGATTCTGTGTCTCTCTCTGTCTCTGCCCCTACCCCGCTTGCACTCTGTGTCTGTCTCTGTCTCAAAAATAAATAAACTTTGAAAAAATTTTGAAAATACCGTTAAAAGCACGGGGTGAGAAGAGGGAAAAAGGAAACAAAAACAAAAACAAAAACAAATGACCAATCAATCAAGCATGAGCTTAAGACAAAAAAGAAAAGGAAAAATGTGAGCCAAAGAAGGCAAGTGGAAACAACATACATTTTTCAACAGGTACATAAGTAGGATTGGGAATATACTAGGAAAAATAGTCCCTTTAAACCTTTTAAAAATATATGTCTTTATATATGTGTGATATACACACACACATATATATATATATATATATATATATATATATGTGTGTGTGTGTGTGTGTGTGTATGTTTAGGTGTACATAAATATGTATACATATAAGTGTGTATTTATTTATGTGTAAATATATATGTGTATATATGTGTATATTATATATATCTCTACCTATATCTATCTATATCTATCTATCTATCTATCTATCTATCTATCTATATCCATATCCATCTACCTATGTATCTGTCTATATAATATTTATGTAAAAGAGAGGCTTTGACTCACAGTATATCCCTAATAATACTGACTCTTATCACTCTACAGTTATCTGGTTATAAATACTGTAATAAAGAATTTAATTTTTTTCACTATAAATACATTGTTCAATTCCTGGCATCTTTCGCTTCCGAAAAGCTAGAAATTATTACTAGACTAACAAAAGAACAGAAAAAGAGAGGTTCCTAACACGTCAACATCCACTATGGAGAAAGAATTGGGAATGAGAATTCTAGGAAGAAATGGGAACCTTTAAAGGATGTAGGTAATGGGACACAGATGGGGTTAAACAAACAAAGGCTGAGGACTTTTTCTCTGCAATTCTAAGCTCACAATGGGAGGATACTAAAAATAGACTGTAACCTTCTTTCTTATGTAACTCCTGATTTCCTCAATAGAATTCATTTGCGTGTATACATGTTAAACACTAAAACGGAATATAAACTGAAGCCTGACTTTTTAAATTCACATATTTAATTGTGATATATCATGCGTATTTGGTTACTTTTCAAACTCCATTCTACGGAATTCCATTTCCCTACTCATTTGTTCACATTCAAAAACCATGACATTGCTTCTTCCAAGCAAGACTTTATTTTAGGAGCTCCAGGAGTCAAACCAGTGCGTTCCCTAACCTCCAGGAGCTTATCATGATTTAGGGGCTTTGAAATGAATACTGAAACAAATATCAGATGTCTGAAACTTTAAATTTTAGAATCTGACACAAGGACTAGGAGGAGATAGTGTTCAAAGCTAGAATGGGCAAGATTTCTGAAATTAGAAATTTGACACCTTGGCTATGAAGAGCCTCTGCCCATAGAGCTACTCTTTTCAGCAAAATACGTATTCTTCGGGGAGATGCACAATTTTAACTTACTCTTCATGGAGTTATTTCAAAACTACAGGGGAACACCTTTGTAAGGTAAATGTTGAGAAATAATGTAAACATCTAAATTTCTACATTTTCTAATATGATTTTATTCTAAATGGAGAACAAAGGATAGAGCCAAAGGAAAATGCTGTATCTCACCAAAATAAAACGTGCCCGGGGCGGGGGGCAACCTACAATAGATACTTGGACCCAATCAGGTTTCATTTAGGCATGAGTATTATCAGTCATGTTATGATCACAGTAAGAATCCTTATCCTTAAGCAAACGTCATATTGCCTCCATTGTGGGAAAGCTTTTCCCAATATAATTTGACGGTCATTATATATTTTCCAGCCCATTCATTTATCAGCCTCCACCTGTAGGATTTACCAAAGTACAACACAACAAAACAAAACATTCAACGCGTCATGTATCTGTAACGTGGTTTGTCCTTGCTAACTTTCCATGACACACATAAAATGATGATACACAGGCTCCTCTTAAATTTTCAGAGTGAATAAGGGAGAAAACTCAATTCAGAGCAGGAAAGTGAGTTTCACGGGAGGGTACTTTACCTTGGTACCAAAATCTAAGTCTTCGCTAGATGAGGTAGACCATGAATCGTCAGGACCAGGTATGTTAGGAAGCCTTTAGAGCAAAAAAATACAACAAAAACATGTTCATTCATTTAAAAACAAAATTTAAAAAAGTTAAGGGAAAGGTCACCTATCTGTTTATTCCACGAAGTTTCTTGGTATAATGAAATTTGGCCTCTGGTTTTGTCATTAAGTTTTATTTTAATTCCAGTAATAGAAACATCCAGAGTTATAGTAGTTTAAGTTGTACAATATAGTGATTCACCAACTCCATACTCACCCCGTGCTCATCATGACAAGGGCACTCCTTCATCCCCATCATCTCTTTCACCTTTCCCACCACTCACCTCCTCTCCACAACCATCCGTTTCTTCTCTGCAGTTAAGAGCCTATTTCTTGGTTTGTCTCCCCTTTTGTTTCCTCCCTTTGCTCGTTTGTTGTTTCTTAAGTGCTACATGAGTAAAATCATATGGTATTTGTCTTTCCCTGACTTTGCTTACCATACTACCCTCAGGCTCCATCCAGGTGATTGCAAATGGCAAGATTTCATTGTTTTATGATTGAGTAATATTACAGTGTGTGTGTGTGCATGTGTGTGTGCGTGTGTGCGTGTGTGTGTGTGTATGGATATACATATACACACACACATACATTCATATAGGGCTTCTTCTTCGTTCACTCAGCTGTCAATGGACGCTTGCGCTGGCTGTTGGAAATAATGCCGCAATAAACACAGGAGTGCGTGTGTCCCGTGGAATTCATGTTTTTGTATTCTCTTGGGTAGTATCCAGTAGTGCAATTACTGGATCATAGGAGAGTTCTGTTTTTAATTTTTTGAGGAACCTGCATACTGTTTTCCACAGGGGCCGCACCCATTTGCATTTCCACCAACGGTGCAAGAGGTTTCCTTTGTCTCCACATCCTCGCGAACACTAGCTTCTTGTGTCTTGGAGTGTAGCCATTCTGACAGGTGTGACGTGGTATCTCGTTGTAGTTTGGGGGAGCATCTTTTCATGTGTCTGTTGACCATCTGTATGTTGTCGTTGGAAAAGTGTCTGGTTATGTGTACTGCTCATTGGTAAACTGGGCTTTTTTGGAGGGGGGTGATGTTGACATGTGTCAAGTTTTTAGACATTGTGGATACTAACCCTTTACTGGATTTGCCAAATATTTCCAAATTTGTTCTCCCATTCCAGAGGTTGCCTTTCAGGTTTGACTGTTTCCTTCACTGTGCAAAAGCTTCGTAGGTTGATATAGTCCCCAAACTTTATTCTTGCTTTATTTCCCTTGGCTCAAGAGACATAACTAGTAAAATGTGGCTACAGCCAAAGTTTGAGAAATGACGGCCTGTGTTCTCGTCAAGGATTTTTTTTTTTTTTTATGGTTTCACGTCTCACACTTAGGTCTTTAATTCATTTTGAGTTTATTTGTGGGTATGGTAGAGAAATTGGTCCAGGTTCATTCTTTGGCATGTGGCTTGTCCAGTTGTCCCCACACCATTTGGTGAAGAGACTGCCTTTTCCCCACTGGATAGTCTTTCCTGTTTGTGGAAGATGAACTGACCATACAGTGGTGGATTTATGTCTGGCTTTGCGGTCCTATTCCACTGAGCGATGAGGCTATTTTGTACGCCAGTACCCACCATACTGTTTGGAATACTACAGCTTTGGAATAGAACTTGAAAGCTGAGATTGTGATACCTCCAGGTTTCTTCGTTTTCAATATTGCTTTGGCCATTCAACGTCTTTTGTGGTTCTATACAACGTTTAGGATTGTTTGTCTAGCTCTGTGACAAATGCTGTTGGTATGTTGACAGGGATTGCATGACATCTGTCGATGGCTTTGGGTAGTGTAGACACTTTAAAAATATGTATTCTTCCCATCTGTGAGCATCGGATGTCTTTCTCTTTCTTTCCGTCACTTTCAATTTCCTTCATCAGTGTTTTACGGTTTCCAGAGTACAGGTCTTTCACAATTTGGACCCTGTTTTAAAAAAAGCTTTCTGTTCTCTATTTGGCCTCGACCTCTCCTAACCTGTGAAATCTCCAGGAAAGACCCAGTCTCAGTTTCCAGAACCAAATATGACAGGCAGGGAATGCTCTGAAATGGTTGAAAATTAAATGTGTAAACGTTACCACAATGACGTCTCACCTCACATCTGTCAGAATGGCTCAGTTTCCACACACAGGAAACAACAAGGGTGGCTCAGGGTGTGGAGAAAAAACAACCCTTGTGCACCGGTCATGGGATGTAAATTGGTATCGCCGCAGTGAAAGCCAGTATGGAGGGGCCTCAACAAATTAAAAACACAAATACCATAGGATCCAGTGATTCCACTACTGGCTATTTATTTACCCAAGGGAAATGGAAATACTAATTTGAAAAGATATACGCACCCCTATCTTTATTATAGCATTATTTACAATAGACAAGATATGGAAGCAACCCAAGTGTCCACCAATACATGAAGAGACCACACACACACACACACACACACATACATACACACACACACACACACACACACAATGAAATATTATGCAGCTCTAAATGAGAATGAGATCCTGCCATCTGCAACATCATGGATGTACCTAGATGGCATGAGGGTAAGTGAAATAAGTCAGACAGAGAAACACAAATCCTATATGATTTCACTTCTGTGCAGAATGTAAAAAGGGGAATAAATGAACAAACAGAGCAAAAGCAGAAACAGACCCATAAATGCAGAGATTTGACTCTTGCCAGAAGGGAGGGGAGGTGGGGGGATGGACAAAATGGGGGAAGGGGAGAGGGAAGTTCAGGGTTCCAGTTATAGAATGAATAAATCACAAGGCTCAAAGGTACAGCATAGGGAATCTAGTCAGTGGTATCCTAATAGCCTCATACATTGACAGATGGGAGCTACGCTTATGGCGATCACGGTGAAACATCCAGAGTTGTTGCATCACATATTACATTGTGTGTCACGTAGACCTCCGTTTAAGTAAACGTATCAAAGTTTAGGCTTCTATGTTATGAGTGGTAGTACTAACTAGAGATTGACAGACTCAAAGTTCCCAAGGCCAACTTTGTTCCCACACTGGTCTTGCCTTATTTAGGTCCATAATAACTAGCAAGACACTCCAAGCCTTCAGGGGCATTCAGCTACCCAAGGAGGGAGATTGTGATCAAAATGGTCCTGGTAGTTGTGCCTCTATTTCTCTATACGCTGCCTGAATATTTTCTTCCCTATGAGCTCCCACTCCTACATCACTCTTCGGCACGGTTGTGTGGCATTCCCCAACCTTTCAATCTTTAGCCTATGAAGCCATACACTCCTACAACAAGGATGGGCTCCAATGACCGAGGGTAGGAACCATGTCCTGCTCCTGGAGAACAAGCGAATTGGGAGTCTCACTCATCCACACAGTCACCTCAACAGAGGCATGTTATCACCGATCCAGATGAAGCTCCCTTACTGATTTGACAAGTCAGACCTACCCCTGCCCAGCCCTACAAGTACATGGGAAGGGCATCACAGATTGAGGAAAAGAGGTGGAGTGAGGAGACAGCTTGCCTTGGGCCATACATCTCTGATGTTCGGAATCTCCACCCCCACCCCCAATTCCTTGAGAGGATCTAAGCTATCCTCCCTCAGTTGGGGTGGAAGTAGGGGATATCATATTTCTATCTGCTGTAAACAGACTCTGCCCAGAAGCTCAAATGATTTTTAATCTCTCTCATCAGAAAATCTGAGGTATGCTCGCACCTTCAATGAAACCAACACACGCAAAAGCAGAAACTTGGTCACGACCCCCTTGAACTCTCTATTTGAATATGTCTTAATAAACAACTCCCCTAATCCTGGGTCCTTCATTCCTGTCATTCACCTTTATCTCACTTGGCATAACCCCCCATATTCTGACATCTTTTCTCAAACTCGTATTCCTAACCAACTCAGTGTAGTTCTCCTGGAAACCTGGTCTCCTCTGCTAATTCGATTCTTACCCTCCTTCATTGTATTCATTAGACCCACTCCCCAGGCTTCTATTATTAAAACAGTTGCCTGCAAGATCAAGACAAAAAAAGAAGGAAGGAAAGGAAGAAAGAAAGAAAGAAAGAAAGAAAGAAAGAAAGAAAGAAAGAAAGAAAACCAGAATTTAAGTCGCATTTCTGTCACTTATCATATCCAAATAGGTCACTTCAACCTCTTTTGAGTTTCAAATTCTACAGGGAAACAACCATTGGGCAAGGAGGTTAAACATAGGTTGACACACCAGAGGGTGTTTTGAAGAATTAATCTCTGAGGATCCCTACATCTGGAGACTCTAAGTGCTTTTGATTTGGCCTCTGGAAAAATGGAGAGTCCTTAGCTGGAAGAAGTGGGGAAATTATTGGAAAAAAAAAAGAAGAAGAAATACCAAGGAAAAAAAGAGAACAAAGTCAAAAGGCAAAAACACAGTACAAAAAGTCATTGGAAAAAAAAAAACAACTCCAAAAAAACCAAAAAGCTTCCTAGAACTAGACAAGGATACTAGCCCAAAGGGAAACCAGCCTGGGAACTTAGGCAACAGAGAATCATATAGGAATATCCTCGAAATAGAGAGTGAGTTTAATTAATGTAACATGGTCTACAACTAGATATCATTCCCTTACAGAAAACTCATTTGTCTCAAGAAGAGGGGATATCACTACATCTAAGGAGTTGCCTGACGACATCTTGCTTTTTATGTAAAAGCCTTGACACCATGGCCATAGCTGACATCCACCCTAAAATCTCGGATGGTAAAAACAAGGGACTAGTTACCACTGCACTAATGACTTTTGTTGGCACTAGTGGTCAAATATATGAGGCCAAATGCTTGGACTAACCTGGGTTCTTAAGCAAACCCTAAATTAGTGTTCCGACATCATTACCTTTGACATTCTGAGTTGATCTGCCCTAGGATCTGTATCTTCATCTCAGTGCTGCTGAGGAACCAGGGAATGGATGTGGAAGCTTCATGGGCTGATGGGCAAAGCCCCTCAGCAACCCGTGAACTATGGAATCATGGTCGAGTCATCAACCTCCCTGAACCACAGTTGACAAAGGAATAAAACGTAGGCTACAATAGCACAGCTACTTGGCAAAGCTATACAATGACTATATAACGGAACAGATGTTACCCATAGGATATAGTGTCTGGTCCAGTGTAGAACACGCAACAACTGCTTTTGTTCTCTGCGTTCCCTTAGGAGACACATAATTTTCAGTTCATTCATTCCCTTTCCTTTCCTTTCATTATCTGTTTCATTTCATTTCATTCCTTTATACTTTGAGAGTGAGTGCCCACAGAAATCGGGAAAGATATCCCAAGGAGGCTGTCAGCGCGAAACCCGACGTGGGGCTTGAACTCACAAACCTGAGTTGAAATCAAGAGTCACACCCTTAACCGACTGAGCCACCCGGGTGCCCCAGCAAATGTCATTTTTACAAATCCATAAAAATCCTACCTGGCTCTAGGATCTTCCTCAGCATTCTTATCTGCTCCTAAAGAAGAAAGCAAAATACATGTTAAATCAACAATCGAAAAATAGAGGAAAATTACAAGTGTACGGCTTATGATTTGTCAAAAAGTATTGCTTTCGGACCACACCTGGAAACCACACTACACTGAATGGTAATTATACCATTCGTAGGCTTAAAGCACTAAGAAATCTTACTTTCTCCTCTATATTGACCAAAACCAAGAATGGGTTTTATCAGAATTTGACACCTACAGGGGAACTGATGTTTACAATGGCCATCGCTGACCGACACTGTGACACTGGAGGAAACGGGTATCGTTCGGAGAATGATTATCATGAGCTGACAATGTCAGACTGAAGCTAGCATGATTTTTCTGGACTTCCACTACTAGAGGAATTGAAAGAGAATATCTTTATTTTGCTGTAACACGGCAGAACTTCCCCAGCTCTTCAGCAGACACTCTTCAGTTTTAGGAGGAAACACCCCCTCACAACGTGTGCTCTATAGCTATTGTACTTGGCAGCGTGGCCAAACAATAGCAAACAGCCTCTCCCTGGCCTTGTTTCCAATGGCAAGGTAAGAAGGAAAGATTTGGCATTCCACTTTGATATAGTTCTAACCTCTTGAGGCTGTCTCCTTCCATTGCTAGAGAGTCTATCTAGACCCGCCGCACATCACAGAGGAGGATGATCCCAATGTGAGTGCTCTGTAGTGGTTCATGAGGTCATTTTTCTCAACCCTCCCCATTAGGTGACACACATCTAGAGAAATCATACTTTTTGTCATGGAAGGCAGAGGTCATCAGATCCTCTACTGATGAGCAACTAAACAAAACAAAGGGCAAAGAATATCTTGAATGCCTACATTCAATTACCAGGATATTTTCACTTTCTAAACATTCAAAGACATCCACTCTATGATTCTAACTATATGACACCTGGAAAGAGCAAGGCTATGGAGCTAAGGGTTGGGGTGAATGTAGGGAGAAACGGGCACAGCACAGAGGACTTTTAAGGCAGTGGAACTCTTTCACACGATACCACAAAGGTGGATTCACATCATTACACATTTGTTAAGACTCATAGAACGTATGACACCAAGGCTGAACACTAATGCAAGTTAGAGACTTGGCCTCCAAATGAAGAGTTCGTGTCCATAGAAAATGCACCACTGTTGTCAGGGCGCCTGGGTGGCTCAGTCGGTTCAGCGTCCAACTCTGGATCTGAGCTCAGGTCATGATCTCACAGTTCATGGGATCAAGTCCTGCATCAGGCTCTGGGCTGACAGCACAGGATTCTTTCCCCCCTCTCCCTCTGCCCCTTGGCTGCTCACACGCATGCATGCTCTCTCACTCAAAACTAAACCAAGGAACTGAAAAAAAAATTCCTACTAAAAATGGGCCACTGTCGTGCAAGATGTTAACAACAGGGGAGGCTAGGCGTGTCCGGGAGCATGGTATGGTATATGCAGACTCTCTGTACTTCCTATTATATTTTGCTGTGAACTTAAAACTGATGTAAAACATCAGGCTTATTAAATGTATGAAACAGCAAAAACAACAAAATATGGTTTCCATTGAAGCTACTCTTAGCATATACTAACTCATGATACAGTCACCTTGAACATTAAAATAGAGATCAAAGTAACACAATAGGGGTACTGTCTCCCATTTGGAAGTGTATGAAAATACATACACAAAACACAAAAATACAACGGTTATTTGTGTACTTAGGCAACAAAACAATTGATGAATATGATCCAAAATCTTATACCTATAAACAGGGGTTCAGCACCATAGGAATCAAACCTGGGTTTTCCATATAATTACGAGATTTTCATTCTAATTTTAAATCAAAAATCATTATGTTGATCATACGTAAGAATCATAATGAAAGCTTAATCACATAAAAAAAAAAGATTATAATGACCTCATATTGCCCTAGTAATTTTTATACAAATACCTACTTCATATGGATGATGAAACTGAAACCAGTACCATGGTAGCCATCATGTTACATGCTAGCAAAACAAAATTTGAAGACACCACCAAAAATGACGTCAGGGCTATAATTCCTATGCAGAACAGATTTCATCCAGCAGGCCAAAGATGGCTACCCTCACAACATCCTACTTGAATGACTGGCCCTTGGTTGTTCCCTGGGATCTTGGATTTCAGGAGGGTTCCCACCATTCCCTAGCTGGTTAAGAGTGGTTCCCTGTGCCTAAGTGCTGGTACAAGCAATGTCCTTAAGGCTGTACACTTGATTTCCTTGGTGGAAACCTGGAATTTTGGGACATGCTAAGGAGAAGATGCCTATGTGATTAGCATTTGATGAAAACCTCGGGCACTGAGTATCCGTAAGCCTCGTACTGGCAGACAACATTTCACTTGTGCTGTCCTAATTTCATGCTGGAGGAATTTAGCACATCCTGCTAACTCCATAGAGAAAGGATTCCTGGAAGCCTGCGCTTGCTTTCCTCTGGCCTTCACCCCATACACCATTGCTCGGTGCTCATTGGCCTTTCTAGCCTGTCCCCATACCAAGCCACACGCATGACTACAACTATATGCTGAGTCCTGTGAGCTCTTCTAGTGAATAATCAAATCTGGGTGTCATTGGGATGCCTCTAACACAACTGCATTATATGAAATTTTATTATTTCGGTTGATGTCTTTCACGTGGTTACAGTCAGAAGGTTATGTCACAGAATACCTTTCCTGGAATCTCTTTTCTTGGTATTTGCCTTGAAAATTCCTACATCCCTATTTATCCATTTGAAGAAAGGTTTAAAAGGAATAGATGAAATCATGATGTCAGAAAGTGTGAAACAAGCAACGATCTTATTTTACTCTGAAAAAAAAAAAAAACAGAGGGAGAGAGCAAATCCTGGTGATTGCCCCTATGTTCTACCATATAAAAGTTCTCTGAAATATGAAAAATCAGTTAATTTTCTCCAACTACCTAGGACTTAGTTCATTTTTCTGGCAGGTAGGAATCAAAGAAGTAACAGGGATCATTCTACAACAATCAGAACTGTCAGACAGAATATGAAAACATACTACTGATTATAGTGTTCTTTTGTTTCTTTCCCTTATGTTCCTAGAACATTAAAAATATAGTTCACCTATTAAAGGCAGTTATTGCCAAAATAATCAAAAGCCACAAATACGGCATCCAAAATGTCAGATGAGTTATCTTGATGTCTCCCTATCTGACCCTCCTTCCAATTCTCTTATTTTGCCCTAAATGATACTACCGTATGAAGTACACCCATTTTATATGGCATTAACGTATATACATTTATCACTGACTACAAATGCTTATGTTCACCCATGGTAGTTAGGACATAACTCTGCATCATCAGCTAGGTCAGTCCTTAATGTCTTGCCAACAGTGAGGATCACAGTAAGAGTGGGAACATTTGGGGATACTACTCTGGCAAATTCTGGTACGAGAAGCTCACCTGATAGTGTTGCTGCATTTTAAATAGTCTGCTCTTCCCTTTAAAGAACTAGTGTATTTTACCACCTTCCAGTAGGAACACAATACACACCGGCTTACTTTCCTTCATTTACTCCCTGTAGTCTCCGCCATTCACATCATTCCCTGTTTGGCTCGTCTCTTCTTTCCTGAGGTTCCTTAGGCCTTCCAGTGTCTTGAAAGGGAACTAGTCATTTAGCTCCTTTGGTGGCACTCTCAATTTAATCTGTTGCTGACATCACATATATGCAACTTATCTCCTTTTCGCATCTCTTTCTCTTTCCTATGCACTTAACAGGCGGTTTTCTTTAGATATTAGAATATATCAGTGTTCCTGTTTTAAATCAACATTCTGTCAAATAACCTTTGAATAAAATACTGGTCTTACCTTCTACTTGTCCATTTAATATACTTTGCACTTTCTGATCCGCAGCACCAGAGAAATGAAGAACATATTTGTTGGGCTTCTCAGACATACTCTGTTAAAAGTAGCATCAGTAATGAGTTGCGTGAAGACTTCCTAATCCTTTTCCAAGAAAATATCTGAATTTATGACTTTAATAACAATCAGACTTACAAATAAGAAAACCGTATTGAACACCAAAACATTTAAATACAAAACCTCATATATGCTCTCTTGATTCAGCGTCCCTTTGAATCTTCATTTGGCTATTGACTCTCTAAACGGATCATGGAAGGCCAGAATAAATACTTTCAAAGGCAGAAGCCTGGCTTGTATGCAGATTTCAAAAAGGAACTAACAAAAATCCCTTCCTTTGCATTCCTGACCAAAATGAAAGGACACTTGAAATAAGTTTTGATACAAAATCTTTAAAAGTGTACTTGCTATAAAGGAAAACTGCTTCTAATAAAATGGCCGACATTTGTTTCAGTGTCAATTCATACCTCACATGATCAGAAACTTTGGAGTATATCATGTTGTGTATCAACAAAACACTGTCGTAGCTGCTGCTTCGTTTAGGTAAACATAGGCTTGACCTTTTTCTTGACGAAAGAAGGGTTGGATCGAACGGCAAAGTTGGAAGAGAAACTTTTCTTAAAATTGTGATGAACTAGTAGCAGAAACAATGTAGATATAGGTATGGAACTCTTCAGAATGTGTAGTAAGCATTCAAACGGCAAGTATAAGAACATGTATGTCTCAGTCACCTAAAATGTGCCAAGCACTCATTTCACTATGCACATTTTCTTTTTTACACACAACAATAATAATAATGATTATGATGATGGAGTGAGCCTTCCTACAGCTTGGTCACTCTAAGGCGTTGGAGTAAAATGATGATCCGTGGTCCTCTCTGTCCAGAATGTCCCTCGCCACGGTCTACACGACTGGGACTTCTCATCTTTCACTTGGCACCTTTTGCCACTCTCAGATCTTTTCTGGCTACCAAAATTCCCACTCCCACTCTCATCCTCATCCTCACTACAAACGCCCCCAATATTCTCTCAACTAACATTGTCCATTTCCTATCGATGAAGCCTTTATAGTGACTTCTAACAGACTGCTGTTGACTTACTTTTCTGCTCCGACCACAACAACCTAAACCCTCCACTTGTACACTCAGTAGCTAACTGCTTGGTACGTACTCAGTATACAAGGACCAATTAATTAAGGTCAAAACATTTACACTAATCTCACTGAGAAGATCTCAAAAGTACCCAATCACTATACCGTTGGCCCTTGAACAAAGCAAGGGTTACGGGCTCTGATGGCCATGCCCTCGACAATCCACAAATATCTTTTGAAACCTCAAAACCAAATCAAAGAAAACAAAAATTCCTACTGAATTTCCTACTTTAAAAGCAATCACACTTAAAAATCAAAAAGTATATATGTATTGAAAACCAGAACATTAAAGCAGAATCGCTTGTATATGCTCTCTAGGTCTAATCTACCTTTTCGGCCTAATTTGGCCATTGACTCTGTAAACTGAGCGTGGGAGGTCAGGGTTAGGATAACGGAATGCTGAGCTTACCAACAATATACACAGTCGATTAATGCATGCTTTCCCTGTTATATGTATTACATACTGTATTTTTACACTATAAACTGAAGGAAAGGTTACTAAGAAAATCGTAAGGAAGGGGTGCTGGGTGGCACTGTCGGTTCAGGGTCAGGCTCTTGACTTTGGCTCAAGTCATGATCTATACTTCCTGAGTTGAACGCTGACAGTGTGGAGCCTGATGAAAATTCGCTCTCTGCCCCCACTTCCCTACTCACGTGCTCTGTCCTCTCTCACGCTCCCAAAATGAATAATTAAAAAAAAAAACAAGAGGAAAAAGAAAATCATAAGGAAGAGAAAATATGTTTACAGGATGGTACTGTATTTATTGAAAAAAATCTGTATGTATGTGGACTCCCACATTCCAAACGCATCTTGTTCAAGGGTCAAATGTATACCTTTATGATGTCATCGCTAAGAGCTTAGGGGAACTTATCATAGCCCCAAATGAGAACATCAAAAACCCATTCTAACTTTCCATTCTTTTCTGGACACAAGGGCCATTTTATTGGCCTTCGAACATCTTCCCATCGAAAACAAGTATTCTTTGGGGAGCATGGGTGACTTAGTCGATTAGGCAGCCAACTTTGAAATTGCGAAAAGCAAAGCAAAAGGTGGAGGGGGGAGTTAAGATGGCAGGGGAGGGGAATCCGAATTCCCCTTGTCCCTCAAACACAGCAGTATTGAGGTCACAACACTTGGAATACCAGGAATACAGGCTGCAGAGGGACAGAAAAATCTCCACAGGTGCAGAGTGACAGCTTGGCGGGACAGAAGGGTGTGTATGAGAATTGGGAGAAATAAAATGGGCAGCACAGGCATGGAGTGGGGGAAGGCCTTTGGTGGAGAAACGAAAGGAAGGTAGAGAGAGAGAGAGGCTGTGGGAAGTGCATTTGGATATGAGAAAGCCTGTCCGGACCACAGACCAAGGAGAGGTCCAGAGAGCCAGTTTCTACTTTGGAAAACAGCCTTAGAGGGCAAAAAACAGAATTTTCAAGGCGGCCACACTTTCTCTCGACCAGAGCTACCACCTCCCATGCCTGGTGGGGAGGGAGCCGCCCCTAGGCTTGGTAGCAATCTCAGGGCTACACTGGGAGAGAACACCTTGAGTATGGTGGAAAGGGGAGGTATTGCCCTGCCCAAGGGAAAAAGACCATGCAGGCACGAGCCAGAGGCCCTCTGTCCACTGGGCAGAGTGGCGCAACTCCACTACCAGGTCCGAGCAAAGCGGGATCCTACAGGGTTTTGAATCCCAGCTCAGTGCTCGGGTGGCACAGGGGACTGTGCAGCAAGGCAAGCCGGCTCCCCAGGCTATTCCGTGAGGATAGCCTAAACAGTGAGTTTTGAGACACCTCGTGTGGGCAGGATAGATGGGGTGTCGCCATGTCTCTCCCCATGACCAACATCGTGGGGCTTCAGGGAATGGACAGTGAGCCTCAGTGAAGGCAGGCCCATTACACCAAACCCTGACACTCTGTGCCTCGTAACTGCTTCTCCATAGGAGTGAGACTGACACTGATGGGACCAGACAGCCCCTGCTCTAGACCAGCACAGCCACCGGTCCCAGGCACCAATAGACAACTCTCCTCCGGTTTTCTATCTTAGTTTGTTTGTTTGTTTTCATTTGAGTTATTATTCTTTTGTCTTTCCTTTTCTTTTTTAATGTTTATTTCTTTATTTTGAGAGAGAGAGAGGGAGTGAACAAGCAGAAGAGATGCAGAGAGAGGGGGAGAGAGATAATCCGAGCAGGATCCATGCTCTCACTGCAGAACCTGTTGGGGGTTTCGAACCCACCCACAGTGACAACATGACGTGAGCCAAATTCAAGAGTCAGACGCTTCACCTACTGAGCCACCCAGGCGCCCATCTTTTCTTTCCTTTGCTTTCCCTTTCTTCTCTTTTCCCTTTTTTCTCTTTCTACTCTCCTCTTTCCCCTTCTCCCTTTGGAAACAGCCTAGTAGTGTCGAGTTGACGTGGGTCAAAGCTAATTATATATCTACATTTATCTATATATCTTAATATATACCTATATATCTATACATAGATATATAGAGATATATCTATATATATATTTTTTCCTTTGTTCCTCTGTTCTGGTTCTTTGTTTGTTTGATTGTACATTTTCTCTATACTTTTCTAGATCTCCTTCTTCATTTTCCTCCCTCTCTTTCTGGATTAAGCCCTATAGCTCCTTTGAGTCACTTCCTGGTCTTTTTTTCAACTCCAGTCATTTCTCTTTTTGTTTGGGCTAAGGATTCTTCCCCACCTTCTTCCCCTTTTTTCCAGGATTACTTCAACAAACAAATCAAAGCACACCTGGTGGAAGGCCCAAACCGCCACTCCAAGTAGCGAGGACAGCAGCCAAAGACGCACCCAAAGAGTGCACACAACACACTCAAAAAAAATTTGTTCAACTGCCAGGCCCTGGACAGTGTAGGGGCTCTTTTTATTACAGTAGTACTCGCAGGTGTGGGACACAGAACAAGCGATTAACACACATAAAGGGCAGGAATCTAGCCAAAACGACGAAATCGGAGAATTCCCCTCAAAAAAAATTCCGGGAAGAAAGGACAGCCAGAGAAGGGCGCAAAAGAGACAGAAACCATATATGTGAGCACATGTTTGGAATGACACTCATAAGACGCATAGTTGCGCTTGAAACCACGCATAGAAGACAGCAGACAATCTACTGCTTCAGAGATCAAGGACCTAAGGAATCGTCACGATGAACGCTGAACATGAAATGGTGTAAAGGAGATACAAAGTAAACTAGATGCAGTGACAGCAAGGACGGGAGAAGCAGCAGACAGAATCGGTGAAACAGAAGATACAATTGTGGACAAAGATGAAGCAGGGAAAGGAAAGGAAGGAAATGACTAGATCACGAGGCAGGTACTAGAGACCTACGTGATTCAGTGAGATGAAATATTAGCCACATCCTAGGAGTCCCAGAAGAAGAAGAGTGAGAGAAAGGGGCAGAAGGTTTTTTTGGAACAACTTATAGCTGAGAGCTTCCCTCATCTGGGGAAGGAAACGGGCATCCAAGTCCTGGCGGCACAGAGAATTCCTTTCCAAATCAACAAACCCAGGTCAACACCACGACATGCCATAGCGAAACTGGAAAACTACAAAGATAAGGAGAGGATTCTGAAAGCAGCTAGGGACAAACGGGTCTTAATCGACAAGGGAAGACACGTAAGGCTAGCAGCAGGCCTGTCCAAAGAAACTTGGCAGGGCAGAAGGGAGGGGTAGGAAACGGTCAATGTGCTGAATGGGAACATCTGCGGCGAAGAATCCCTTCCCAGGCAAGGCTGACATTTAGAATAGAAAGAGAGAGAAAGGCTTTCCCAGACAAACAAAACCTCATGGAGTTCATGACCACTAAACCAGCCCTGCGGGAGATCCTAACGGGCGACTCTGTGAGTGGAAAGCAGCAGAGACTACAAAGGACCAGAGGCCTCACCAAAAGCATGAAACCTTCAGATAACACAAGGACACTAAATCCATATCTTTAACTAATCACTCTGAATGTGAATGGACTCAATGCCCCAATCAAAAGACACAGGGAATCAGAATGGGTAAAACACAAAACAAAACCAAACAACAAGATCCATCTATATGTTGTCAACAAGAAACTGATTTTAGACCCCAGGACACCTCCAGGTTCAAAGTGAAGGTATGGGGAACCACCTATCATGCTACTAGAAGTCAAAAGAAAGCTGGAGTCGCCACACCTCCACCAGACAGACTAGATTTTAAACCAGAGACTGTAGTAACAGATTCAGAAGGGCATTGGGTCGTAATTAAGGGGTCTATCCATCAAGAGGAGCTAACAATTGCAAATGTTTATGGCCCCAAAGTGAAACGCCCACACATATGAATCGATTACTCACAAACATGATTAAATGTATACATACAAATACCATGATTGTAGACGACTTTAAGACTCCACTCATGGCAAAAGGCGGATCGTCAAGGCAGAAAATCAGTAAGGAAACACAGATCCAATGTGTCACTGGACCAGATGTATTCAGATATACATAGATCTATATTGGCCTCATATATATACATTTATATACATGGGTATCAACACCGATATATTAAGATCTTTTCACCCAACAGCAGTAGAACGCACATTCTTCTTAAGTGCACATAGAACATTCTCCAATGTCTCCAAGTGACATCCTGGGTCACAAAACAGCCCTCCACAAATATAAAAGGACTGAGATCATACCTTGCCTATTGTCAGATCACAACAACGAGCACTTGCTCATTCTTTCTCTCTCTCCCTCCCTTTCCAAGAGAAATGCAAACATTTCAAAAACATTTAGCTCAGCCCCTTCCAAGAAAGAGAAAAACAAGAATAATAAACCTTGTGGGGCAACGAGTCCTGGATGGAAACCACACACAGACAGTAGAATTCCATAACCAATATGTTGACAATGGAGTTGACAGAAAGTGATGTACTAAAAGAACAGACACTAAAGAAATCGTTTCTGCAAGGACAAATTAGGGTAGGGGTAAACCATTAAAAACGAGCCTGGTGCGGGGAACACATATGTGGCACAGTGAGTTCAGCATCCACCTTCAGCTCATGAGTCATGATCTCACGGTTTGTGGTTATCAGCCCCACGTTGAGCTCTGTGTTGACAGCTCGGAGCCTGCAGCCTGCTTTGGATTCTGTGTCTCTCTCTGTCTCTGCCCCTACCCCGCTTGCACTCTGTGTCTGTCTCTGTCTCAAAAATAAATAAACTTTGAAAAAATTTTGAAAATACCGTTAAAAGCACGGGGTGAGAAGAGGGAAAAAGGAAACAAAAACAAAAACAAAAACAAATGACCAATCAATCAAGCATGAGCTTAAGACAAAAAAGAAAAGGAAAAATGTGAGCCAAAGAAGGCAAGTGGAAACAACATACATTTTTCAACAGGTACATAAGTAGGATTGGGAATATACTAGGAAAAATAGTCCCTTTAAACCTTTTAAAAATATATGTCTTTATATATGTGTGATATACACACATATATATATATATATATATATATATATATATATATATATGTGTGTGTGTGTGTGTGTATGTTTAGGTGTACATAAATATGTATACATATAAGTGTGTATTTATTTATGTGTAAATATATATGTGTATATATGTGTATATTATATATATCTCTACCTATATCTATCTATATCTATCTATCTATCTATCTATCTATCTATATCCATATCCATCTACCTATGTATCTGTCTATATAATATTTATGTAAAAGAGAGGCTTTGACTCACAGTATATCCCTAATAATACTGACTCTTATCACTCTACAGTTATCTGGTTATAAATACTGTAATAAAGAATTTAATTTTTTTCACTATAAATACATTGTTCAATTCCTGGCATCTTTCGCTTCCGAAAAGCTAGAAATTATTACTAGACTAACAAAAGAACAGAAAAAGAGAGGTTCCTAACACGTCAACATCCACTATGGAGAAAGAATTGGGAATGAGAATTCTAGGAAGAAATGGGAACCTTTAAAGGATGTAGGTAATGGGACACAGATGGGGTTAAACAAACAAAGGCTGAGGACTTTTTCTCTGCAATTCTAAGCTCACAATGGGAGGATACTAAAAATAGACTGTAACCTTCTTTCTTATGTAACTCCTGATTTCCTCAATAGAATTCATTTGCGTGTATACATGTTAAACACTAAAACGGAATATAAACTGAAGCCTGACTTTTTAAATTCACATATTTAATTGTGATATATCATGCGTATTTGGTTACTTTTCAAACTCCATTCTACGGAATTCCATTTCCCTACTCATTTGTTCACATTCAAAAACCATGACATTGCTTCTTCCAAGCAAGACTTTATTTTAGGAGCTCCAGGAGTCAAACCAGTGCGTTCCCTAACCTCCAGGAGCTTATCATGATTTAGGGGCTTTGAAATGAATACTGAAACAAATATCAGATGTCTGAAACTTTAAATTTTAGAATCTGACACAAGGACTAGGAGGAGATAGTGTTCAAAGCTAGAATGGGCAAGATTTCTGAAATTAGAAATTTGACACCTTGGCTATGAAGAGCCTCTGCCCATAGAGCTACTCTTTTCAGCAAAATACGTATTCTTCGGGGAGATGCACAATTTTAACTTACTCTTCATGGAGTTATTTCAAAACTACAGGGGAACACCTTTGTAAGGTAAATGTTGAGAAATAATGTAAACATCTAAATTTCTACATTTTCTAATATGATTTTATTCTAAATGGAGAACAAAGGATAGAGCCAAAGGAAAATGCTGTATCTCACCAAAATAAAACGTGCCCGGGGCGGGGGGCAACCTACAATAGATACTTGGACCCAATCAGGTTTCATTTAGGCATGAGTATTATCAGTCATGTTATGATCACAGTAAGAATCCTTATCCTTAAGCAAACGTCATATTGCCTCCATTGTGGGAAAGCTTTTCCCAATATAATTTGACGGTCATTATATATTTTCCAGCCCATTCATTTATCAGCCTCCACCTGTAGGATTTACCAAAGTACAACACAACAAAACAAAACATTCAACGTGTCATGTATCTGTAACGTGGTTTGTCCTTGCTAACTTTCCATGACACACATAAAATGATGATACACAGGCTCCTCTTAAATTTTCAGAGTGAATAAGGGAGAAAACTCAATTCAGAGCAGGAAAGTGAGTTTCACGGGAGGGTACTTTACCTTGGTACCAAAATCTAAGTCTTCGCTAGATGAGGTAGACCATGAATCGTCAGGACCAGGTATGTTAGGAAGCCTTTAGAGCAAAAAAATACAACAAAAACATGTTCATTCATTTAAAAACAAAATTTAAAAAAGTTAAGGGAAAGGTCACCTATCTGTTTATTCCACGAAGTTTCTTGGTATAATGAAATTTGGCCTCTGGTTTTGTCATTTTTATTTTAATTCCAGTAATAGAAACATCCAGAGTTATAGTAGTTTAAGTTGTACAATATAGTGATTCACCAACTCCATACTCACCCCGTGCTCATCATGACAAGGGCACTCCTTCATCCCCATCATCTCTTTCACCTTTCCCACCACTCACCTCCTCTCCACAACCATCCGTTTCTTCTCTGCAGTTAAGAGCCTATTTCTTGGTTTGTCTCCCCTTTTGTTTCCTCCCTTTGCTCGTTTGTTGTTTCTTAAGTGCTACATGAGTAAAATCATATGGTATTTGTCTTTCCCTGACTTTGCTTACCATACTACCCTCAGGCTCCATCCAGGTGATTGCAAATGGCAAGATTTCATTGTTTTATGATTGAGTAATATTACAGTGTGTGTGTGTGCATGTGTGTGTGCGTGTGTGCGTGTGTGTGTGTGTATGGATATACATATACACACACACATACATTCATATAGGGCTTCTTCTTCGTTCACTCAGCTGTCAATGGACGCTTGCGCTGGCTGTTGGAAATAATGCCGCAATAAACACAGGAGTGCGTGTGTCCCGTGGAATTCATGTTTTTGTATTCTCTTGGGTAGTATCCAGTAGTGCAATTACTGGATCATAGGAGAGTTCTGTTTTTAATTTTTTGAGGAACCTGCATACTGTTTTCCACAGGGGCCGCACCCATTTGCATTTCCACCAACGGTGCAAGAGGTTTCCTTTGTCTCCACATCCTCGCGAACACTAGCTTCTTGTGTCTTGGAGTGTAGCCATTCTGACAGGTGTGACGTGGTATCTCGTTGTAGTTTGGGGGAGCATCTTTTCATGTGTCTGTTGACCATCTGTATGTTGTCGTTGGAAAAGTGTCTGGTTATGTGTACTGCTCATTGGTAAACTGGGCTTTTTTGGAGGGGGGTGATGTTGACATGTGTCAAGTTTTTAGACATTGTGGATACTAACCCTTTACTGGATTTGCCAAATATTTCCAAATTTGTTCTCCCATTCCAGAGGTTGCCTTTCAGGTTTGACTGTTTCCTTCACTGTGCAAAAGCTTCGTAGGTTGATATAGTCCCCAAACTTTATTCTTGCTTTATTTCCCTTGGCTCAAGAGACATAACTAGTAAAATGTGGCTACAGCCAAAGTTTGAGAAATGACGGCCTGTGTTCTCGTCAAGGATTTTTTTTTTTTTATGGTTTCACGTCTCACACTTAGGTCTTTAATTCATTTTGAGTTTATTTGTGGGTATGGTAGAGAAATTGGTCCAGGTTCATTCTTTGGCATGTGGCTTGTCCAGTTGTCCCCACACCATTTGGTGAAGAGACTGCCTTTTCCCCACTGGATAGTCTTTCCTGTTTGTGGAAGATGAACTGACCATACAGTGGTGGATTTATGTCTGGCTTTGCGGTCCTATTCCACTGAGCGATGAGGCTATTTTGTACGCCAGTACCCACCATACTGTTTGGAATACTACAGCTTTGGAATAGAACTTGAAAGCTGAGATTGTGATACCTCCAGGTTTCTTCGTTTTCAATATTGCTTTGGCCATTCAACGTCTTTTGTGGTTCTATACAACGTTTAGGATTGTTTGTCTAGCTCTGTGACAAATGCTGTTGGTATGTTGACAGGGATTGCATGACATATGTCGATGGCTTTGGGTAGTGTAGACACTTTAAAAATATGTATTCTTCCCATCTGTGAGCATCGGATGTCTTTCTCTTTCTTTCCGTCACTTTCAATTTCCTTCATCAGTGTTTTACGGTTTCCAGAGTACAGGTCTTTCACAATTTGGACCCTGTTTTAAAAAAAGCTTTCTGTTCTCTATTTGGCCTCGACCTCTCCTAACCTGTGAAATCTCCAGGAAAGACCCAGTCTCAGTTTCCAGAACCAAATATGACAGGCAGGGAATGCTCTGAAATGGTTGAAAATTAAATGTGTAAACGTTACCACAATGACGTCTCACCTCACATCTGTCAGAATGGCTCAGTTTCCACACACAGGAAACAACAAGGGTGGCTCAGGGTGTGGAGAAAAAACAACCCTTGTGCACCGGTCATGGGATGTAAATTGGTATCGCCGCAGTGAAAGCCAGTATGGAGGGGCCTCAACAAATTAAAAACACAAATACCATAGGATCCAGTGATTCCACTACTGGCTATTTATTTACCCAAGGGAAATGGAAATACTAATTTGAAAAGATATACGCACCCCTATCTTTATTATAGCATTATTTACAATAGACAAGATTTGGAAGCAACCCAAGTGTCCACCAATACATGAAGAGACCACACACACACACACACACACACATACATACACACACACACACACACACAATGAAATATTATGCAGCTCTAAATGAGAATGAGATCCTGCCATCTGCAACATCATGGATGTACCTAGATGGCATGAGGGTAAGTGAAATAAGTCAGACAGAGAAACACAAATCCTATATGATTTCACTTCTGTGCAGAATGTAAAAAGGGGAATAAATGAACAAACAGAGCAAAAGCAGAAACAGACCCATAAATGCAGAGATTTGACTCTTGCCAGAAGGGAGGGGAGGTGGGGGGATGGACAAAATGGGGGAAGGGGAGAGGGAAGTTCATGGTTCCAGTTATAGAATGAATAAATCACAAGGCTCAAAGGTACAGCATAGGGAATCTAGTCAGTGGTATCCTAATAGCCTCATACATTGACAGATGGGAGCTACGCTTATGGCGATCACGGTGAAACATCCAGAGTTGTTGCATCACATATTACATTGTGTGTCACGTAGACCTCCGTTTAAGTAAACGTATCAAAGTTTAGGCTTCTATGTTATGAGTGGTAGTACTAACTAGAGATTGACAGACTCAAAGTTCCCAAGGCCAACTTTGTTCCCACACTGGTCTTGCCTTATTTAGGTCCATAATAACTAGCAAGACACTCCAAGCCTTCAGGGGCATTCAGCTACCCAAGGAGGGAGATTGTGATCAAAATGGTCCTGGTAGTTGTGCCTCTATTTCTCTATACGCTGCCTGAATATTTTCTTCCCTATGAGCTCCCACTCCTACATCACTCTTCGGCACGGTTGTGTGGCATTCCCCAACCTTTCAATCTTTAGCCTATGAAGCCATACACTCCTACAACAAGGATGGGCTCCAATGACCGAGGGTAGGAACCATGTCCTGCTCCTGGAGAACAAGCGAATTGGGAGTCTCACTCATCCACACAGTCACCTCAACAGAGGCATATTATCACCGATCCAGATGAAGCTCCCTTACTGATTTGACAAGTCAGACCTACCCCTGCCCAGCCCTACAAGTACATGGGAAGGGCATCACAGATTGAGGAAAAGAGGTGGAGTGAGGAGACAGCTTGCCTTGGGCCATACATCTCTGATGTTCGGAATCTCCACCCCCACCCCCAATTCCTTGAGAGGATCTAAGCTATCCTCCCTCAGTTGGGGTGGAAGTAGGGGATATCATATTTCTATCTGCTGTAAACAGACTCTGCCCAGAAGCTCAAATGATTTTTAATCTCTCTCATCAGAAAATCTGAGGTATGCTCGCACCTTCAATGAAACCAACACACGCAAAAGCAGAAACTTGGTCACGACCCCCTTGAACTCTCTATTTGAATATGTCTTAATAAACAACTCCCCTAATCCTGGGTCCTTCATTCCTGTCATTCACCTTTATCTCACTTGGCATAACCCCCCATATTCTGACATCTTTTCTCAAACTCGTATTCCTAACCAACTCAGTGTAGTTCTCCTGGAAACCTGGTCTCCTCTGCTAATTCGATTCTTACCCTCCTTCATTGTATTCATTAGACCCACTCCCCAGGCTTCTATTATTAAAACAGTTGCCTGCAAGATCAAGACAAAAAAAGAAGGAAGGAAAGGAAGAAAGAAAGAAAGAAAGAAAGAAAGAAAGAAAGAAAGAAAGAAAGAAAACCAGAATTTAAGTCGCATTTCTGTCACTTATCATATCCAAATAGGTCACTTCAATCTCTTTTGAGTTTCAAATTCTCCGGGGAAACAACCATTGGGCAAGGAGGTTAAACATAGGTTGACACACCAGAGGGTGTTTTGAAGAATTAATCTCTGAGGATCCCTACATCTGGAGACTCTAAGTGCTTTTGATTTGGCCTCTGGAAAAATGGAGAGTCCTTAGCTGGAAGAAGTGGGGAAATTATTGGAAAAAAAAAAGAAGAAGAAATACCAAGGAAAAAAAGAGAACAAAGTCAAAAGGCAAAAACACAGTACAAAAAGTCATTGGAAAAAAAAAACAACTCCAAAAAAACCGAAAAGCTTCCTAGAACTAGACAAGGATACTAGCCCAAAGGGAAACCAGCCTGGGAACTTAGGCAACAGAGAATCATATAGGAATATCCTCGAAATAGAGAGTGAGTTTAATTAATGTAACATGGTCTACAACTAGATATCCTTCCCTTACAGAAAACTCATTTGTCTCAAGAAGAGGGGATATCACTGCATCTAAGGAGTTGCCTGACGACATCTTGCTTTTTATGTAAAAGCCTTGACACCATGGCCATAGCTGACATCCACCCTAAAATCTCGGATGGTAAAAACAAGGGACTAGTTACCACTGCACTAATGACTTTTGTTGGCACTAGTGGTCAAATATATGAGGCCAAATGCTTGGACTAACCTGGGTTCTTAAGCAAACCCTAAATTAGTGTTCCGACATCATTACCTTTGACATTCTGAGTTGATCTGCCCTAGGATCTGTATCTTCATCTCAGTGCTGCTGAGGAACCAGGGAATGGATGTGGAAGCTTCACGGGCTGATGGGCAAAGCCCCTCAGCAACCCGTGAACTATGGAATCATGGTCGAGTCATCAACCTCCCTGAACCACAGTTGACAAAGGAATAAAATGTAGGCTACAATAGCACAGCTACTTGGCAAAGCTATACAATGACTATATAACGGAACAGATGTTACCCATAGGATATAGTGTCTGGTCCAGTGTAGAACACGCAACAACTGCTTTTGTTCTCTGCGTTCCCTTAGGAGACACATAATTTTCAGTTCATTCATTCCCTTTCCTTTCCTTTCATTATCCGTTTCATTTCATTTCATTCCTTTATACTTTGAGAGTGAGTGCCCACAGAAATCGGGAAAGATATCCCAAGGAGGCTGTCAGCGCAAAACCCGACGTGGGGCTTGAACTCACAAACCTGAGTTGAAATCAAGAGTCACACCCTTAACCGACTGAGCCACCCGGGTGCCCCAGCAAATGTCATTTTTACAAATCCATAAAAATCCTACCTGGCTCTAGAATCTTCCTCAGCATTCTTATCTGCTCCTAAAGAAGAAAGCAAAATACATGTTAAATCAACAATCGAAAAATAGAGGAAAATTACAAGTGTACGGCTTATGATTTGTCAAAAAGTATTGCTTTCGGACCACACCTGGAAACCACACTACACTGAATGGTAATTATACCATTCGTAGGCTTAAAGCACTAAGAAATCTTACTTTCTCCTCTATATTGACCAAAACCAAGAATGGGTTTTATCAGAATTTGACACCTACAGGGGAACTGATGTTTACAATGGCCATCGCTGACCGACACTGTGACACTGGAGGAAACGGGTATCGTTCGGAGAATGATTATCATGAGCTGACAATGTCAGACTGAAGCTAGCATGATTTTTCTGGACTTCCACTACTAGAGGAATTGAAAGAGAATATCTTTATTTTGCTGTAACACGGCAGAACTTCCCCAGCTCTTCAGCAGACACTCTTCAGTTTTAGGAGGAAACACCCCCTCACAACGTGTGCTCTATAGCTATTGTACTTGGCAGCGTGGCCAAACAATAGCAAACAGCCTCTCCCTGGCCTTGTTTCCAATGGCAAGGTAAGAAGGAAAGATTTGGCATTCCACTTTGATATAGTTCTAACTTCTTGAGGCTGTCTCCTTCCATTGCTAGAGAGTCTATCTAGACCCGCCGCACATCACAGAGGAGGATGATCCCAATGTGAGTGCTCTGTAGTGGTTCATGAGGTCATTTTTCTCAACCCTCCCCATTAGGTGACACACATCTAGAGAAATCATACTTTTTGTCATGGAAGGCAGAGGTCATCAGATCCTCTACTGATGAGCAACTAAACAAAACAAAGGGCAAAGAATATCTTGAATGCCTACATTCAATTACCAGGATATTTTCACTTTCTAAACATTCAAAGACATCCACTCTATGATTCTAACTATATGACACCTGGAAAGAGCAAGGCTATGAGGCTAAGGGTTGGGGTGAATGTAAGGAGAAACGGGCACAGCACAGAGGACTTTTAAGGCAGTGGAACTCTTTCACACGATACCACAAAGGTGGATTCACATCATTACACATTTGTTAAGACTCATAGAACGTATGACACCAAGGCTGAACACTAATGCAAGTTAGAGACTTGGCCTCCAAATGAAGAGTTCGTGTCCATAGAAAATGCACCACTGTTGTCAGGGCGCCTGGGTGGCTCAGTCGGTTCAGCGTCCAACTCTGGATCTGAGCTCAGGTCATGATCTCACAGTTCATGGGATCAAGTCCTGCATCAGGCTCTGGGCTGACAGCACAGGATTCTTTCCCCCCTCTCCCTCTGCCCCTTGGCTGCTCACACGCATGCATGCTCTCTCACTCAAAACTAAACCAAGGAACTGAAAAAAAAAAATTCCTACTAAAAATGGGCCACTGTCGTGCAAGATGTTAACAACAGGGGAGGCTAGGCGTGTCCGGGAGCATGGTATGGTATATGCAGACTCTCTGTACTTCCTATTATATTTTGCTGTGAACTTAAAACTGATGTAAAACATCAGGCTTATTAAATGTATGAAACAGCAAAAACAACAAAATATGGTTTCCATTGAAGCTACTCTTAGCATATACTAACTCATGATACAGTCACCTTGAACATTAAAATAGAGATCAAAGTAACACAATAGGGGTACTGTCTCCCATTTGGAAGTGTATGAAAATACATACACAAAACACAAAAATACAACGGTTATTTGTGTACTTAGGCAACAAAACAATTGATGAATATGATCCAAAATCTTATACCTATAAACAGGGGTTCAGCACCATAGGAATCAAACCTGGGTTTTCCATATAATTACGAGATTTTCATTCTAATTTTAAATCAAAAATCATTATGTTGATCATACGTAAGAATCATAATGAAAGCTTAATCACATAAAAAAAAAGATTATAATGACCTCATATTGCCCTAGTAATTTTTATACAAATACCTACTTCATATGGATGATGAAACTGAAACCAGTACCATGGTAGCCATCATGTTACATGCTAGCAAAACAAAATTTGAAGACACCACCAAAAATGACGTCAGGGCTATAATTCCTATGCAGAACAGATTTCATCCAGCAGGCCAAAGATGGCTACCCTCACAACATCCTACTTGAATGACTGGCCCTTGGTTGTTCCCTGGGATCTTGGATTTCAGGAGGGTTCCCACCATTCCCTAGCTGGTTAAGAGTGGTTCCCTGTGCCTAAGTGCTGGTACAAGCAATGTCCTTAAGGCTGTACACTTGATTTCCTTGGTGGAAACCTGGAATTTTGGGACATGCTAAGGAGAAGATGCCTATGTGATTAGCATTTGATGAAAACCTCGGGCACTGAGTATCCGTAAGCCTCGTACTGGCAGACAACATTTCACTTGTGCTGTCCTAATTTCATGCTGGAGGAATTTAGCACATCCTGCTAACTCCATAGAGAAAGGATTCCTGGAAGCCTGCGCTTGCTTTCCTCTGGCCTTCACCCCATACACCATTGCTCGGTGCTCATTGGCCTTTCTAGCCTGTCCCCATACCAAGCCACACGCATGACTACAACTATATGCTGAGTCCTGTGAGCTCTTCTAGTGAATAATCAAATCTGGGTGTCATTGGGATGCCTCTAACACAACTGCATTATATGAAATTTTATTATTTCGGTTGATGTCTTTCACGTGGTTACAGTCAGAAGGTTATGTCACAGAATACCTTTCCTGGAATCTCTTTTCTTGGTATTTGCCTTGAAAATTCCTACATCCCTATTTATCCATTTGAAGAAAGGTTTAAAAGGAATAGATGAAATCATGATGTCAGAAAGTGTGAAACAAGCAACAATCTTATTTTACTCTGAAAAAAAAAACACAGAGGGAGAGAGCAAATCCTGGTGATTGCCCCTATGTTCTACCATATAAAAGTTCTCTGAAATATGAAAAATCAGTTAATTTTCTCCAACTACCTAGGACTTAGTTCATTTTTCTGGCAGGTAGGAATCAAAGAAGTAACAGGGATCATTCTACAACAATCAGAACTGTCAGACAGAATATGAAAACATACTACTGATTATAGTGTTCTTTTGTTTCTTTCCCTTATGTTCCTAGAACATTAAAAATATAGTTCACCTATTAAAGGCAGTTATTGCCAAAATAATCAAAAGCCACAAATACGGCATCCAAAATGTCAGATGAGTTATCTTGATGTCTCCCTATCTGACCCTCCTTCCAATTCTCTTATTTTGCCCTAAATGATACTACCGTATGAAGTACACCCATTTTATATGGCATTAACGTATATATATTTATCACTGACTACAAATGCTTATGTTCACCCATGGTAGTTAGGACATAACTCTGCATCATCAGCTAGGTCAGTCCTTAATGTCTTGCCAACAGTGAGGATCACAGTAAGAGTGGGAACATTTGGGGATATTACTCTGGCAAATTCTGGTACGAGAAGCTCACCTGATAGTGTTGCTGCATTTTAAATAGTCTGCTCTTCCCTTTAAAGAACTAGTGTATTTTACCACCTTCCAGTAGGAACACAATACACACCGGCTTACTTTCCTTCATTTACTCCCTGTAGTCTCCGCCATTCACATGATTCCCTGTTTGGCTCGTCTCTTCTTTCCTGAGGTTCCTTAGGCCTTCCAGTGTCTTGAAAGGGAACTAGTCATTTAGCTCCTTTGGTGGCACTCTCAATTTAATCTGTTGCTGACATCACATATATGCAACTTATCTCCTTTTCGCATCTCTTTCTCTTTCCTATGCACTTAACAGGCGGTTTTCTTTAGATATTAGAATATATCAGTGTTCCTGTTTTAAATCAACATTCTGTCAAATAACCTTTGAATAAAATACTGGTCTTACCTTCTACTTGTCCATTTAATATACTTTGCACTTTCTGATCCGCAGCACCAGAGAAATGAAGAACATATTTGTTGGGCTTCTCAGACATACTCTGTTAAAAGTAGCATCAGTAATGAGTTGCGTGAAGACTTCCTAATCCTTTTCCAAGAAAATATCTGAATTTATGACTTTAATAACAATCAGACTTACAAATAAGAAAACCGTATTGAACACCAAAACATTTAAATACAAAACCTCATATATGCTCTCTTGATTCAGCGTCCCTTTGAATCTTCATTTGGCTATTGACTCTCTAAACGGATCATGGAAGGCCAGAATAAATACTTTCAAAGGCAGAAGCCTGGCTTGTATGCAGATTTCAAAAAGGAACTAACAAAAATCCCTTCCTTTGCATTCCTGACCAAAATGAAAGGACACTTGAAATAAGTTTTGAAACAAAATCTTTAAAAGTGTACTTGCTATAAAGGAAAACTGCTTCTAATAAAATGGCCGACATTTGTTTCAGTGTCAATTCATACCTCACATGATCAGAAACTTTGGAGTATATCATGTTGTGTATCAACAAAACACTGTCGTAGCTGCTGCTTCGTTTAGGTAAACATAGGCTTGACCTTTTTCTTGACGAAAGAAGGGTTGGATCGAACGGCAAAGTTGGAAGAGAAACTTTTCTTAAAATTGTGATGAACTAGTAGCAGAAACAATGTAGATATAGGTATGGAACTCTTCAGAATGTGTAGTAAGCATTCAAACGGCAAGTATAAGAACATGTATGTCTCAGTCACCTAAAATGTGCCAAGCACTCATTTCACTATGCACATTTTCTTTTTTACACACAACAATAATAATAATGATTATGATGATGGAGTGAGCCTTCCTACAGCTTGGTCACTCTAAGGCGTTGGAGTAAAATGATGATCCGTGGTCCTCTCTGTCCAGAATGTCCCTCGCCACGGTCTAC
The DNA here is from genome assembly GCF_028018385.1 of Neofelis nebulosa. NCBI lineage: Eukaryota > Metazoa > Chordata > Mammalia > Carnivora > Felidae > Neofelis > Neofelis nebulosa. The sequence continues at coordinate 3,863,194 of NC_080796.1, read as the reverse complement.
ACGACTGGGCCTTCTCATCTTTCACTTGGCACCTTTTGCCACTCTCAGATCTTTTCTGGCTACCAAAATTCCCACTCCCACTCTCATCCTCATCCTCACTACAAACGCCCCCAATATTCTCTCAACTAACATTGTCCATTTCCTATCGATGAAGCCTTTATAGTGACTTCTAACAGACTGCTGTTGACTTACTTTTCTGCTCCGACCACAACAACCTAAACCCTCCACTTGTACACTCAGTAGCTAACTGCTTGGTACGTACTCAGTATACAAGGACCAATTAATTAAGGTCAAAACATTTACACTAATCTCACTGAGAAGATCTCAAAAGTACCCAATCACTATACCGTTGGCCCTTGAACAAAGCAAGGGTTACGGGCTCTGATGGCCATGCCCTCGACAATCCACAAATATCTTTTGAAACCTCAAAACCAAATCAAAGAAAACAAAAATTCCTACTGAATTTCCTACTTTAAAAGCAATCACACTTAAAAATCAAAAAGTATATATGTATTGAAAACCAGAACATTAAAGCAGAATCGCTTGTATATGCTCTCTAGGTCTAATCTACCTTTTCGGCCTAATTTGGCCATTGACTCTGTAAACTGAGCGTGGGAGGTCAGGGTTAGGATAACGGAATGCTGAGCTTACCAACAATATACACAGTCGATTAATGCATGCTTTCCCTGTTATATGTATTACATACTGTATTTTTACACTATAAACTGAAGGAAAGGTTACTAAGAAAATCGTAAGGAAGGGGTGCTGGGTGGCACTGTCGGTTCAGGGTCAGGCTCTTGACTTTGGCTCAAGTCATGATCTATACTTCCTGAGTTGAACGCTGACAGTGTGGAGCCTGATGAAAATTCGCTCTCTGCCCCCACTTCCCTACTCACGTGCTCTGTCCTCTCTCACGCTCCCAAAATGAATAATTAAAAAAAAAAAACAAGAGGAAAAAGAAAATCATAAGGAAGAGAAAATATGTTTACAGGATGGTACTGTATTTATTGAAAAAAATCTGTATGTATGTGGACTCCCACATTCCAAACGCATCTTGTTCAAGGGTCAAATGTATACCTTTATGATGTCATCGCTAAGAGCTTAGGGGAACTTATCATAGCCCCAAATGAGAACATCAAAAACCCATTCTAACTTTCCATTCTTTTCTGGACACAAGGGCCATTTTATTGGCCTTCGAACATCTTCCCATCGAAAACAAGTATTCTTTGGGGAGCATGGGTGACTTAGTCGATTAGGCAGCCAACTTTGAAATTGCGAAAAGCAAAGCAAAAGGTGGAGGGGGGAGTTAAGATGGCAGGGGAGGGGAATCCGAATTCCCCTTGTCCCTCAAACACAGCAGTATTGAGGTCACAACACTTGGAATACCAGGAATACAGGCTGCAGAGGGACAGAAAAATCTCCACAGGTGCAGAGTGACAGCTTGGCGGGACAGAAGGGTGTGTATGAGAATTGGGAGAAATAAAATGGGCAGCACAGGCATGGAGTGGGGGAAGGCCTTTGGTGGAGAAACGAAAGGAAGGTAGAGAGAGAGAGAGGCTGTGGGAAGTGCATTTGGATATGAGAAAGCCTGTCCGGACCACAGACCAAGGAGAGGTCCAGAGAGCCAGTTTCTACTTTGGAAAACAGCCTTAGAGGGCAAAAAACAGAATTTTCAAGGCGGCCACACTTTCTCTCGACCAGAGCTACCACCTCCCATGCCTGGTGGGGAGGGAGCCGCCCCTAGGCTTGGTAGCAATCTCAGGGCTACACTGGGAGAGAACACCTTGAGTATGGTGGAAAGGGGAGGTATTGCCCTGCCCAAGGGAAAAAGACCATGCAGGCACGAGCCAGAGGCCCTCTGTCCACTGGGCAGAGTGGCGCAACTCCACTACCAGGTCGGAGCAAAGCGGGATCCTACAGGGTTTTGAATCCCAGCTCAGTGCTCGGGTGGCACAGGGGACTGTGCAGCAAGGCAAGCCGGCTCCCCAGGCTATTCCGTGAGGATAGCCTAAACAGTGAGTTTTGAGACACCTCGTGTGGGCAGGATAGATGGGGTGTCGCCATGTCTCTCCCCATGACCAACATCGTGGGGCTTCAGGGAATGGACAGTGAGCCTCAGTGAAGGCAGGCCCATTACACCAAACCCTGACACTCTGTGCCTCGTAACTGCTTCTCCATAGGAGTGAGACTGACACTGATGGGACCAGACAGCCCCTGCTCTAGACCAGCACAGCCACCGGTCCCAGGCACCAATAGACAACTCTCCTCCGGTTTTCTATCTTAGTTTGTTTGTTTGTTTTCATTTGAGTTATTATTCTTTTGTCTTTCCTTTTCTTTTTTAATGTTTATTTCTTTATTTTGAGAGAGAGAGAGGGAGTGATCAAGCAGAAGAGATGCAGAGAGAGGGGGAGAGAGAGAATCCGAGCAGGATCCATGCTCTCACTGCAGAACCTGTTGGGGGTTTCGAACCCACCCACAGTGACAACATGACGTGAGCCAAATTCAAGAGTCAGACGCTTCACCTACTGAGCCACCCAGGCGCCCATCTTTTCTTTCCTTTGCTTTCCCTTTCTTCTCTTTTCCCTTTTTTCTCTTTCTACTCTCCTCTTTCCCCTTCTCCCTTTGGAAACAGCCTAGTAGTGTCGAGTTGACGTGGGTCAAAGCTAATTATATATCTACATTTATCTATATATCTTAATATATACCTATATATCTATACATAGATATATAGAGATATATCTATATATATTTTTTTTCCTTTGTTCCTCTGTTCTGGTTCTTTGTTTGTTTGATTGTACATTTTCTCTATACTTTTCTAGATCTCCTTCTTCATTTTCCTCCCTCTCTTTCTGGATTAAGCCCTATAGCTCCTTTGAGTCACTTCCTGGTCTTTTTTTCAACTCCAGTCATTTCTCTTTTTGTTTGGGCTAAGGATTCTTCCCCACCTTCTTCCCCTTTTTTCCAGGATTACTTCAACAAACAAATCAAAGCACACCTGGTGGAAGGCCCAAACCGCCACTCCAAGTAGCGAGGACAGCAGCCAAAGACGCACCCAAAGAGTGCACACAACACACTCAAAAAAAATTTGTTCAACTGCCAGGCCCTGGACAGTGTAGGGGCTCTTTTTATTACAGTAGTACTCGCAGGTGTGGGACACAGAACAAGCGATTAACACACATAAAGGGCAGGAATCTAGCCAAAACGACGAAATCGGAGAATTCCCCTCAAAAAAAATTCCGGGAAGAAAGGACAGCCAGAGAAGGGCGCAAAAGAGACAGAAACCATATATGTGAGCACATGTTTGGAATGACACTCATAAGACGCATAGTTGCGCTTGAAACCACGCATAGAAGACAGCAGACAATCTACTGCTTCAGAGATCAAGGACCTAAGGAATCGTCACGATGAACGCTGAACATGAAATGGTGTAAAGGAGATACAAAGTAAACTAGATGCAGTGACAGCAAGGACGGGAGAAGCAGCAGACAGAATCGGTGAAACAGAAGATACAATTGTGGACAAAGATGAAGCAGGGAAAGGAAAGGAAGGAAATGACTAGATCACGAGGCAGGTACTAGAGACCTACGTGATTCAGTGAGATGAAATATTAGCCACATCCTAGGAGTCCCAGAAGAAGAAGAGTGAGAGAAAGGGGCAGAAGGTTTTTTTGGAACAACTTATAGCTGAGAGCTTCCCTCATCTGGGGAAGGAAACGGGCATCCAAGTCCTGGCGGCACAGAGAATTCCTTTCCAAATCAACAAACCCAGGTCAACACCACGACATGCCATAGCGAAACTGGAAAACTACAAAGATAAGGAGAGGATTCTGAAAGCAGCTAGGGACAAACGGGTCTTAATCGACAAGGGAAGACACGTAAGGCTAGCAGCAGGCCTGTCCAAAGAAACTTGGCAGGGCAGAAGGGAGGGGTAGGAAACGGTCAATGTGCTGAATGGGAACATCTGCGGCGAAGAATCCCTTCCCAGGCAAGGCTGACATTTAGAATAGAAAGAGAGAGAAAGGCTTTCCCAGACAAACAAAACCTCATGGAGTTCATGACCACTAAACCAGCCCTGCGGGAGATCCTAACGGGCGACTCTGTGAGTGGAAAGCAGCAGAGACTACAAAGGACCAGAGGCCTCACCAAAAGCATGAAACCTTCAGATAACACAAGGACACTAAATCCATATCTTTAACTAATCACTCTGAATGTGAATGGACTCAATGCCCCAATCAAAAGACACAGGGAATCAGAATGGGTAAAACACAAAACAAAACCAAACAACAAGATCCATCTATATGTTGTCAACAAGAAACTGATTTTAGACCCCAGGACACCTCCAGGTTCAAAGTGAAGGTATGGGGAATCACCTATCATGCTACTAGAAGTCAAAAGAAAGCTGGAGTCGCCACACCTCCACCAGACAGACTAGATTTTAAACCAGAGACTGTAGTAACAGATTCAGAAGGGCATTGGGTCGTAATTAAGGGGTCTATCCATCAAGAGGAGCTAACAATTGCAAATGTTTATGGCCCCAAAGTGAAACGCCCACACATATGAATCGATTACTCACAAACATGATTAAATGTATACATACAAATACCATGATTGTAGACGACTTTAAGACTCCACTCATGGCAAAAGGCGGATCGTCAAGGCAGAAAATCAGTAAGGAAACACAGATCCAATGTGTCACTGGACCAGATGTATTCAGATATACATAGATCTATATTGGCCTCATATATATACATTTATATACATGGGTATCAACACCGATATATTAAGATCTTTTCACCCAACAGCAGTAGAACGCACATTCTTCTTAAGTGCACATAGAACATTCTCCAATGTCTCCAAGTGACATCCTGGGTCACAAAACAGCCCTCCACAAATATAAAAGGACTGAGATCATACCTTGCCTATTGTCAGATCACAACAACGAGCACTTGCTCATTCTTTCTCTCTCTCCCTCCCTTTCCAAGAGAAATGCAAACATTTCAAAAACATTTAGCTCAGCCCCTTCCAAGAAAGAGAAAAACAAGAATAATAAACCTTGTGGGGCAACGAGTCCTGGATGGAAACCACACACAGACAGTAGAATTCCATAACCAATATGTTGACAATGGAGTTGACAGAAAGTGATGTACTAAAAGAACAGACACTAAAGAAATCGTTTCTGCAAGGACAAATTAGGGTAGGGGTAAACCATTAAAAACGAGCCTGGTGCGGGGAACACATATGTGGCACAGTGAGTTCAGCATCCACCTTCAGCTCATGAGTCATGATCTCACGGTTTGTGGTTATCAGCCCCACGTTGAGCTCTGTGTTGACAGCTCGGAGCCTGCAGCCTGCTTTGGATTCTGTGTCTCTCTCTGTCTCTGCCCCTACCCCGCTTGCACTCTGTGTCTGTCTCTGTCTCAAAAATAAATAAACTTTGAAAAAATTTTGAAAATACCGTAAAAAGCACGGGGTGAGAAGAGGGAAAAAGGAAACAAAAACAAAAACAAAAACAAATGACCAATCAATCAAGCATGAGCTTAAGACAAAAAAGAAAAGGAAAAATGTGAGCCAAAGAAGGCAAGTGGAAACAACATACATTTTTCAACAGGTACATAAGTAGGATTGGGAATATACTAGGAAAAATAGTCCCTTTAAACCTTTTAAAAATATATGTCTTTATATATGTGTGATATACACACATATATATATATATATATATATATATATATATATATATGTGTGTGTGTGTGTGTGTATGTTTAGGTGTACATAAATATGTATACATATAAGTGTGTATTTATTTATGTGTAAATATATATGTGTATATATGTGTATATTATATATATCTCTACCTATATCTATCTATATCTATCTATCTATCTATCTATCTATATCCATATCCATCTACCTATGTATCTGTCTATATAATATTTATGTAAAAGAGAGGCTTTGACTCACAGTATATCCCTAATAATACTGACTCTTATCACTCTACAGTTATCTGGTTATAAATACTGTAATAAAGAATTTAATTTTTTTCACTATAAATACATTGTTCAATTCCTGGCATCTTTCGCTTCCGAAAAGCTAGAAATTATTACTAGACTAACAAAAGAACAGAAAAAGAGAGGTTCCTAACACGTCAACATCCACTATGGAGAAAGAATTGGGAATGAGAATTCTAGGAAGAAATGGGAACCTTTAAAGGATGTAGGTAATGGGACACAGATGGGGTTAAACAAACAAAGGCTGAGGACTTTTTCTCTGCAATTCTAAGCTCACAATGGGAGGATACTAAAAATAGACTGTAACCTTCTTTCTTATGTAACTCCTGATTTCCTCAATAGAATTCATTTGCGTGTATACATGTTAAACACTAAAACGGAATATAAACTGAAGCCTGACTTTTTAAATTCACATATTTAATTGTGATATATCATGCGTATTTGGTTACTTTTCAAACTCCATTCTACGGAATTCCATTTCCCTACTCATTTGTTCACATTCAAAAACCATGACATTGCTTCTTCCAAGCAAGACTTTATTTTAGGAGCTCCAGGAGTCAAACCAGTGCGTTCCCTAACCTCCAGGAGCTTATCATGATTTAGGGGCTTTGAAATGAATACTGAAACAAATATCAGATGTCTGAAACTTTAAATTTTAGAATCTGACACAAGGACTAGGAGGAGATAGTGTTCAAAGCTAGAATGGGCAAGATTTCTGAAATTAGAAATTTGACACCTTGGCTATGAAGAGCCTCTGCCCATAGAGCTACTCTTTTCAGCAAAATACGTATTCTTCGGGGAGATGCACAATTTTAACTTACTCTTCATGGAGTTATTTCAAAACTACAGGGGAACACCTTTGTAAGGTAAATGTTGAGAAATAATGTAAACATCTAAATTTCTACATTTTCTAATATGATTTTATTCTAAATGGAGAACAAAGGATAGAGCCAAAGGAAAATGCTGTATCTCACCAAAATAAAACGTGCCCGGGGCGGGGGGCAACCTACAATAGATACTTGGACCCAATCAGGTTTCATTTAGGCATGAGTATTATCAGTCATGTTATGATCACAGTAAGAATCCTTATCCTTAAGCAAACGTCATATTGCCTCCATTGTGGGAAAGCTTTTCCCAATATAATTTGACGGTCATTATATATTTTCCAGCCCATTCATTTATCAGCCTCCACCTGTAGGATTTACCAAAGTACAACACAACAAAACAAAACATTCAACGCGTCATGTATCTGTAACGTGGTTTGTCCTTGCTAACTTTCCATGACACACATAAAATGATGATACACAGGCTCCTCTTAAATTTTCAGAGTGAATAAGGGAGAAAACTCAATTCAGAGCAGGAAAGTGAGTTTCACGGGAGGGTACTTTACCTTGGTACCAAAATCTAAGTCTTCGCTAGATGAGGTAGACCATGAATCGTCAGGACCAGGTATGTTAGGAAGCCTTTAGAGCAAAAAAATACAACAAAAACATGTTCATTCATTTAAAAACAAAATTTAAAAAAGTTAAGGGAAAGGTCACCTATCTGTTTATTCCACGAAGTTTCTTGGTATAATGAAATTTGGCCTCTGGTTTTGTCATTAAGTTTTATTTTAATTCCAGTAATAGAAACATCCAGAGTTATAGTAGTTTAAGTTGTACAATATAGTGATTCACCAACTCCATACTCACCCCGTGCTCATCATGACAAGGGCACTCCTTCATCCCCATCATCTCTTTCACCTTTCCCACCACTCACCTCCTCTCCACAACCATCCGTTTCTTCTCTGCAGTTAAGAGCCTATTTCTTGGTTTGTCTCCCCTTTTGTTTCCTCCCTTTGCTCGTTTGTTGTTTCTTAAGTGCTACATGAGTAAAATCATATGGTATTTGTCTTTCCCTGACTTTGCTTACCATACTACCCTCAGGCTCCATCCAGGTGATTGCAAATGGCAAGATTTCATTGTTTTATGATTGAGTAATATTACAGTGTGTGTGTGTGCATGTGTGTGTGCGTGTGTGCGTGTGTGTGTGTGTATGGATATACATATACACACACACATACATTCATATAGGGCTTCTTCTTCGTTCACTCAGCTGTCAATGGACGCTTGCGCTGGCTGTTGGAAATAATGCCGCAATAAACACAGGAGTGCGTGTGTCCCGTGGAATTCATGTTTTTGTATTCTCTTGGGTAGTATCCAGTAGTGCAATTACTGGATCATAGGAGAGTTCTGTTTTTAATTTTTTGAGGAACCTGCATACTGTTTTCCACAGGGGCCGCACCCATTTGCATTTCCACCAACGGTGCAAGAGGTTTCCTTTGTCTCCACATCCTCGCGAACACTAGCTTCTTGTGTCTTGGAGTGTAGCCATTCTGACAGGTGTGACGTGGTATCTCGTTGTAGTTTGGGGGAGCATCTTTTCATGTGTCTGTTGACCATCTGTATGTTGTCGTTGGAAAAGTGTCTGGTTATGTGTACTGCTCATTGGTAAACTGGGCTTTTTTGGAGGGGGGTGATGTTGACATGTGTCAAGTTTTTAGACATTGTGGATACTAACCCTTTACTGGATTTGCCAAATATTTCCAAATTTGTTCTCCCATTCCAGAGGTTGCCTTTCAGGTTTGACTGTTTCCTTCACTGTGCAAAAGCTTCGTAGGTTGATATAGTCCCCAAACTTTATTCTTGCTTTATTTCCCTTGGCTCAAGAGACATAACTAGTAAAATGTGGCTACAGCCAAAGTTTGAGAAATGACGGCCTGTGTTCTCGTCAAGGATTTTTTTTTTTTTTATGGTTTCACGTCTCACACTTAGGTCTTTAATTCATTTTGAGTTTATTTGTGGGTATGGTAGAGAAATTGGTCCAGGTTCATTCTTTGGCATGTGGCTTGTCCAGTTGTCCCCACACCATTTGGTGAAGAGACTGCCTTTTCCCCACTGGATAGTCTTTCCTGTTTGTGGAAGATGAACTGACCATACAGTGGTGGATTTATGTCTGGCTTTGCGGTCCTATTCCACTGAGCGATGAGGCTATTTTGTACGCCAGTACCCACCATACTGTTTGGAATACTACAGCTTTGGAATAGAACTTGAAAGCTGAGATTGTGATACCTCCAGGTTTCTTCGTTTTCAATATTGCTTTGGCCATTCAACGTCTTTTGTGGTTCTATACAACGTTTAGGATTGTTTGTCTAGCTCTGTGACAAATGCTGTTGGTATGTTGACAGGGATTGCATGACATCTGTCGATGGCTTTGGGTAGTGTAGACACTTTAAAAATATGTATTCTTCCCATCTGTGAGCATCGGATGTCTTTCTCTTTCTTTCCGTCACTTTCAATTTCCTTCATCAGTGTTTTACGGTTTCCAGAGTACAGGTCTTTCACAATTTGGACCCTGTTTTAAAAAAAGCTTTCTGTTCTCTATTTGGCCTCGACCTCTCCTAACCTGTGAAATCTCCAGGAAAGACCCAGTCTCAGTTTCCAGAACCAAATATGACAGGCAGGGAATGCTCTGAAATGGTTGAAAATTAAATGTGTAAACGTTACCACAATGACGTCTCACCTCACATCTGTCAGAATGGCTCAGTTTCCACACACAGGAAACAACAAGGGTGGCTCAGGGTGTGGAGAAAAAACAACCCTTGTGCACCGGTCATGGGATGTAAATTGGTATCGCCGCAGTGAAAGCCAGTATGGAGGGGCCTCAACAAATTAAAAACACAAATACCATAGGATCCAGTGATTCCACTACTGGCTATTTATTTACCCAAGGGAAATGGAAATACTAATTTGAAAAGATATACGCACCCCTATCTTTATTATAGCATTATTTACAATAGACAAGATATGGAAGCAACCCAAGTGTCCACCAATACATGAAGAGACCACACACACACACACACACACACATACATACACACACACACACACACACACAATGAAATATTATGCAGCTCTAAATGAGAATGAGATCCTGCCATCTGCAACATCATGGATGTACCTAGATGGCATGAGGGTAAGTGAAATAAGTCAGACAGAGAAACACAAATCCTATATGATTTCACTTCTGTGCAGAATGTAAAAAGGGGAATAAATGAACAAACAGAGCAAAAGCAGAAACAGACCCATAAATGCAGAGATTTGACTCTTGCCAGAAGGGAGGGGAGGTGGGGGGATGGACAAAATGGGGGAAGGGGAGAGGGAAGTTCAGGGTTCCAGTTATAGAATGAATAAATCACAAGGCTCAAAGGTACAGCATAGGGAATCTAGTCAGTGGTATCCTAATAGCCTCATACATTGACAGATGGGAGCTACGCTTATGGCGATCACGGTGAAACATCCAGAGTTGTTGCATCACATATTACATTGTGTGTCACGTAGACCTCCGTTTAAGTAAACGTATCAAAGTTTAGGCTTCTATGTTATGAGTGGTAGTACTAACTAGAGATTGACAGACTCAAAGTTCCCAAGGCCAACTTTGTTCCCACACTGGTCTTGCCTTATTTAGGTCCATAATAACTAGCAAGACACTCCAAGCCTTCAGGGGCATTCAGCTACCCAAGGAGGGAGATTGTGATCAAAATGGTCCTGGTAGTTGTGCCTCTATTTCTCTATACGCTGCCTGAATATTTTCTTCCCTATGAGCTCCCACTCCTACATCACTCTTCGGCACGGTTGTGTGGCATTCCCCAACCTTTCAATCTTTAGCCTATGAAGCCATACACTCCTACAACAAGGATGGGCTCCAATGACCGAGGGTAGGAACCATGTCCTGCTCCTGGAGAACAAGCGAATTGGGAGTCTCACTCATCCACACAGTCACCTCAACAGAGGCATATTATCACCGATCCAGATGAAGCTCCCTTACTGATTTGACAAGTCAGACCTACCCCTGCCCAGCCCTACAAGTACATGGGAAGGGCATCACAGATTGAGGAAAAGAGGTGGAGTGAGGAGACAGCTTGCCTTGGGCCATACATCTCTGATGTTCGGAATCTCCACCCCCACCCCCAATTCCTTGAGAGGATCTAAGCTATCCTCCCTCAGTTGGGGTGGAAGTAGGGGATATCATATTTCTATCTGCTGTAAACAGACTCTGCCCAGAAGCTCAAATGATTTTTAATCTCTCTCATCAGAAAATCTGAGGTATGCTCGCACCTTCAATGAAACCAACACACGCAAAAGCAGAAACTTGGTCACGACCCCCTTGAACTCTCTATTTGAATATGTCTTAATAAACAACTCCCCTAATCCTGGGTCCTTCATTCCTGTCATTCACCTTTATCTCACTTGGCATAACCCCCCATATTCTGACATCTTTTCTCAAACTCGTATTCCTAACCAACTCAGTGTAGTTCTCCTGGAAACCTGGTCTCCTCTGCTAATTCGATTCTTACCCTCCTTCATTGTATTCATTAGACCCACTCCCCAGGCTTCTATTATTAAAACAGTTGCCTGCAAGATCAAGACAAAAAAAGAAGGAAGGAAAGGAAGAAAGAAAGAAAGAAAGAAAGAAAGAAAGAAAGAAAGAAAGAAAGAAAACCAGAATTTAAGTTGCATTTCTGTCACTTATCATATCCAAATAGGTCACTTCAACCTCTTTTGAGTTTCAAATTCTACAGGGAAACAACCATTGGGCAAGGAGGTTAAACATAGGTTGACACACCAGAGGGTGTTTTGAAGAATTAATCTCTGAGGATCCCTACATCTGGAGACTCTAAGTGCTTTTGATTTGGCCTCTGGAAAAATGGAGAGTCCTTAGCTGGAAGAAGTGGGGAAATTATTGGAAAAAAAAAAGAAGAAGAAATACCAAGGAAAAAAAGAGAACAAAGTCAAAAGGCAAAAACACAGTACAAAAAGTCATTGGAAAAAAAAAAACAACTCCAAAAAAACCAAAAAGCTTCCTAGAACTAGACAAGGATACTAGCCCAAAGGGAAACCAGCCTGGGAACTTAGGCAACAGAGAATCATATAGGAATATCCTCGAAATAGAGAGTGAGTTTAATTAATGTAACATGGTCTACAACTAGATATCATTCCCTTACAGAAAACTCATTTGTCTCAAGAAGAGGGGATATCACTACATCTAAGGAGTTGCCTGACGACATCTTGCTTTTTATGTAAAAGCCTTGACACCATGGCCATAGCTGACATCCACCCTAAAATCTCGGATGGTAAAAACAAGGGACTAGTTACCACTGCACTAATGACTTTTGTTGGCACTAGTGGTCAAATATATGAGGCCAAATGCTTGGACTAACCTGGGTTCTTAAGCAAACCCTAAATTAGTGTTCCGACATCATTACCTTTGACATTCTGAGTTGATCTGCCCTAGGATCTGTATCTTCATCTCAGTGCTGCTGAGGAACCAGGGAATGGATGTGGAAGCTTCATGGGCTGATGGGCAAAGCCCCTCAGCAACCCGTGAACTATGGAATCATGGTCGAGTCATCAACCTCCCTGAACCACAGTTGACAAAGGAATAAAACGTAGGCTACAATAGCACAGCTACTTGGCAAAGCTATACAATGACTATATAACGGAACAGATGTTACCCATAGGATATAGTGTCTGGTCCAGTGTAGAACACGCAACAACTGCTTTTGTTCTCTGCGTTCCCTTAGGAGACACATAATTTTCAGTTCATTCATTCCCTTTCCTTTCCTTTCATTATCTGTTTCATTTCATTTCATTCCTTTATACTTTGAGAGTGAGTGCCCACAGAAATCGGGAAAGATATCCCAAGGAGGCTGTCAGCGCGAAACCCGACGTGGGGCTTGAACTCACAAACCTGAGTTGAAATCAAGAGTCACACCCTTAACCGACTGAGCCACCCGGGTGCCCCAGCAAATGTCATTTTTACAAATCCATAAAAATCCTACCTGGCTCTAGGATCTTCCTCAGCATTCTTATCTGCTCCTAAAGAAGAAAGCAAAATACATGTTAAATCAACAATCGAAAAATAGAGGAAAATTACAAGTGTACGGCTTATGATTTGTCAAAAAGTATTGCTTTCGGACCACACCTGGAAACCACACTACACTGAATGGTAATTATACCATTCGTAGGCTTAAAGCACTAAGAAATCTTACTTTCTCCTCTATATTGACCAAAACCAAGAATGGGTTTTATCAGAATTTGACACCTACAGGGGAACTGATGTTTACAATGGCCATCGCTGACCGACACTGTGACACTGGAGGAAACGGGTATCGTTCGGAGAATGATTATCATGAGCTGACAATGTCAGACTGAAGCTAGCATGATTTTTCTGGACTTCCACTACTAGAGGAATTGAAAGAGAATATCTTTATTTTGCTGTAACACGGCAGAACTTCCCCAGCTCTTCAGCAGACACTCTTCAGTTTTAGGAGGAAACACCCCCTCACAACGTGTGCTCTATAGCTATTGTACTTGGCAGCGTGGCCAAACAATAGCAAACAGCCTCTCCCTGGCCTTGTTTCCAATGGCAAGGTAAGAAGGAAAGATTTGGCATTCCACTTTGATATAGTTCTAACCTCTTGAGGCTGTCTCCTTCCATTGCTAGAGAGTCTATCTAGACCCGCCGCACATCACAGAGGAGGAGGATCCCAATGTGAGTGCTCTGTAGTGGTTCATGAGGTCATTTTTCTCAACCCTCCCCATTAGGTGACACACAGCTAGAGAAATCATACTTTTTGTCATGGAAGGCAGAGGTCATCAGATCCTCTACTGATGAGCAACTAAACAAAACAAAGGGCAAAGAATATCTTGAATGCCTACATTCAATTACCAGGATATTTTCACTTTCTAAACATTCAAAGACATCCACTCTATGATTCTAACTATATGACACCTGGAAAGAGCAAGGCTATGGAGCTAAGGGTTGGGGTGAATGTAGGGAGAAACGGGCACAGCACAGAGGACTTTTAAGGCAGTGGAACTCTTTCACACGATACCACAAAGGTGGATTCACATCATTACACATTTGTTAAGACTCATAGAACGTATGACACCAAGGCTGAACACTAATGCAAGTTAGAGACTTGGCCTCCAAATGAAGAGTTCGTGTCCATAGAAAATGCACCACTGTTGTCAGGGCGCCTGGGTGGCTCAGTCGGTTCAGCGTCCAACTCTGGATCTGAGCTCAGGTCATGATCTCACAGTTCATGGGATCAAGTCCTGCATCAGGCTCTGGGCTGACAGCACAGGATTCTTTCCCCCCTCTCCCTCTGCCCCTTGGCTGCTCACACGCATGCATGCTCTCTCACTCAAAACTAAACCAAGGAACTGAAAAAAAAATTCCTACTAAAAATGGGCCACTGTCGTGCAAGATGTTAACAACAGGGGAGGCTAGGCGTGTCCGGGAGCATGGTATGGTATATGCAGACTCTCTGTACTTCCTATTATATTTTGCTGTGAACTTAAAACTGATGTAAAACATCAGGCTTATTAAATGTATGAAACAGCAAAAACAACAAAATATGGTTTCCATTGAAGCTACTCTTAGCATATACTAACTCATGATACAGTCACCTTGAACATTAAAATAGAGATCAAAGTAACACAATAGGGGTACTGTCTCCCATTTGGAAGTGTATGAAAATACATACACAAAACACAAAAATACAACGGTTATTTGTGTACTTAGGCAACAAAACAATTGATGAATATGATCCAAAATCTTATACCTATAAACAGGGGTTCAGCACCATAGGAATCAAACCTGGGTTTTCCATATAATTACGAGATTTTCATTCTAATTTTAAATCAAAAATCATTATGTTGATCATACGTAAGAATCATAATGAAAGCTTAATCACATAAAAAAAAGATTATAATGACCTCATATTGCCCTAGTAATTTTTATACAAATACCTACTTCATATGGATGATGAAACTGAAACCAGTACCATGGTAGCCATCATGTTACATGCTAGCAAAACAAAATTTGAAGACACCACCAAAAATGACGTCAGGGCTATAATTCCTATGCAGAACAGATTTCATCCAGCAGGCCAAAGATGGCTACCCTCACAACATCCTACTTGAATGACTGGCCCTTGGTTGTTCCCTGGGATCTTGGATTTCAGGAGGGTTCCCACCATTCCCTAGCTGGTTAAGAGTGGTTCCCTGTGCCTAAGTGCTGGTACAAGCAATGTCCTTAAGGCTGTACACTTGATTTCCTTGGTGGAAACCTGGAATTTTGGGACATGCTAAGGAGAAGATGCCTATGTGATTAGCATTTGATGAAAACCTCGGGCACTGAGTATCCGTAAGCCTCGTACTGGCAGACAACATTTCACTTGTGCTGTCCTAATTTCATGCTGGAGGAATTTAGCACATCCTGCTAACTCCATAGAGAAAGGATTCCTGGAAGCCTGCGCTTGCTTTCCTCTGGCCTTCACCCCATACACCATTGCTCGGTGCTCATTGGCCTTTCTAGCCTGTCCCCATACCAAGCCACACGCATGACTACAACTATATGCTGAGTCCTGTGAGCTCTTCTAGTGAATAATCAAATCTGGGTGTCATTGGGATGCCTCTAACACAACTGCATTATATGAAATTTTATTATTTCGGTTGATGTCTTTCACGTGGTTACAGTCAGAAGGTTATGTCACAGAATACCTTTCCTGGAATCTCTTTTCTTGGTATTTGCCTTGAAAATTCCTACATCCCTATTTATCCATTTGAAGAAAGGTTTAAAAGGAATAGATGAAATCATGATGTCAGAAAGTGTGAAACAAGCAACGATCTTATTTTACTCTGAAAAAAAAAAAAAACAGAGGGAGAGAGCAAATCCTGGTGATTGCCCCTATGTTCTACCATATAAAAGTTCTCTGAAATATGAAAAATCAGTTAATTTTCTCCAACTACCTAGGACTTAGTTCATTTTTCTGGCAGGTAGGAATCAAAGAAGTAACAGGGATCATTCTACAACAATCAGAACTGTCAGACAGAATATGAAAACATACTACTGATTATAGTGTTCTTTTGTTTCTTTCCCTTATGTTCCTAGAACATTAAAAATATAGTTCACCTATTAAAGGCAGTTATTGCCAAAATAATCAAAAGCCACAAATACGGCATCCAAAATGTCAGATGAGTTATCTTGATGTCTCCCTATCTGACCCTCCTTCCAATTCTCTTATTTTGCCCTAAATGATACTACCGTATGAAGTACACCCATTTTATATGGCATTAACGTATATACATTTATCACTGACTACAAATGCTTATGTTCACCCATGGTAGTTAGGACATAACTCTGCATCATCAGCTAGGTCAGTCCTTAATGTCTTGCCAACAGTGAGGATCACAGTAAGAGTGGGAACATTTGGGGATACTACTCTGGCAAATTCTGGTACGAGAAGCTCACCTGATAGTGTTGCTGCATTTTAAATAGTCTGCTCTTCCCTTTAAAGAACTAGTGTATTTTACCACCTTCCAGTAGGAACACAATACACACCGGCTTACTTTCCTTCATTTACTCCCTGTAGTCTCCGCCATTCACATCATTCCCTGTTTGGCTCGTCTCTTCTTTCCTGAGGTTCCTTAGGCCTTCCAGTGTCTTGAAAGGGAACTAGTCATTTAGCTCCTTTGGTGGCACTCTCAATTTAATCTGTTGCTGACATCACATATATGCAACTTATCTCCTTTTCGCATCTCTTTCTCTTTCCTATGCACTTAACAGGCGGTTTTCTTTAGATATTAGAATATATCAGTGTTCCTGTTTTAAATCAACATTCTGTCAAATAACCTTTGAATAAAATACTGGTCTTACCTTCTACTTGTCCATTTAATATACTTTGCACTTTCTGATCCGCAGCACCAGAGAAATGAAGAACATATTTGTTGGGCTTCTCAGACATACTCTGTTAAAAGTAGCATCAGTAATGAGTTGCGTGAAGACTTCCTAATCCTTTTCCAAGAAAATATCTGAATTTATGACTTTAATAACAATCAGACTTACAAATAAGAAAACCGTATTGAACACCAAAACATTTAAATACAAAACCTCATATATGCTCTCTTGATTCAGCGTCCCTTTGAATCTTCATTTGGCTATTGACTCTCTAAACGGATCATGGAAGGCCAGAATAAATACTTTCAAAGGCAGAAGCCTGGCTTGTATGCAGATTTCAAAAAGGAACTAACAAAAATCCCTTCCTTTGCATTCCTGACCAAAATGAAAGGACACTTGAAATAAGTTTTGAAACAAAATCTTTAAAAGTGTACTTGCTATAAAGGAAAACTGCTTCTAATAAAATGGCCGACATTTGTTTCAGTGTCAATTCATACCTCACATGATCAGAAACTTTGGAGTATATCATGTTGTGTATCAACAAAACACTGTCGTAGCTGCTGCTTCGTTTAGGTAAACATAGGCTTGACCTTTTTCTTGACGAAAGAAGGGTTGGATCGAACGGCAAAGTTGGAAGAGAAACTTTTCTTAAAATTGTGATGAACTAGTAGCAGAAACAATGTAGATATAGGTATGGAACTCTTCAGAATGTGTAGTAAGCATTCAAACGGCAAGTATAAGAACATGTATGTCTCAGTCACCTAAAATGTGCCAAGCACTCATTTCACTATGCACATTTTCTTTTTTACACACAACAATAATAATAATGATTATGATGATGGAGTGAGCCTTCCTACAGCTTGGTCACTCTAAGGCGTTGGAGTAAAATGATGATCCGTGGTCCTCTCTGTCCAGAATGTCCCTCGCCACGGTCTACACGACTGGGCCTTCTCATCTTTCACTTGGCACCTTTTGCCACTCTCAGATCTTTTCTGGCTACCAAAATTCCCACTCCCACTCTCATCCTCATCCTCACTACAAACGCCCCCAATATTCTCTCAACTAACATTGTCCATTTCCTATCGATGAAGCCTTTATAGTGACTTCTAACAGACTGCTGTTGACTTACTTTTCTGCTCCGACCACAACAACCTAAACCCTCCACTTGTACACTCAGTAGCTAACTGCTTGGTACGTACTCAGTATACAAGGACCAATTAATTAAGGTCAAAACATTTACACTAATCTCACTGAGAAGATCTCAAAAGTACCCAATCACTATACCGTTGGCCCTTGAACAAAGCAAGGGTTACGGGCTCTGATGGCCATGCCCTCGACAATCCACAAATATCTTTTGAAACCTCAAAACCAAATCAAAGAAAACAAAAATTCCTACTGAATTTCCTACTTTAAAAGCAATCACACTTAAAAATCAAAAAGTATATATGTATTGAAAACCAGAACATTAAAGCAGAATCGCTTGTATATGCTCTCTAGGTCTAATCTACCTTTTCGGCCTAATTTGGCCATTGACTCTGTAAACTGAGCGTGGGAGGTCAGGGTTAGGATAACGGAATGCTGAGCTTACCAACAATATACACAGTCGATTAATGCATGCTTTCCCTGTTATATGTATTACATACTGTATTTTTACACTATAAACTGAAGGAAAGGTTACTAAGAAAATCGTAAGGAAGGGGTGCTGGGTGGCACTGTCGGTTCAGGGTCAGGCTCTTGACTTTGGCTCAAGTCATGATCTATACTTCCTGAGTTGAACGCTGACAGTGTGGAGCCTGATGAAAATTCGCTCTCTGCCCCCACTTCCCTACTCACGTGCTCTGTCCTCTCTCACGCTCCCAAAATGAATAATTAAAAAAAAAAAACAAGAGGAAAAAGAAAATCATAAGGAAGAGAAAATATGTTTACAGGATGGTACTGTATTTATTGAAAAAAATCTGTATGTATGTGGACTCCCACATTCCAAACGCATCTTGTTCAAGGGTCAAATGTATACCTTTATGATGTCATCGCTAAGAGCTTAGGGGAACTTATCATAGCCCCAAATGAGAACATCAAAAACCCATTCTAACTTTCCATTCTTTTCTGGACACAAGGGCCATTTTATTGGCCTTCGAACATCTTCCCATCGAAAACAAGTATTCTTTGGGGAGCATGGGTGACTTAGTCGATTAGGCAGCCAACTTTGAAATTGCGAAAAGCAAAGCAAAAGGTGGAGGGGGGAGTTAAGATGGCAGGGGAGGGGAATCCGAATTCCCCTTGTCCCTCAAACACAGCAGTATTGAGGTCACAACACTTGGAATACCAGGAATACAGGCTGCAGAGGGACAGAAAAATCTCCACAGGTGCAGAGTGACAGCTTGGCGGGACAGAAGGGTGTGTATGAGAATTGGGAGAAATAAAATGGGCAGCACAGGCATGGAGTGGGGGAAGGCCTTTGGTGGAGAAACGAAAGGAAGGTAGAGAGAGAGAGAGGCTGTGGGAAGTGCATTTGGATATGAGAAAGCCTGTCCGGACCACAGACCAAGGAGAGGTCCAGAGAGCCAGTTTCTACTTTGGAAAACAGCCTTAGAGGGCAAAAAACAGAATTTTCAAGGCGGCCACACTTTCTCTCGACCAGAGCTACCACCTCCCATGCCTGGTGGGGAGGGAGCCGCCCCTAGGCTTGGTAGCAATCTCAGGGCTACACTGGGAGAGAACACCTTGAGTATGGTGGAAAGGGGAGGTATTGCCCTGCCCAAGGGAAAAAGACCATGCAGGCACGAGCCAGAGGCCCTCTGTCCACTGGGCAGAGTGGCGCAACTCCACTACCAGGTCCGAGCAAAGCGGGATCCTACAGGGTTTTGAATCCCAGCTCAGTGCTCGGGTGGCACAGGGGACTGTGCAGCAAGGCAAGCCGGCTCCCCAGGCTATTCCGTGAGGATAGCCTAAACAGTGAGTTTTGAGACACCTCGTGTGGGCAGGATAGATGGGGTGTCGCCATGTCTCTCCCCATGACCAACATCGTGGGGCTTCAGGGAATGGACAGTGAGCCTCAGTGAAGGCAGGCCCATTACACCAAACCCTGACACTCTGTGCCTCGTAACTGCTTCTCCATAGGAGTGAGACTGACACTGATGGGACCAGACAGCCCCTGCTCTAGACCAGCACAGCCACCGGTCCCAGGCACCAATAGACAACTCTCCTCCGGTTTTCTATCTTAGTTTGTTTGTTTGTTTTCATTTGAGTTATTATTCTTTTGTCTTTCCTTTTCTTTTTTAATGTTTATTTCTTTATTTTGAGAGAGAGAGAGGGAGTGATCAAGCAGAAGAGATGCAGAGAGAGGGGGAGAGAGAGAATCCGAGCAGGATCCATGCTCTCACTGCAGAACCTGTTGGGGGTTTCGAACCCACCCACAGTGACAACATGACGTGAGCCAAATTCAAGAGTCAGACGCTTCACCTACTGAGCCACCCAGGCGCCCATCTTTTCTTTCCTTTGCTTTCCCTTTCTTCTCTTTTCCCTTTTTTCTCTTTCTACTCTCCTCTTTCCCCTTCTCCCTTTGGAAACAGCCTAGTAGTGTCGAGTTGACGTGGGTCAAAGCTAATTATATATCTACATTTATCTATATATCTTAATATATACCTATATATCTATACATAGATATATAGAGATATATCTATATATATATTTTTTCCTTTGTTCCTCTGTTCTGGTTCTTTGTTTGTTTGATTGTACATTTTCTCTATACTTTTCTAGATCTCCTTCTTCATTTTCCTCCCTCTCTTTCTGGATTAAGCCCTATAGCTCCTTTGAGTCACTTCCTGGTCTTTTTTTCAACTCCAGTCATTTCTCTTTTTGTTTGGGCTAAGGATTCTTCCCCACCTTCTTCCCCTTTTTTCCAGGATTACTTCAACAAACAAATCAAAGCACACCTGGTGGAAGGCCCAAACCGCCACTCCAAGTAGCGAGGACAGCAGCCAAAGACGCACCCAAAGAGTGCACACAACACACTCAAAAAAAATTTGTTCAACTGCCAGGCCCTGGACAGTGTAGGGGCTCTTTTTATTACAGTAGTACTCGCAGGTGTGGGACACAGAACAAGCGATTAACACACATAAAGGGCAGGAATCTAGCCAAAACGACGAAATCGGAGAATTCCCCTCAAAAAAAATTCCGGGAAGAAAGGACAGCCAGAGAAGGGCGCAAAAGAGACAGAAACCATATATGTGAGCACATGTTTGGAATGACACTCATAAGACGCATAGTTGCGCTTGAAACCACGCATAGAAGACAGCAGACAATCTACTGCTTCAGAGATCAAGGACCTAAGGAATCGTCACGATGAACGCTGAACATGAAATGGTGTAAAGGAGATACAAAGTAAACTAGATGCAGTGACAGCAAGGACGGGAGAAGCAGCAGACAGAATCGGTGAAACAGAAGATACAATTGTGGACAAAGATGAAGCAGGGAAAGGAAAGGAAGGAAATGACTAGATCACGAGGCAGGTACTAGAGACCTACGTGATTCAGTGAGATGAAATATTAGCCACATCCTAGGAGTCCCAGAAGAAGAAGAGTGAGAGAAAGGGGCAGAAGGTTTTTTTGGAACAACTTATAGCTGAGAGCTTCCCTCATCTGGGGAAGGAAACGGGCATCCAAGTCCTGGCGGCACAGAGAATTCCTTTCCAAATCAACAAACCCAGGTCAACACCACGACATGCCATAGCGAAACTGGAAAACTACAAAGATAAGGAGAGGATTCTGAAAGCAGCTAGGGACAAACGGGTCTTAATCGACAAGGGAAGACACGTAAGGCTAGCAGCAGGCCTGTCCAAAGAAACTTGGCAGGGCAGAAGGGAGGGGTAGGAAACGGTCAATGTGCTGAATGGGAACATCTGCGGCGAAGAATCCCTTCCCAGGCAAGGCTGACATTTAGAATAGAAAGAGAGAGAAAGGCTTTCCCAGACAAACAAAACCTCATGGAGTTCAGGACCACTAAACCAGCCCTGCGGGAGATCCTAACGGGCGACTCTGTGAGTGGAAAGCAGCAGAGACTACAAAGGACCAGAGGCCTCACCAAAAGCATGAAACCTTCAGATAACACAAGGACACTAAATCCATATCTTTAACTAATCACTCTGAATGTGAATGGACTCAATGCCCCAATCAAAAGACACAGGGAATCAGAATGGGTAAAACACAAAACAAAACCAAACAACAAGATCCATCTATATGTTGTCAACAAGAAACTGATTTTAGACCCCAGGACACCTCCAGGTTCAAAGTGAAGGTATGGGGAACCACCTATCATGCTACTAGAAGTCAAAAGAAAGCTGGAGTCGCCACACCTCCACCAGACAGACTAGATTTTAAACCAGAGACTGTAGTAACAGATTCAGAAGGGCATTGGGTCGTAATTAAGGGGTCTATCCATCAAGAGGAGCTAACAATTGCAAATGTTTATGGCCCCAAAGTGAAACGCCCACACATATGAATCGATTACTCACAAACATGATTAAATGTATACATACAAATACCATGATTGTAGACGACTTTAAGACTCCACTCATGGCAAAAGGCGGATCGTCAAGGCAGAAAATCAGTAAGGAAACACAGATCCAATGTGTCACTGGACCAGATGTATTCAGATATACATAGATCTATATTGGCCTCATATATATACATTTATATACATGGGTATCAACACCGATATATTAAGATCTTTTCACCCAACAGCAGTAGAACGCACATTCTTCTTAAGTGCACATAGAACATTCTCCAATGTCTCCAAGTGACATCCTGGGTCACAAAACAGCCCTCCACAAATATAAAAGGACTGAGATCATACCTTGCCTATTGTCAGATCACAACAACGAGCACTTGCTCATTCTTTCTCTCTCTCCCTCCCTTTCCAAGAGAAATGCAAACATTTCAAAAACATTTAGCTCAGCCCCTTCCAAGAAAGAGAAAAACAAGAATAATAAACCTTGTGGGGCAACGAGTCCTGGATGGAAACCACACACAGACAGTAGAATTCCATAACCAATATGTTGACAATGGAGTTGACAGAAAGTGATGTACTAAAAGAACAGACACTAAAGAAATCGTTTCTGCAAGGACAAATTAGGGTAGGGGTAAACCATTAAAAACGAGCCTGGTGCGGGGAACACATATGTGGCACAGTGAGTTCAGCATCCACCTTCAGCTCATGAGTCATGGTCTCACGGTTTGTGGTTATCAGCCCCACGTTGAGCTCTGTGTTGACAGCTCGGAGCCTGCAGCCTGCTTTGGATTCTGTGTCTCTCTCTGTCTCTGCCCCTACCCCGCTTGCACTCTGTGTCTGTCTCTGTCTCAAAAAGAAATAAACTTTGAAAAAATTTTGAAAATACCGTAAAAAGCACGGGGTGAGAAGAGGGAAAAAGGAAACAAAAACAAAAACAAAAACAAATGACCAATCAATCAAGCATGAGCTTAAGACAAAAAAGAAAAGGAAAAATGTGAGCCAAAGAAGGCAAGTGGAAACAACATACATTTTTCAACAGGTACATAAGTAGGATTGGGAATATACTAGGAAAAATAGTCCCTTTAAACCTTTTAAAAATATATGTCTTTATATATGTGTGATATACACACACACACACATATATATATATATATATATATATATGTGTGTGTGTGTGTGTGTGTATGTTTAGGTGTACATAAATATGTATACATATAAGTGTGTATTTATTTATGTGTAAATATATATGTGTATATATGTGTATATTATATATATCTCTACCTATATCTATCTATATCTATCTATCTATCTATCTATCTATCTATATCCATATCCATCTACCTATGTATCTGTCTATATAATATTTATGTAAAAGAGAGGCTTTGACTCACAGTATATCCCTAATAATACTGACTCTTATCACTCTACAGTTATCTGGTTATAAATACTGTAATAAAGAATTTAATTTTTTTCACTATAAATACATTGTTCAATTCCTGGCATCTTTCGCTTCCGAAAAGCTAGAAATTATTACTAGACTAACAAAAGAACAGAAAAAGAGAGGTTCCTAACACGTCAACATCCACTATGGAGAAAGAATTGGGAATGAGAATTCTAGGAAGAAATGGGAACCTTTAAAGGATGTAGGTAATGGGACACAGATGGGGTTAAACAAACAAAGGCTGAGGACTTTTTCTCTGCAATTCTAAGCTCACAATGGGAGGATACTAAAAATAGACTGTAACCTTCTTTCTTATGTAACTCCTGATTTCCTCAATAGAATTCATTTGCGTGTATACATGTTAAACACTAAAACGGAATATAAACTGAAGCCTGACTTTTTAAATTCACATATTTAATTGTGATATATCATGCGTATTTGGTTACTTTTCAAACTCCATTCTACGGAATTCCATTTCCCTACTCATTTGTTCACATTCAAAAACCATGACATTGCTTCTTCCAAGCAAGACTTTATTTTAGGAGCTCCAGGAGTCAAACCAGTGCGTTCCCTAACCTCCAGGAGCTTATCATGATTTAGGGGCTTTGAAATGAATACTGAAACAAATATCAGATGTCTGAAACTTTAAATTTTAGAATCTGACACAAGGACTAGGAGGAGATAGTGTTCAAAGCTAGAATGGGCAAGATTTCTGAAATTAGAAATTTGACACCTTGGCTATGAAGAGCCTCTGCCCATAGAGCTACTCTTTTCAGCAAAATACGTATTCTTCGGGGAGATGCACAATTTTAACTTACTCTTCATGGAGTTATTTCAAAACTACAGGGGAACACCTTTGTAAGGTAAATGTTGAGAAATAATGTAAACATCTAAATTTCTACATTTTCTAATATGATTTTATTCTAAATGGAGAACAAAGGATAGAGCCAAAGGAAAATGCTGTATCTCACCAAAATAAAACGTGCCCGGGGCGGGGGGCAACCTACAATAGATACTTGGACCCAATCAGGTTTCATTTAGGCATGAGTATTATCAGTCATGTTATGATCACAGTAAGAATCCTTATCCTTAAGCAAACGTCATATTGCCTCCATTGTGGGAAAGCTTTTCCCAATATAATTTGACGGTCATTATATATTTTCCAGCCCATTCATTTATCAGCCTCCACCTGTAGGATTTACCAAAGTACAACACAACAAAACAAAACATTCAACGCGTCATGTATCTGTAACGTGGTTTGTCCTTGCTAACTTTCCATGACACACATAAAATGATGATACACAGGCTCCTCTTAAATTTTCAGAGTGAATAAGGGAGAAAACTCAATTCAGAGCAGGAAAGTGAGTTTCACGGGAGGGTACTTTACCTTGGTACCAAAATCTAAGTCTTCGCTAGATGAGGTAGACCATGAATCGTCAGGACCAGGTATGTTAGGAAGCCTTTAGAGCAAAAAAATACAACAAAAACATGTTCATTCATTTAAAAACAAAATTTAAAAAAGTTAAGGGAAAGGTCACCTATCTGTTTATTCCACGAAGTTTCTTGGTATAATGAAATTTGGCCTCTGGTTTTGTCATTAAGTTTTATTTTAATTCCAGTAATAGAAACATCCAGAGTTATAGTAGTTTAAGTTGTACAATATAGTGATTCACCAACTCCATACTCACCCCGTGCTCATCATGACAAGGGCACTCCTTCATCCCCATCATCTCTTTCACCTTTCCCACCACTCACCTCCTCTCCACAACCATCCGTTTCTTCTCTGCAGTTAAGAGCCTATTTCTTGGTTTGTCTCCCCTTTTGTTTCCTCCCTTTGCTCGTTTGTTGTTTCTTAAGTGCTACATGAGTAAAATCATATGGTATTTGTCTTTCCCTGACTTTGCTTACCATACTACCCTCAGGCTCCATCCAGGTGATTGCAAATGGCAAGATTTCATTGTTTTATGATTGAGTAATATTACAGTGTGTGTGTGTGCATGTGTGTGTGCGTGTGTGCGTGTGTGTGTGTGTATGGATATACATATACACACACACATACATTCATATAGGGCTTCTTCTTCGTTCACTCAGCTGTCAATGGACGCTTGCGCTGGCTGTTGGAAATAATGCCGCAATAAACACAGGAGTGCGTGTGTCCCGTGGAATTCATGTTTTTGTATTCTCTTGGGTAGTATCCAGTAGTGCAATTACTGGATCATAGGAGAGTTCTGTTTTTAATTTTTTGAGGAACCTGCATACTGTTTTCCACAGGGGCCGCACCCATTTGCATTTCCACCAACGGTGCAAGAGGTTTCCTTTGTCTCCACATCCTCGCGAACACTAGCTTCTTGTGTCTTGGAGTGTAGCCATTCTGACAGGTGTGACGTGGTATCTCGTTGTAGTTTGGGGGAGCATCTTTTCATGTGTCTGTTGACCATCTGTATGTTGTCGTTGGAAAAGTGTCTGGTTATGTGTACTGCTCATTGGTAAACTGGGCTTTTTTGGAGGGGGGTGATGTTGACATGTGTCAAGTTTTTAGACATTGTGGATACTAACCCTTTACTGGATTTGCCAAATATTTCCAAATTTGTTCTCCCATTCCAGAGGTTGCCTTTCAGGTTTGACTGTTTCCTTCACTGTGCAAAAGCTTCGTAGGTTGATATAGTCCCCAAACTTTATTCTTGCTTTATTTCCCTTGGCTCAAGAGACATAACTAGTAAAATGTGGCTACAGCCAAAGTTTGAGAAATGACGGCCTGTGTTCTCGTCAAGGATTTTTTTTTTTTTTATGGTTTCACGTCTCACACTTAGGTCTTTAATTCATTTTGAGTTTATTTGTGGGTATGGTAGAGAAATTGGTCCAGGTTCATTCTTTGGCATGTGGCTTGTCCAGTTGTCCCCACACCATTTGGTGAAGAGACTGCCTTTTCCCCACTGGATAGTCTTTCCTGTTTGTGGAAGATGAACTGACCATACAGAGGTGGATTTATGTCTGGCTTTGCGGTCCTATTCCACTGAGCGATGAGGCTATTTTGTACGCCAGTACCCACCATACTGTTTGGAATACTACAGCTTTGGAATAGAACTTGAAAGCTGAGATTGTGATACCTCCAGGTTTCTTCGTTTTCAATATTGCTTTGGCCATTCAACGTCTTTTGTGGTTCTATACAACGTTTAGGATTGTTTGTCTAGCTCTGTGACAAATGCTGTTGGTATGTTGACAGGGATTGCATGACATCTGTCGATGGCTTTGGGTAGTGTAGACACTTTAAAAATATGTATTCTTCCCATCTGTGAGCATCGGATGTCTTTCTCTTTCTTTCCGTCACTTTCAATTTCCTTCATCAGTGTTTTACGGTTTCCAGAGTACAGGTCTTTCACAATTTGGACCCTGTTTTAAAAAAAGCTTTCTGTTCTCTATTTGGCCTCGACCTCTCCTAACCTGTGAAATCTCCAGGAAAGACCCAGTCTCAGTTTCCAGAACCAAATATGACAGGCAGGGAATGCTCTGAAATGGTTGAAAATTAAATGTGTAAACGTTACCACAATGACGTCTCACCTCACATCTGTCAGAATGGCTCAGTTTCCACACACAGGAAACAACAAGGGTGGCTCAGGGTGTGGAGAAAAAACAACCCTTGTGCACCGGTCATGGGATGTAAATTGGTATCGCCGCAGTGAAAGCCAGTATGGAGGGGCCTCAACAAATTAAAAACACAAATACCATAGGATCCAGTGATTCCACTACTGGCTATTTATTTACCCAAGGGAAATGGAAATACTAATTTGAAAAGATATACGCACCCCTATCTTTATTATAGCATTATTTACAATAGACAAGATATGGAAGCAACCCAAGTGTCCACCAATACATGAAGAGACCACACACACACACACACACACACATACATACACACACACACACACACACAATGAAATATTATGCAGCTCTAAATGAGAATGAGATCCTGCCATCTGCAACATCATGGATGTACCTAGATGGCATGAGGGTAAGTGAAATAAGTCAGACAGAGAAACACAAATCCTATATGATTTCACTTCTGTGCAGAATGTAAAAAGGGGAATAAATGAACAAACAGAGCAAAAGCAGAAACAGACCCATAAATGCAGAGATTTGACTCTTGCCAGAAGGGAGGGGAGGTGGGGGGATGGACAAAATGGGGGAAGGGGAGAGGGAAGTTCAGGGTTCCAGTTATAGAATGAATAAATCACAAGGCTCAAAGGTACAGCATAGGGAATCTAGTCAGTGGTATCCTAATAGCCTCATACATTGACAGATGGGAGCTACGCTTATGGCGATCACGGTGAAACATCCAGAGTTGTTGCATCACATATTACATTGTGTGTCACGTAGACCTCCGTTTAAGTAAACGTATCAAAGTTTAGGCTTCTATGTTATGAGTGGTAGTACTAACTAGAGATTGACAGACTCAAAGTTCCCAAGGCCAACTTTGTTCCCACACTGGTCTTGCCTTATTTAGGTCCATAATAACTAGCAAGACACTCCAAGCCTTCAGGGGCATTCAGCTACCCAAGGAGGGAGATTGTGATCAAAATGGTCCTGGTAGTTGTGCCTCTATTTCTCTATACGCTGCCTGAATATTTTCTTCCCTATGAGCTCCCACTCCTACATCACTCTTCGGCACGGTTGTGTGGCATTCCCCAACCTTTCAATCTTTAGCCTATGAAGCCATACACTCCTACAACAAGGATGGGCTCCAATGACCGAGGGTAGGAACCATGTCCTGCTCCTGGAGAACAAGCGAATTGGGAGTCTCACTCATCCACACAGTCACCTCAACAGAGGCATGTTATCACCGATCCAGATGAAGCTCCCTTACTGATTTGACAAGTCAGACCTACCCCTGCCCAGCCCTACAAGTACATGGGAAGGGCATCACAGATTGAGGAAAAGAGGTGGAGTGAGGAGACAGCTTGCCTTGGGCCATACATCTCTGATGTTCGGAATCTCCACCCCCACCCCCAATTCCTTGAGAGGATCTAAGCTATCCTCCCTCAGTTGGGGTGGAAGTAGGGGATATCATATTTCTATCTGCTGTAAACAGACTCTGCCCAGAAGCTCAAATGATTTTTAATCTCTCTCATCAGAAAATCTGAGGTATGCTCGCACCTTCAATGAAACCAACACACGCAAAAGCAGAAACTTGGTCACGACCCCCTTGAACTCTCTATTTGAATATGTCTTAATAAACAACTCCCCTAATCCTGGGTCCTTCATTCCTGTCATTCACCTTTATCTCACTTGGCATAACCCCCCATATTCTGACATCTTTTCTCAAACTCGTATTCCTAACCAACTCAGTGTAGTTCTCCTGGAAACCTGGTCTCCTCTGCTAATTCGATTCTTACCCTCCTTCATTGTATTCATTAGACCCACTCCCCAGGCTTCTATTATTAAAACAGTTGCCTGCAAGATCAAGACAAAAAAAGAAGGAAGGAAAGGAAGAAAGAAAGAAAGAAAGAAAGAAAGAAAGAAAGAAAGAAAGAAAGAAAGAAAACCAGAATTTAAGTCGCATTTCTGTCACTTATCATATCCAAATAGGTCACTTCAATCTCTTTTGAGTTTCAAATTCTCCGGGGAAACAACCATTGGGCAAGGAGGTTAAACATAGGTTGACACACCAGAGGGTGTTTTGAAGAATTAATCTCTGAGGATCCCTACATCTGGAGACTCTAAGTGCTTTTGATTTGGCCTCTGGAAAAATGGAGAGTCCTTAGCTGGAAGAAGTGGGGAAATTATTGGAAAAAAAAAAGAAGAAGAAATACCAAGGAAAAAAAGAGAACAAAGTCAAAAGGCAAAAACACAGTACAAAAAGTCATTGGAAAAAAAAAACAACTCCAAAAAAACCGAAAAGCTTCCTAGAACTAGACAAGGATACTAGCCCAAAGGGAAACCAGCCTGGGAACTTAGGCAACAGAGAATCATATAGGAATATCCTCGAAATAGAGAGTGAGTTTAATTAATGTAACATGGTCTACAACTAGATATCCTTCCCTTACAGAAAACTCATTTGTCTCAAGAAGAGGGGATATCACTGCATCTAAGGAGTTGCCTGACGACATCTTGCTTTTTATGTAAAAGCCTTGACACCATGGCCATAGCTGACATCCACCCTAAAATCTCGGATGGTAAAAACAAGGGACTAGTTACCACTGCACTAATGACTTTTGTTGGCACTAGTGGTCAAATATATGAGGCCAAATGCTTGGACTAACCTGGGTTCTTAAGCAAACCCTAAATTAGTGTTCCGACATCATTACCTTTGACATTCTGAGTTGATCTGCCCTAGGATCTGTATCTTCATCTCAGTGCTGCTGAGGAACCAGGGAATGGATGTGGAAGCTTCACGGGCTGATGGGCAAAGCCCCTCAGCAACCCGTGAACTATGGAATCATGGTCGAGTCATCAACCTCCCTGAACCACAGTTGACAAAGGAATAAAATGTAGGCTACAATAGCACAGCTACTTGGCAAAGCTATACAATGACTATATAACGGAACAGATGTTACCCATAGGATATAGTGTCTGGTCCAGTGTAGAACACGCAACAACTGCTTTTGTTCTCTGCGTTCCCTTAGGAGACACATAATTTTCAGTTCATTCATTCCCTTTCCTTTCCTTTCATTATCCGTTTCATTTCATTTCATTCCTTTATACTTTGAGAGTGAGTGCCCACAGAAATCGGGAAAGATATCCCAAGGAGGCTGTCAGCGCAAAACCCGACGTGGGGCTTGAACTCACAAACCTGAGTTGAAATCAAGAGTCACACCCTTAACCGACTGAGCCACCCGGGTGCCCCAGCAAATGTCATTTTTACAAATCCATAAAAATCCTACCTGGCTCTAGAATCTTCCTCAGCATTCTTATCTGCTCCTAAAGAAGAAAGCAAAATACATGTTAAATCAACAATCGAAAAATAGAGGAAAATTACAAGTGTACGGCTTATGATTTGTCAAAAAGTATTGCTTTCGGACCACACCTGGAAACCACACTACACTGAATGGTAATTATACCATTCGTAGGCTTAAAGCACTAAGAAATCTTACTTTCTCCTCTATATTGACCAAAACCAAGAATGGGTTTTATCAGAATTTGACACCTACAGGGGAACTGATGTTTACAATGGCCATCGCTGACCGACACTGTGACACTGGAGGAAACGGGTATCGTTCGGAGAATGATTATCATGAGCTGACAATGTCAGACTGAAGCTAGCATGATTTTTCTGGACTTCCACTACTAGAGGAATTGAAAGAGAATATCTTTATTTTGCTGTAACACGGCAGAACTTCCCCAGCTCTTCAGCAGACACTCTTCAGTTTTAGGAGGAAACACCCCCTCACAACGTGTGCTCTATAGCTATTGTACTTGGCAGCGTGGCCAAACAATAGCAAACAGCCTCTCCCTGGCCTTGTTTCCAATGGCAAGGTAAGAAGGAAAGATTTGGCATTCCACTTTGATATAGTTCTAACCTCTTGAGGCTGTCTCCTTCCATTGCTAGAGAGTCTATCTAGACCCGCCGCACATCACAGAGGAGGATGATCCCAATGTGAGTGCTCTGTAGTGGTTCATGAGGTCATTTTTCTCAACCCTCCCCATTAGGTGACACACATCTAGAGAAATCATACTTTTTGTCATGGAAGGCAGAGGTCATCAGATCCTCTACTGATGAGCAACTAAACAAAACAAAGGGCAAAGAATATCTTGAATGCCTACATTCAATTACCAGGATATTTTCACTTTCTAAACATTCAAAGACATCCACTCTATGATTCTAACTATATGACACCTGGAAAGAGCAAGGCTATGGAGCTAAGGGTTGGGGTGAATGTAGGGAGAAACGGGCACAGCACAGAGGACTTTTAAGGCAGTGGAACTCTTTCACACGATACCACAAAGGTGGATTCACATCATTACACATTTGTTAAGACTCATAGAACGTATGACACCAAGGCTGAACACTAATGCAAGTTAGAGACTTGGCCTCCAAATGAAGAGTTCGTGTCCATAGAAAATGCACCACTGTTGTCAGGGCGCCTGGGTGGCTCAGTCGGTTCAGCGTCCAACTCTGGATCTGAGCTCAGGTCATGATCTCACAGTTCATGGGATCAAGTCCTGCATCAGGCTCTGGGCTGACAGCACAGGATTCTTTCCCCCCTCTCCCTCTGCCCCTTGGCTGCTCACACGCATGCATGCTCTCTCACTCAAAACTAAACCAAGGAACTGAAAAAAAAATTCCTACTAAAAATGGGCCACTGTCGTGCAAGATGTTAACAACAGGGGAGGCTAGGCGTGTCCGGGAGCATGGTATGGTATATGCAGACTCTCTGTACTTCCTATTATATTTTGCTGTGAACTTAAAACTGATGTAAAACATCAGGCTTATTAAATGTATGAAACAGCAAAAACAACAAAATATGGTTTCCATTGAAGCTACTCTTAGCATATACTAACTCATGATACAGTCACCTTGAACATTAAAATAGAGATCAAAGTAACACAATAGGGGTACTGTCTCCCATTTGGAAGTGTATGAAAATACATACACAAAACACAAAAATACAACGGTTATTTGTGTACTTAGGCAACAAAACAATTGATGAATATGATCCAAAATCTTATACCTATAAACAGGGGTTCAGCACCATAGGAATCAAACCTGGGTTTTCCATATAATTACGAGATTTTCATTCTAATTTTAAATCAAAAATCATTATGTTGATCATACGTAAGAATCATAATGAAAGCTTAATCACATAAAAAAAAAGATTATAATGACCTCATATTGCCCTAGTAATTTTTATACAAATACCTACTTCATATGGATGATGAAACTGAAACCAGTACCATGGTAGCCATCATGTTACATGCTAGCAAAACAAAATTTGAAGACACCACCAAAAATGACGTCAGGGCTATAATTCCTATGCAGAACAGATTTCATCCAGCAGGCCAAAGATGGCTACCCTCACAACATCCTACTTGAATGACTGGCCCTTGGTTGTTCCCTGGGATCTTGGATTTCAGGAGGGTTCCCACCATTCCCTAGCTGGTTAAGAGTGGTTCCCTGTGCCTAAGTGCTGGTACAAGCAATGTCCTTAAGGCTGTACACTTGATTTCCTTGGTGGAAACCTGGAATTTTGGGACATGCTAAGGAGAAGATGCCTATGTGATTAGCATTTGATGAAAACCTCGGGCACTGAGTATCCGTAAGCCTCGTACTGGCAGACAACATTTCACTTGTGCTGTCCTAATTTCATGCTGGAGGAATTTAGCACATCCTGCTAACTCCATAGAGAAAGGATTCCTGGAAGCCTGCGCTTGCTTTCCTCTGGCCTTCACCCCATACACCATTGCTCGGTGCTCATTGGCCTTTCTAGCCTGTCCCCATACCAAGCCACACGCATGACTACAACTATATGCTGAGTCCTGTGAGCTCTTCTAGTGAATAATCAAATCTGGGTGTCATTGGGATGCCTCTAACACAACTGCATTATATGAAATTTTATTATTTCGGTTGATGTCTTTCACGTGGTTACAGTCAGAAGGTTATGTCACAGAATACCTTTCCTGGAATCTCTTTTCTTGGTATTTGCCTTGAAAATTCCTACATCCCTATTTATCCATTTGAAGAAAGGTTTAAAAGGAATAGATGAAATCATGATGTCAGAAAGTGTGAAACAAGCAACGATCTTATTTTACTCTGAAAAAAAAAAAAACAGAGGGAGAGAGCAAATCCTGGTGATTGCCCCTATGTTCTACCATATAAAAGTTCTCTGAAATATGAAAAATCAGTTAATTTTCTCCAACTACCTAGGACTTAGTTCATTTTTCTGGCAGGTAGGAATCAAAGAAGTAACAGGGATCATTCTACAACAATCAGAACTGTCAGACAGAATATGAAAACATACTACTGATTATAGTGTTCTTTTGTTTCTTTCCCTTATGTTCCTAGAACATTAAAAATATAGTTCACCTATTAAAGGCAGTTATTGCCAAAATAATCAAAAGCCACAAATACGGCATCCAAAATGTCAGATGAGTTATCTTGATGTCTCCCTATCTGACCCTCCTTCCAATTCTCTTATTTTGCCCTAAATGATACTACCGTATGAAGTACACCCATTTTATATGGCATTAACGTATATACATTTATCACTGACTACAAATGCTTATGTTCACCCATGGTAGTTAGGACATAACTCTGCATCATCAGCTAGGTCAGTCCTTAATGTCTTGCCAACAGTGAGGATCACAGTAAGAGTGGGAACATTTGGGGATACTACTCTGGCAAATTCTGGTACGAGAAGCTCACCTGATAGTGTTGCTGCATTTTAAATAGTCTGCTCTTCCCTTTAAAGAACTAGTGTATTTTACCACCTTCCAGTAGGAACACAATACACACCGGCTTACTTTCCTTCATTTACTCCCTGTAGTCTCCGCCATTCACATGATTCCCTGTTTGGCTCGTCTCTTCTTTCCTGAGGTTCCTTAGGCCTTCCAGTGTCTTGAAAGGGAACTAGTCATTTAGCTCCTTTGGTGGCACTCTCAATTTAATCTGTTGCTGACATCACATATATGCAACTTATCTCCTTTTCGCATCTCTTTCTCTTTCCTATGCACTTAACAGGCGGTTTTCTTTAGATATTAGAATATATCAGTGTTCCTGTTTTAAATCAACATTCTGTCAAATAACCTTTGAATAAAATACTGGTCTTACCTTCTACTTGTCCATTTAATATACTTTGCACTTTCTGATCCGCAGCACCAGAGAAATGAAGAACATATTTGTTGGGCTTCTCAGACATACTCTGTTAAAAGTAGCATCAGTAATGAGTTGCGTGAAGACTTCCTAATCCTTTTCCAAGAAAATATCTGAATTTATGACTTTAATAACAATCAGACTTACAAATAAGAAAACCGTATTGAACACCAAAACATTTAAATACAAAACCTCATATATGCTCTCTTGATTCAGCGTCCCTTTGAATCTTCATTTGGCTATTGACTCTCTAAACGGATCATGGAAGGCCAGAATAAATACTTTCAAAGGCAGAAGCCTGGCTTGTATGCAGATTTCAAAAAGGAACTAACAAAAATCCCTTCCTTTGCATTCCTGACCAAAATGAAAGGACACTTGAAATAAGTTTTGAAACAAAATCTTTAAAAGTGTACTTGCTATAAAGGAAAACTGCTTCTAATAAAATGGCCGACATTTGTTTCAGTGTCAATTCATACCTCACATGATCAGAAACTTTGGAGTATATCATGTTGTGTATCAACAAAACACTGTCGTAGCTGCTGCTTCGTTTAGGTAAACATAGGCTTGACCTTTTTCTTGACGAAAGAAGGGTTGGATCGAACGGCAAAGTTGGAAGAGAAACTTTTCTTAAAATTGTGATGAACTAGTAGCAGAAACAATGTAGATATAGGTATGGAACTCTTCAGAATGTGTAGTAAGCATTCAAACGGCAAGTATAAGAACATGTATGTCTCAGTCACCTAAAATGTGCCAAGCACTCATTTCACTATGCACATTTTCTTTTTTACACACAACAATAATAATAATGATTATGATGATGGAGTGAGCCTTCCTACAGCTTGGTCACTCTAAGGCGTTGGAGTAAAATGATGATCCGTGGTCCTCTCTGTCCAGAATGTCCCTCGCCACGGTCTACACGACTGGGCCTTCTCATCTTTCACTTGGCACCTTTTGCCACTCTCAGATCTTTTCTGGCTACCAAAATTCCCACTCCCACTCTCATCCTCATCCTCACTACAAACGCCCCCAATATTCTCTCAACTAACATTGTCCATTTCCTATCGATGAAGCCTTTATAGTGACTTCTAACAGACTGCTGTTGACTTACTTTTCTGCTCCGACCACAACAACCTAAACCCTCCACTTGTACACTCAGTAGCTAACTGCTTGGTACGTACTCAGTATACAAGGACCAATTAATTAAGGTCAAAACATTTACACTAATCTCACTGAGAAGATCTCAAAAGTACCCAATCACTATACCGTTGGCCCTTGAACAAAGCAAGGGTTACGGGCTCTGATGGCCATGCCCTCGACAATCCACAAATATCTTTTGAAACCTCAAAACCAAATCAAAGAAAACAAAAATTCCTACTGAATTTCCTACTTTAAAAGCAATCACACTTAAAAATCAAAAAGTATATATGTATTGAAAACCAGAACATTAAAGCAGAATCGCTTGTATATGCTCTCTAGGTCTAATCTACCTTTTCGGCCTAATTTGGCCATTGACTCTGTAAACTGAGCGTGGGAGGTCAGGGTTAGGATAACGGAATGCTGAGCTTACCAACAATATACACAGTCGATTAATGCATGCTTTCCCTGTTATATGTATTACATACTGTATTTTTACACTATAAACTGAAGGAAAGGTTACTAAGAAAATCGTAAGGAAGGGGTGCTGGGTGGCACTGTCGGTTCAGGGTCAGGCTCTTGACTTTGGCTCAAGTCATGATCTATACTTCCTGAGTTGAACGCTGACAGTGTGGAGCCTGATGAAAATTCGCTCTCTGCCCCCACTTCCCTACTCACGTGCTCTGTCCTCTCTCACGCTCCCAAAATGAATAATTAAAAAAAAAAAACAAGAGGAAAAAGAAAATCATAAGGAAGAGAAAATATGTTTACAGGATGGTACTGTATTTATTGAAAAAAATCTGTATGTATGTGGACTCCCACATTCCAAACGCATCTTGTTCAAGGGTCAAATGTATACCTTTATGATGTCATCGCTAAGAGCTTAGGGGAACTTATCATAGCCCCAAATGAGAACATCAAAAACCCATTCTAACTTTCCATTCTTTTCTGGACACAAGGGCCATTTTATTGGCCTTCGAACATCTTCCCATCGAAAACAAGTATTCTTTGGGGAGCATGGGTGACTTAGTCGATTAGGCAGCCAACTTTGAAATTGCGAAAAGCAAAGCAAAAGGTGGAGGGGGGAGTTAAGATGGCAGGGGAGGGGAATCCGAATTCCCCTTGTCCCTCAAACACAGCAGTATTGAGGTCACAACACTTGGAATACCAGGAATACAGGCTGCAGAGGGACAGAAAAATCTCCACAGGTGCAGAGTGACAGCTTGGCGGGACAGAAGGGTGTGTATGAGAATTGGGAGAAATAAAATGGGCAGCACAGGCATGGAGTGGGGGAAGGCCTTTGGTGGAGAAACGAAAGGAAGGTAGAGAGAGAGAGAGGCTGTGGGAAGTGCATTTGGATATGAGAAAGCCTGTCCGGACCACAGACCAAGGAGAGGTCCAGAGAGCCAGTTTCTACTTTGGAAAACAGCCTTAGAGGGCAAAAAACAGAATTTTCAAGGCGGCCACACTTTCTCTCGACCAGAGCTACCACCTCCCATGCCTGGTGGGGAGGGAGCCGCCCCTAGGCTTGGTAGCAATCTCAGGGCTACACTGGGAGAGAACACCTTGAGTATGGTGGAAAGGGGAGGTATTGCCCTGCCCAAGGGAAAAAGACCATGCAGGCACGAGCCAGAGGCCCTCTGTCCACTGGGCAGAGTGGCGCAACTCCACTACCAGGTCGGAGCAAAGCGGGATCCTACAGGGTTTTGAATCCCAGCTCAGTGCTCGGGTGGCACAGGGGACTGTGCAGCAAGGCAAGCCGGCTCCCCAGGCTATTCCGTGAGGATAGCCTAAACAGTGAGTTTTGAGACACCTCGTGTGGGCAGGATAGATGGGGTGTCGCCATGTCTCTCCCCATGACCAACATCGTGGGGCTTCAGGGAATGGACAGTGAGCCTCAGTGAAGGCAGGCCCATTACACCAAACCCTGACACTCTGTGCCTCGTAACTGCTTCTCCATAGGAGTGAGACTGACACTGATGGGACCAGACAGCCCCTGCTCTAGACCAGCACAGCCACCGGTCCCAGGCACCAATAGACAACTCTCCTCCGGTTTTCTATCTTAGTTTGTTTGTTTGTTTTCATTTGAGTTATTATTCTTTTGTCTTTCCTTTTCTTTTTTAATGTTTATTTCTTTATTTTGAGAGAGAGAGAGGGAGTGATCAAGCAGAAGAGATGCAGAGAGAGGGGGAGAGAGAGAATCCGAGCAGGATCCATGCTCTCACTGCAGAACCTGTTGGGGGTTTCAAACCCACCCACAGTGACAACATGACGTGAGCCAAATTCAAGAGTCAGACGCTTCACCTACTGAGCCACCCAGGCGCCCATCTTTTCTTTCCTTTGCTTTCCCTTTCTTCTCTTTTCCCTTTTTTCTCTTTCTACTCTCCTCTTTCCCCTTCTCCCTTTGGAAACAGCCTAGTAGTGTCGAGTTGACGTGGGTCAAAGCTAATTATATATCTACATTTATCTATATATCTTAATATATACCTATATATCTATACATAGATATATAGAGATATATCTATATATATATTTTTTCCTTTGTTCCTCTGTTCTGGTTCTTTGTTTGTTTGATTGTACATTTTCTCTATACTTTTCTAGATCTCCTTCTTCATTTTCCTCCCTCTCTTTCTGGATTAAGCCCTATAGCTCCTTTGAGTCACTTCCTGGTCTTTTTTTCAACTCCAGTCATTTCTCTTTTTGTTTGGGCTAAGGATTCTTCCCCACCTTCTTCCCCTTTTTTCCAGGATTACTTCAACAAACAAATCAAAGCACACCTGGTGGAAGGCCCAAACCGCCACTCCAAGTAGCGAGGACAGCAGCCAAAGACGCACCCAAAGAGTGCACACAACACACTCAAAAAAAATTTGTTCAACTGCCAGGCCCTGGACAGTGTAGGGGCTCTTTTTATTACAGTAGTACTCGCAGGTGTGGGACACAGAACAAGCGATTAACACACATAAAGGGCAGGAATCTAGCCAAAACGACGAAATCGGAGAATTCCCCTCAAAAAAAATTCCGGGAAGAAAGGACAGCCAGAGAAGGGCGCAAAAGAGACAGAAACCATATATGTGAGCACATGTTTGGAATGACACTCATAAGACGCATAGTTGCGCTTGAAACCACGCATAGAAGACAGCAGACAATCTACTGCTTCAGAGATCAAGGACCTAAGGAATCGTCACGATGAACGCTGAACATGAAATGGTGTAAAGGAGATACAAAGTAAACTAGATGCAGTGACAGCAAGGACGGGAGAAGCAGCAGACAGAATCGGTGAAACAGAAGATACAATTGTGGACAAAGATGAAGCAGGGAAAGGAAAGGAAGGAAATGACTAGATCACGAGGCAGGTACTAGAGACCTACGTGATTCAGTGAGATGAAATATTAGCCACATCCTAGGAGTCCCAGAAGAAGAAGAGTGAGAGAAAGGGGCAGAAGGTTTTTTTGGAACAACTTATAGCTGAGAGCTTCCCTCATCTGGGGAAGGAAACGGGCATCCAAGTCCTGGCGGCACAGAGAATTCCTTTCCAAATCAACAAACCCAGGTCAACACCACGACATGCCATAGCGAAACTGGAAAACTACAAAGATAAGGAGAGGATTCTGAAAGCAGCTAGGGACAAACGGGTCTTAATCGACAAGGGAAGACACGTAAGGCTAGCAGCAGGCCTGTCCAAAGAAACTTGGCAGGGCAGAAGGGAGGGGTAGGAAACGGTCAATGTGCTGAATGGGAACATCTGCGGCGAAGAATCCCTTCCCAGGCAAGGCTGACATTTAGAATAGAAAGAGAGAGAAAGGCTTTCCCAGACAAACAAAACCTCATGGAGTTCATGACCACTAAACCAGCCCTGCGGGAGATCCTAACGGGCGACTCTGTGAGTGGAAAGCAGCAGAGACTACAAAGGACCAGAGGCCTCACCAAAAGCATGAAACCTTCAGATAACACAAGGACACTAAATCCATATCTTTAACTAATCACTCTGAATGTGAATGGACTCAATGCCCCAATCAAAAGACACAGGGAATCAGAATGGGTAAAACACAAAACAAAACCAAACAACAAGATCCATCTATATGTTGTCAACAAGAAACTGATTTTAGACCCCAGGACACCTCCAGGTTCAAAGTGAAGGTATGGGGAACCACCTATCATGCTACTAGAAGTCAAAAGAAAGCTGGAGTCGCCACACCTCCACCAGACAGACTAGATTTTAAACCAGAGACTGTAGTAACAGATTCAGAAGGGCATTGGGTCGTAATTAAGGGGTCTATCCATCAAGAGGAGCTAACAATTGCAAATGTTTATGGCCCCAAAGTGAAACGCCCACACATATGAATCGATTACTCACAAACATGATTAAATGTATACATACAAATACCATGATTGTAGACGACTTTAAGACTCCACTCATGGCAAAAGGCGGATCGTCAAGGCAGAAAATCAGTAAGGAAACACAGATCCAATGTGTCACTGGACCAGATGTATTCAGATATACATAGATCTATATTGGCCTCATATATATACATTTATATACATGGGTATCAACACCGATATATTAAGATCTTTTCACCCAACAGCAGTAGAACGCACATTCTTCTTAAGTGCACATAGAACATTCTCCAATGTCTCCAAGTGACATCCTGGGTCACAAAACAGCCCTCCACAAATATAAAAGGACTGAGATCATACCTTGCCTATTGTCAGATCACAACAACGAGCACTTGCTCATTCTTTCTCTCTCTCCCTCCCTTTCCAAGAGAAATGCAAACATTTCAAAAACATTTAGCTCAGCCCCTTCCAAGAAAGAGAAAAACAAGAATAATAAACCTTGTGGGGCAACGAGTCCTGGATGGAAACCACACACAGACAGTAGAATTCCATAACCAATATGTTGACAATGGAGTTGACAGAAAGTGATGTACTAAAAGAACAGACACTAAAGAAATCGTTTCTGCAAGGACAAATTAGGGTAGGGGTAAACCATTAAAAACGAGCCTGGTGCGGGGAACACATATGTGGCACAGTGAGTTCAGCATCCACCTTCAGCTCATGAGTCATGATCTCACGGTTTGTGGTTATCAGCCCCACGTTGAGCTCTGTGTTGACAGCTCGGAGCCTGCAGCCTGCTTTGGATTCTGTGTCTCTCTCTGTCTCTGCCCCTACCCCGCTTGCACTCTGTGTCTGTCTCTGTCTCAAAAAGAAATAAACTTTGAAAAAATTTTGAAAATACCGTAAAAAGCACGGGGTGAGAAGAGGGAAAAAGGAAACAAAAACAAAAACAAAAACAAATGACCAATCAATCAAGCATGAGCTTAAGACAAAAAAGAAAAGGAAAAATGTGAGCCAAAGAAGGCAAGTGGAAACAACATACATTTTTCAACAGGTACATAAGTAGGATTGGGAATATACTAGGAAAAATAGTCCCTTTAAACCTTTTAAAAATATATGTCTTTATATATGTGTGATATACACACACATATATATATATATATATATATATATATATATATATATGTGTGTGTGTGTGTGTGTGTGTGTATGTTTAGGTGTACATAAATATGTATACATATAAGTGTGTATTTATTTATGTGTAAATATATATGTGTATATATGTGTATATTATATATATCTCTACCTATATCTATCTATATCTATCTATCTATCTATCTATCTATCTATATCCATATCCATCTACCTATGTATCTGTCTATATAATATTTATGTAAAAGAGAGGCTTTGACTCACAGTATATCCCTAATAATACTGACTCTTATCACTCTACAGTTATCTGGTTATAAATACTGTAATAAAGAATTTAATTTTTTTCACTATAAATACATTGTTCAATTCCTGGCATCTTTCGCTTCCGAAAAGCTAGAAATTATTACTAGACTAACAAAAGAACAGAAAAAGAGAGGTTCCTAACACGTCAACATCCACTATGGAGAAAGAATTGGGAATGAGAATTCTAGGAAGAAATGGGAACCTTTAAAGGATGTAGGTAATGGGACACAGATGGGGTTAAACAAACAAAGGCTGAGGACTTTTTCTCTGCAATTCTAAGCTCACAATGGGAGGATACTAAAAATAGACTGTAACCTTCTTTCTTATGTAACTCCTGATTTCCTCAATAGAATTCATTTGCGTGTATACATGTTAAACACTAAAACGGAATATAAACTGAAGCCTGACTTTTTAAATTCACATATTTAATTGTGATATATCATGCGTATTTGGTTACTTTTCAAACTCCATTCTACGGAATTCCATTTCCCTACTCATTTGTTCACATTCAAAAACCATGACATTGCTTCTTCCAAGCAAGACTTTATTTTAGGAGCTCCAGGAGTCAAACCAGTGCGTTCCCTAACCTCCAGGAGCTTATCATGATTTAGGGGCTTTGAAATGAATACTGAAACAAATATCAGATGTCTGAAACTTTAAATTTTAGAATCTGACACAAGGACTAGGAGGAGATAGTGTTCAAAGCTAGAATGGGCAAGATTTCTGAAATTAGAAATTTGACACCTTGGCTATGAAGAGCCTCTGCCCATAGAGCTACTCTTTTCAGCAAAATACGTATTCTTCGGGGAGATGCACAATTTTAACTTACTCTTCATGGAGTTATTTCAAAACTACAGGGGAACACCTTTGTAAGGTAAATGTTGAGAAATAATGTAAACATCTAAATTTCTACATTTTCTAATATGATTTTATTCTAAATGGAGAACAAAGGATAGAGCCAAAGGAAAATGCTGTATCTCACCAAAATAAAACGTGCCCGGGGCGGGGGGCAACCTACAATAGATACTTGGACCCAATCAGGTTTCATTTAGGCATGAGTATTATCAGTCATGTTATGATCACAGTAAGAATCCTTATCCTTAAGCAAACGTCATATTGCCTCCATTGTGGGAAAGCTTTTCCCAATATAATTTGACGGTCATTATATATTTTCCAGCCCATTCATTTATCAGCCTCCACCTGTAGGATTTACCAAAGTACAACACAACAAAACAAAACATTCAACGCGTCATGTATCTGTAACGTGGTTTGTCCTTGCTAACTTTCCATGACACACATAAAATGATGATACACAGGCTCCTCTTAAATTTTCAGAGTGAATAAGGGAGAAAACTCAATTCAGAGCAGGAAAGTGAGTTTCACGGGAGGGTACTTTACCTTGGTACCAAAATCTAAGTCTTCGCTAGATGAGGTAGACCATGAATCGTCAGGACCAGGTATGTTAGGAAGCCTTTAGAGCAAAAAAATACAACAAAAACATGTTCATTCATTTAAAAACAAAATTTAAAAAAGTTAAGGGAAAGGTCACCTATCTGTTTATTCCACGAAGTTTCTTGGTATAATGAAATTTGGCCTCTGGTTTTGTCATTAAGTTTTATTTTAATTCCAGTAATAGAAACATCCAGAGTTATAGTAGTTTAAGTTGTACAATATAGTGATTCACCAACTCCATACTCACCCCGTGCTCATCATGACAAGGGCACTCCTTCATCCCCATCATCTCTTTCACCTTTCCCACCACTCACCTCCTCTCCACAACCATCCGTTTCTTCTCTGCAGTTAAGAGCCTATTTCTTGGTTTGTCTCCCCTTTTGTTTCCTCCCTTTGCTCGTTTGTTGTTTCTTAAGTGCTACATGAGTAAAATCATATGGTATTTGTCTTTCCCTGACTTTGCTTACCATACTACCCTCAGGCTCCATCCAGGTGATTGCAAATGGCAAGATTTCATTGTTTTATGATTGAGTAATATTACAGTGTGTGTGTGTGCATGTGTGTGTGCGTGTGTGCGTGTGTGTGTGTGTATGGATATACATATACACACACACATACATTCATATAGGGCTTCTTCTTCGTTCACTCAGCTGTCAATGGACGCTTGCGCTGGCTGTTGGAAATAATGCCGCAATAAACACAGGAGTGCGTGTGTCCCGTGGAATTCATGTTTTTGTATTCTCTTGGGTAGTATCCAGTAGTGCAATTACTGGATCATAGGAGAGTTCTGTTTTTAATTTTTTGAGGAACCTGCATACTGTTTTCCACAGGGGCCGCACCCATTTGCATTTCCACCAACGGTGCAAGAGGTTTCCTTTGTCTCCACATCCTCGCGAACACTAGCTTCTTGTGTCTTGGAGTGTAGCCATTCTGACAGGTGTGACGTGGTATCTCGTTGT
Organism: Neofelis nebulosa; assembly: GCF_028018385.1. NCBI lineage: Eukaryota > Metazoa > Chordata > Mammalia > Carnivora > Felidae > Neofelis > Neofelis nebulosa. Next base: position 3,819,320 of record NC_080796.1, on the reverse strand, counting down.
AGTTTGGGGGAGCATCTTTTCATGTGTCTGTTGACCATCTGTATGTTGTCGTTGGAAAAGTGTCTGGTTATGTGTACTGCTCATTGGTAAACTGGGCTTTTTTGGAGGGGGGTGATGTTGACATGTGTCAAGTTTTTAGACATTGTGGATACTAACCCTTTACTGGATTTGCCAAATATTTCCAAATTTGTTCTCCCATTCCAGAGGTTGCCTTTCAGGTTTGACTGTTTCCTTCACTGTGCAAAAGCTTCGTAGGTTGATATAGTCCCCAAACTTTATTCTTGCTTTATTTCCCTTGGCTCAAGAGACATAACTAGTAAAATGTGGCTACAGCCAAAGTTTGAGAAATGACGGCCTGTGTTCTCGTCAAGGATTTTTTTTTTTTTTTTTATGGTTTCACGTCTCACACTTAGGTCTTTAATTCATTTTGAGTTTATTTGTGGGTATGGTAGAGAAATTGGTCCAGGTTCATTCTTTGGCATGTGGCTTGTCCAGTTGTCCCCACACCATTTGGTGAAGAGACTGCCTTTTCCCCACTGGATAGTCTTTCCTGTTTGTGGAAGATGAACTGACCATACAGTGGTGGATTTATGTCTGGCTTTGCGGTCCTATTCCACTGAGCGATGAGGCTATTTTGTACGCCAGTACCCACCATACTGTTTGGAATACTACAGCTTTGGAATAGAACTTGAAAGCTGAGATTGTGATACCTCCAGGTTTCTTCGTTTTCAATATTGCTTTGGCCATTCAACGTCTTTTGTGGTTCTATACAACGTTTAGGATTGTTTGTCTAGCTCTGTGACAAATGCTGTTGGTATGTTGACAGGGATTGCATGACATCTGTCGATGGCTTTGGGTAGTGTAGACACTTTAAAAATATGTATTCTTCCCATCTGTGAGCATCGGATGTCTTTCTCTTTCTTTCCGTCACTTTCAATTTCCTTCATCAGTGTTTTACGGTTTCCAGAGTACAGGTCTTTCACAATTTGGACCCTGTTTTAAAAAAAGCTTTCTGTTCTCTATTTGGCCTCGACCTCTCCTAACCTGTGAAATCTCCAGGAAAGACCCAGTCTCAGTTTCCAGAACCAAATATGACAGGCAGGGAATGCTCTGAAATGGTTGAAAATTAAATGTGTAAACGTTACCACAATGACGTCTCACCTCACATCTGTCAGAATGGCTCAGTTTCCACACACAGGAAACAACAAGGGTGGCTCAGGGTGTGGAGAAAAAACAACCCTTGTGCACCGGTCATGGGATGTAAATTGGTATCGCCGCAGTGAAAGCCAGTATGGAGGGGCCTCAACAAATTAAAAACACAAATACCATAGGATCCAGTGATTCCACTACTGGCTATTTATTTACCCAAGGGAAATGGAAATACTAATTTGAAAAGATATACGCACCCCTATCTTTATTATAGCATTATTTACAATAGACAAGATATGGAAGCAACCCAAGTGTCCACCAATACATGAAGAGACCACACACACACACACACACACACATACATACACACACACACACACACACAATGAAATATTATGCAGCTCTAAATGAGAATGAGATCCTGCCATCTGCAACATCATGGATGTACCTAGATGGCATGAGGGTAAGTGAAATAAGTCAGACAGAGAAACACAAATCCTATATGATTTCACTTCTGTGCAGAATGTAAAAAGGGGAATAAATGAACAAACAGAGCAAAAGCAGAAACAGACCCATAAATGCAGAGATTTGACTCTTGCCAGAAGGGAGGGGAGGTGGGGGGATGGACAAAATGGGGGAAGGGGAGAGGGAAGTTCAGGGTTCCAGTTATAGAATGAATAAATCACAAGGCTCAAAGGTACAGCATAGGGAATCTAGTCAGTGGTATCCTAATAGCCTCATACATTGACAGATGGGAGCTACGCTTATGGCGATCACGGTGAAACATCCAGAGTTGTTGCATCACATATTACATTGTGTGTCACGTAGACCTCCGTTTAAGTAAACGTATCAAAGTTTAGGCTTCTATGTTATGAGTGGTAGTACTAACTAGAGATTGACAGACTCAAAGTTCCCAAGGCCAACTTTGTTCCCACACTGGTCTTGCCTTATTTAGGTCCATAATAACTAGCAAGACACTCCAAGCCTTCAGGGGCATTCAGCTACCCAAGGAGGGAGATTGTGATCAAAATGGTCCTGGTAGTTGTGCCTCTATTTCTCTATACGCTGCCTGAATATTTTCTTCCCTATGAGCTCCCACTCCTACATCACTCTTCGGCACGGTTGTGTGGCATTCCCCAACCTTTCAATCTTTAGCCTATGAAGCCATACACTCCTACAACAAGGATGGGCTCCAATGACCGAGGGTAGGAACCATGTCCTGCTCCTGGAGAACAAGCGAATTGGGAGTCTCACTCATCCACACAGTCACCTCAACAGAGGCATGTTATCACCGATCCAGATGAAGCTCCCTTACTGATTTGACAAGTCAGACCCACCCCTGCCCAGCCCTACAAGTACATGGGAAGGGCATCACAGATTGAGGAAAAGAGGTGGAGTGAGGAGACAGCTTGCCTTGGGCCATACATCTCTGATGTTCGGAATCTCCACCCCCACCCCCAATTCCTTGAGAGGATCTAAGCTATCCTCCCTCAGTTGGGGTGGAAGTAGGGGATATCATATTTCTATCTGCTGTAAACAGACTCTGCCCAGAAGCTCAAATGATTTTTAATCTCTCTCATCAGAAAATCTGAGGTATGCTCGCACCTTCAATGAAACCAACACACGCAAAAGCAGAAACTTGGTCACGACCCCCTTGAACTCTCTATTTGAATATGTCTTAATAAACAACTCCCCTAATCCTGGGTCCTTCATTCCTGTCATTCACCTTTATCTCACTTGGCATAACCCCCCATATTCTGACATCTTTTCTCAAACTCGTATTCCTAACCAACTCAGTGTAGTTCTCCTGGAAACCTGGTCTCCTCTGCTAATTCGATTCTTACCCTCCTTCATTGTATTCATTAGACCCACTCCCCAGGCTTCTATTATTAAAACAGTTGCCTGCAAGATCAAGACAAAAAAAGAAGGAAGGAAAGGAAGAAAGAAAGAAAGAAAGAAAGAAAGAAAGAAAGAAAGAAAGAAAGAAAACCAGAATTTAAGTCGCATTTCTGTCACTTATCATATCCAAATAGGTCACTTCAATCTCTTTTGAGTTTCAAATTCTCCGGGGAAACAACCATTGGGCAAGGAGGTTAAACATAGGTTGACACACCAGAGGGTGTTTTGAAGAATTAATCTCTGAGGATCCCTACATCTGGAGACTCTAAGTGCTTTTGATTTGGCCTCTGGAAAAATGGAGAGTCCTTAGCTGGAAGAAGTGGGGAAATTATTGGAAAAAAAAAAGAAGAAGAAATACCAAGGAAAAAAAGAGAACAAAGTCAAAAGGCAAAAACACAGTACAAAAAGTCATTGGAAAAAAAAAACAACTCCAAAAAAACCGAAAAGCTTCCTAGAACTAGACAAGGATACTAGCCCAAAGGGAAACCAGCCTGGGAACTTAGGCAACAGAGAATCATATAGGAATATCCTCGAAATAGAGAGTGAGTTTAATTAATGTAACATGGTCTACAACTAGATATCCTTCCCTTACAGAAAACTCATTTGTCTCAAGAAGAGGGGATATCACTGCATCTAAGGAGTTGCCTGACGACATCTTGCTTTTTATGTAAAAGCCTTGACACCATGGCCATAGCTGACATCCACCCTAAAATCTCGGATGGTAAAAACAAGGGACTAGTTACCACTGCACTAATGACTTTTGTTGGCACTAGTGGTCAAATATATGAGGCCAAATGCTTGGACTAACCTGGGTTCTTAAGCAAACCCTAAATTAGTGTTCCGACATCATTACCTTTGACATTCTGAGTTGATCTGCCCTAGGATCTGTATCTTCATCTCAGTGCTGCTGAGGAACCAGGGAATGGATGTGGAAGCTTCACGGGCTGATGGGCAAAGCCCCTCAGCAACCCGTGAACTATGGAATCATGGTCGAGTCATCAACCTCCCTGAACCACAGTTGACAAAGGAATAAAATGTAGGCTACAATAGCACAGCTACTTGGCAAAGCTATACAATGACTATATAACGGAACAGATGTTACCCATAGGATATAGTGTCTGGTCCAGTGTAGAACACGCAACAACTGCTTTTGTTCTCTGCGTTCCCTTAGGAGACACATAATTTTCAGTTCATTCATTCCCTTTCCTTTCCTTTCATTATCCGTTTCATTTCATTTCATTCCTTTATACTTTGAGAGTGAGTGCCCACAGAAATCGGGAAAGATATCCCAAGGAGGCTGTCAGCGCAAAACCCGACGTGGGGCTTGAACTCACAAACCTGAGTTGAAATCAAGAGTCACACCCTTAACCGACTGAGCCACCCGGGTGCCCCAGCAAATGTCATTTTTACAAATCCATAAAAATCCTACCTGGCTCTAGAATCTTCCTCAGCATTCTTATCTGCTCCTAAAGAAGAAAGCAAAATACATGTTAAATCAACAATCGAAAAATAGAGGAAAATTACAAGTGTACGGCTTATGATTTGTCAAAAAGTATTGCTTTCGGACCACACCTGGAAACCACACTACACTGAATGGTAATTATACCATTCGTAGGCTTAAAGCACTAAGAAATCTTACTTTCTCCTCTATATTGACCAAAACCAAGAATGGGTTTTATCAGAATTTGACACCTACAGGGGAACTGATGTTTACAATGGCCATCGCTGACCGACACTGTGACACTGGAGGAAACGGGTATCGTTCGGAGAATGATTATCATGAGCTGACAATGTCAGACTGAAGCTAGCATGATTTTTCTGGACTTCCACTACTAGAGGAATTGAAAGAGAATATCTTTATTTTGCTGTAACACGGCAGAACTTCCCCAGCTCTTCAGCAGACACTCTTCAGTTTTAGGAGGAAACACCCCCTCACAACGTGTGCTCTATAGCTATTGTACTTGGCAGCGTGGCCAAACAATAGCAAACAGCCTCTCCCTGGCCTTGTTTCCAATGGCAAGGTAAGAAGGAAAGATTTGGCATTCCACTTTGATATAGTTCTAACCTCTTGAGGCTGTCTCCTTCCATTGCTAGAGAGTCTATCTAGACCCGCCGCACATCACAGAGGAGGATGATCCCAATGTGAGTGCTCTGTAGTGGTTCATGAGGTCATTTTTCTCAACCCTCCCCATTAGGTGACACACATCTAGAGAAATCATACTTTTTGTCATGGAAGGCAGAGGTCATCAGATCCTCTACTGATGAGCAACTAAACAAAACAAAGGGCAAAGAATATCTTGAATGCCTACATTCAATTACCAGGATATTTTCACTTTCTAAACATTCAAAGACATCCACTCTATGATTCTAACTATATGACACCTGGAAAGAGCAAGGCTATGAGGCTAAGGGTTGGGGTGAATGTAAGGAGAAACGGGCACAGCACAGAGGACTTTTAAGGCAGTGGAACTCTTTCACACGATACCACAAAGGTGGATTCACATCATTACACATTTGTTAAGACTCATAGAACGTATGACACCAAGGCTGAACACTAATGCAAGTTAGAGACTTGGCCTCCAAATGAAGAGTTCGTGTCCATAGAAAATGCACCACTGTTGTCAGGGCGCCTGGGTGGCTCAGTCGGTTCAGCGTCCAACTCTGGATGTGAGCTCAGGTCATGATCTCACCGTTCATGGGATCAAGTCCTGCATCAGGCTCTGGGCTGACAGCACAGGATTCTTTCCCCCCTCTCCCTCTGCCCCTTGGCTGCTCACACGCATGCATGCTCTCTCACTCAAAACTAAACCAAGGAACTGAAAAAAAAAATTCCTACTAAAAATGGGCCACTGTCGTGCAAGATGTTAACAACAGGGGAGGCTAGGCGTGTCCGGGAGCATGGTATGGTATATGCAGACTCTCTGTACTTCCTATTATATTTTGCTGTGAACTTAAAACTGATGTAAAACATCAGGCTTATTAAATGTATGAAACAGCAAAAACAACAAAATATGGTTTCCATTGAAGCTACTCTTAGCATATACTAACTCATGATACAGTCACCTTGAACATTAAAATAGAGATCAAAGTAACACAATAGGGGTACTGTCTCCCATTTGGAAGTGTATGAAAATACATACACAAAACACAAAAATACAACGGTTATTTGTGTACTTAGGCAACAAAACAATTGATGAATATGATCCAAAATCTTATACCTATAAACAGGGGTTCAGCACCATAGGAATCAAACCTGGGTTTTCCATATAATTACGAGATTTTCATTCTAATTTTAAATCAAAAATCATTATGTTGATCATACGTAAGAATCATAATGAAAGCTTAATCACATAAAAAAAAAAGATTATAATGACCTCATATTGCCCTAGTAATTTTTATACAAATACCTACTTCATATGGATGATGAAACTGAAACCAGTACCATGGTAGCCATCATGTTACATGCTAGCAAAACAAAATTTGAAGACACCACCAAAAATGACGTCAGGGCTATAATTCCTATGCAGAACAGATTTCATCCAGCAGGCCAAAGATGGCTACCCTCACAACATCCTACTTGAATGACTGGCCCTTGGTTGTTCCCTGGGATCTTGGATTTCAGGAGGGTTCCCACCATTCCCTAGCTGGTTAAGAGTGGTTCCCTGTGCCTAAGTGCTGGTACAAGCAATGTCCTTAAGGCTGTACACTTGATTTCCTTGGTGGAAACCTGGAATTTTGGGACATGCTAAGGAGAAGATGCCTATGTGATTAGCATTTGATGAAAACCTCGGGCACTGAGTATCCGTAAGCCTCGTACTGGCAGACAACATTTCACTTGTGCTGTCCTAATTTCATGCTGGAGGAATTTAGCACATCCTGCTAACTCCATAGAGAAAGGATTCCTGGAAGCCTGCGCTTGCTTTCCTCTGGCCTTCACCCCATACACCATTGCTCGGTGCTCATTGGCCTTTCTAGCCTGTCCCCATACCAAGCCACACGCATGACTACAACTATATGCTGAGTCCTGTGAGCTCTTCTAGTGAATAATCAAATCTGGGTGTCATTGGGATGCCTCTAACACAACTGCATTATATGAAATTTTATTATTTCGGTTGATGTCTTTCACGTGGTTACAGTCAGAAGGTTATGTCACAGAATACCTTTCCTGGAATCTCTTTTCTTGGTATTTGCCTTGAAAATTCCTACATCCCTATTTATCCATTTGAAGAAAGGTTTAAAAGGAATAGATGAAATCATGATGTCAGAAAGTGTGAAACAAGCAACAATCTTATTTTACTCTGAAAAAAAAAACACAGAGGGAGAGAGCAAATCCTGGTGATTGCCCCTATGTTCTACCATATAAAAGTTCTCTGAAATATGAAAAATCAGTTAATTTTCTCCAACTACCTAGGACTTAGTTCATTTTTCTGGCAGGTAGGAATCAAAGAAGTAACAGGGATCATTCTACAACAATCAGAACTGTCAGACAGAATATGAAAACATACTACTGATTATAGTGTTCTTTTGTTTCTTTCCCTTATGTTCCTAGAACATTAAAAATATAGTTCACCTATTAAAGGCAGTTATTGCCAAAATAATCAAAAGCCACAAATACGGCATCCAAAATGTCAGATGAGTTATCTTGATGTCTCCCTATCTGACCCTCCTTCCAATTCTCTTATTTTGCCCTAAATGATACTACCGTATGAAGTACACCCATTTTATATGGCATTAACGTATATATATTTATCACTGACTACAAATGCTTATGTTCACCCATGGTAGTTAGGACATAACTCTGCATCATCAGCTAGGTCAGTCCTTAATGTCTTGCCAACAGTGAGGATCACAGTAAGAGTGGGAACATTTGGGGATATTACTCTGGCAAATTCTGGTACGAGAAGCTCACCTGATAGTGTTGCTGCATTTTAAATAGTCTGCTCTTCCCTTTAAAGAACTAGTGTATTTTACCACCTTCCAGTAGGAACACAATACACACCGGCTTACTTTCCTTCATTTACTCCCTGTAGTCTCCGCCATTCACATCATTCCCTGTTTGGCTCGTCTCTTCTTTCCTGAGGTTCCTTAGGCCTTCCAGTGTCTTGAAAGGGAACTAGTCATTTAGCTCCTTTGGTGGCACTCTCAATTTAATCTGTTGCTGACATCACATATATGCAACTTATCTCCTTTTCGCATCTCTTTCTCTTTCCTATGCACTTAACAGGCGGTTTTCTTTAGATATTAGAATATATCAGTGTTCCTGTTTTAAATCAACATTCTGTCAAATAACCTTTGAATAAAATACTGGTCTTACCTTCTACTTGTCCATTTAATATACTTTGCACTTTCTGATCCGCAGCACCAGAGAAATGAAGAACATATTTGTTGGGCTTCTCAGACATACTCTGTTAAAAGTAGCATCAGTAATGAGTTGCGTGAAGACTTCCTAATCCTTTTCCAAGAAAATATCTGAATTTATGACTTTAATAACAATCAGACTTACAAATAAGAAAACCGTATTGAACACCAAAACATTTAAATACAAAACCTCATATATGCTCTCTTGATTCAGCGTCCCTTTGAATCTTCATTTGGCTATTGACTCTCTAAACGGATCATGGAAGGCCAGAATAAATACTTTCAAAGGCAGAAGCCTGGCTTGTATGCAGATTTCAAAAAGGAACTAACAAAAATCCCTTCCTTTGCATTCCTGACCAAAATGAAAGGACACTTGAAATAAGTTTTGAAACAAAATCTTTAAAAGTGTACTTGCTATAAAGGAAAACTGCTTCTAATAAAATGGCCGACATTTGTTTCAGTGTCAATTCATACCTCACATGATCAGAAACTTTGGAGTATATCATGTTGTGTATCAACAAAACACTGTCGTAGCTGCTGCTTCGTTTAGGTAAACATAGGCTTGACCTTTTTCTTGACGAAAGAAGGGTTGGATCGAACGGCAAAGTTGGAAGAGAAACTTTTCTTAAAATTGTGATGAACTAGTAGCAGAAACAATGTAGATATAGGTATGGAACTCTTCAGAATGTGTAGTAAGCATTCAAACGGCAAGTATAAGAACATGTATGTCTCAGTCACCTAAAATGTGCCAAGCACTCATTTCACTATGCACATTTTCTTTTTTACACACAACAATAATAATAATGATTATGATGATGGAGTGAGCCTTCCTACAGCTTGGTCACTCTAAGGCGTTGGAGTAAAATGATGATCCGTGGTCCTCTCTGTCCAGAATGTCCCTCGCCACGGTCTACACGACTGGGCCTTCTCATCTTTCACTTGGCACCTTTTGCCACTCTCAGATCTTTTCTGGCTACCAAAATTCCCACTCCCACTCTCATCCTCATCCTCACTACAAACGCCCCCAATATTCTCTCAACTAACATTGTCCATTTCCTATCGATGAAGCCTTTATAGTGACTTCTAACAGACTGCTGTTGACTTACTTTTCTGCTCCGACCACAACAACCTAAACCCTCCACTTGTACACTCAGTAGCTAACTGCTTGGTACGTACTCAGTATACAAGGACCAATTAATTAAGGTCAAAATATTTACACTAATCTCACTGAGAAGATCTCAAAAGTACCCAATCACTATACCGTTGGCCCTTGAACAAAGCAAGGGTTACGGGCTCTGATGGCCATGCCCTCGACAATCCACAAATATCTTTTGAAACCTCAAAACCAAATCAAAGAAAACAAAAATTCCTACTGAATTTCCTACTTTAAAAGCAATCACACTTAAAAATCAAAAAGTATATATGTATTGAAAACCAGAACATTAAAGCAGAATCGCTTGTATATGCTCTCTAGGTCTAATCTACCTTTTCGGCCTAATTTGGCCATTGACTCTGTAAACTGAGCGTGGGAGGTCAGGGTTAGGATAACGGAATGCTGAGCTTACCAACAATATACACAGTCGATTAATGCATGCTTTCCCTGTTATATGTATTACATACTGTATTTTTACACTATAAACTGAAGGAAAGGTTACTAAGAAAATCGTAAGGAAGGGGTGCTGGGTGGCACTGTCGGTTCAGGGTCAGGCTCTTGACTTTGGCTCAAGTCATGATCTATACTTCCTGAGTTGAACGCTGACAGTGTGGAGCCTGATGAAAATTCGCTCTCTGCCCCCACTTCCCTACTCACGTGCTCTGTCCTCTCTCACGCTCCCAAAATGAATAATTAAAAAAAAAAAACAAGAGGAAAAAGAAAATCATAAGGAAGAGAAAATATGTTTACAGGATGGTACTGTATTTATTGAAAAAAATCTGTATGTATGTGGACTCCCACATTCCAAACGCATCTTGTTCAAGGGTCAAATGTATACCTTTATGATGTCATCGCTAAGAGCTTAGGGGAACTTATCATAGCCCCAAATGAGAACATCAAAAACCCATTCTAACTTTCCATTCTTTTCTGGACACAAGGGCCATTTTATTGGCCTTCGAACATCTTCCCATCGAAAACAAGTATTCTTTGGGGAGCATGGGTGACTTAGTCGATTAGGCAGCCAACTTTGAAATTGCGAAAAGCAAAGCAAAAGGTGGAGGGGGGAGTTAAGATGGCAGGGGAGGGGAATCCGAATTCCCCTTGTCCCTCAAACACAGCAGTATTGAGGTCACAACACTTGGAATACCAGGAATACAGGCTGCAGAGGGACAGAAAAATCTCCACAGGTGCAGAGTGACAGCTTGGCGGGACAGAAGGGTGTGTATGAGAATTGGGAGAAATAAAATGGGCAGCACAGGCATGGAGTGGGGGAAGGCCTTTGGTGGAGAAACGAAAGGAAGGTAGAGAGAGAGAGAGGCTGTGGGAAGTGCATTTGGATATGAGAAAGCCTGTCCGGACCACAGACCAAGGAGAGGTCCAGAGAGCCAGTTTCTACTTTGGAAAACAGCCTTAGAGGGCAAAAAACAGAATTTTCAAGGCGGCCACACTTTCTCTCGACCAGAGCTACCACCTCCCATGCCTGGTGGGGAGGGAGCCGCCCCTAGGCTTGGTAGCAATCTCAGGGCTACACTGGGAGAGAACACCTTGAGTATGGTGGAAAGGGGAGGTATTGCCCTGCCCAAGGGAAAAAGACCATGCAGGCACGAGCCAGAGGCCCTCTGTCCACTGGGCAGAGTGGCGCAACTCCACTACCAGGTCGGAGCAAAGCGGGATCCTACAGGGTTTTGAATCCCAGCTCAGTGCTCGGGTGGCACAGGGGACTGTGCAGCAAGGCAAGCCGGCTCCCCAGGCTATTCCGTGAGGATAGCCTAAACAGTGAGTTTTGAGACACCTCGTGTGGGCAGGATAGATGGGGTGTCGCCATGTCTCTCCCCATGACCAACATCGTGGGGCTTCAGGGAATGGACAGTGAGCCTCAGTGAAGGCAGGCCCATTACACCAAACCCTGACACTCTGTGCCTCGTAACTGCTTCTCCATAGGAGTGAGACTGACACTGATGGGACCAGACAGCCCCTGCTCTAGACCAGCACAGCCACCGGTCCCAGGCACCAATAGACAACTCTCCTCCGGTTTTCTATCTTAGTTTGTTTGTTTGTTTTCATTTGAGTTATTATTCTTTTGTCTTTCCTTTTCTTTTTTAATGTTTATTTCTTTATTTTGAGAGAGAGAGAGGGAGTGATCAAGCAGAAGAGATGCAGAGAGAGGGGGAGAGAGAGAATCCGAGCAGGATCCATGCTCTCACTGCAGAACCTGTTGGGGGTTTCGAACCCACCCACAGTGACAACATGACGTGAGCCAAATTCAAGAGTCAGACGCTTCACCTACTGAGCCACCCAGGCGCCCATCTTTTCTTTCCTTTGCTTTCCCTTTCTTCTCTTTTCCCTTTTTTCTCTTTCTACTCTCCTCTTTCCCCTTCTCCCTTTGGAAACAGCCTAGTAGTGTCGAGTTGACGTGGGTCAAAGCTAATTATATATCTACATTTATCTATATATCTTAATATATACCTATATATCTATACATAGATATATAGAGATATATCTATATATATATTTTTTCCTTTGTTCCTCTGTTCTGGTTCTTTGTTTGTTTGATTGTACATTTTCTCTATACTTTTCTAGATCTCCTTCTTCATTTTCCTCCCTCTCTTTCTGGATTAAGCCCTATAGCTCCTTTGAGTCACTTCCTGGTCTTTTTTTCAACTCCAGTCATTTCTCTTTTTGTTTGGGCTAAGGATTCTTCCCCACCTTCTTCCCCTTTTTTCCAGGATTACTTCAACAAACAAATCAAAGCACACCTGGTGGAAGGCCCAAACCGCCACTCCAAGTAGCGAGGACAGCAGCCAAAGACGCACCCAAAGAGTGCACACAACACACTCAAAAAAAATTTGTTCAACTGCCAGGCCCTGGACAGTGTAGGGGCTCTTTTTATTACAGTAGTACTCGCAGGTGTGGGACACAGAACAAGCGATTAACACACATAAAGGGCAGGAATCTAGCCAAAACGACGAAATCGGAGAATTCCCCTCAAAAAAAATTCCGGGAAGAAAGGACAGCCAGAGAAGGGCGCAAAAGAGACAGAAACCATATATGTGAGCACATGTTTGGAATGACACTCATAAGACGCATAGTTGCGCTTGAAACCACGCATAGAAGACAGCAGACAATCTACTGCTTCAGAGATCAAGGACCTAAGGAATCGTCACGATGAACGCTGAACATGAAATGGTGTAAAGGAGATACAAAGTAAACTAGATGCAGTGACAGCAAGGACGGGAGAAGCAGCAGACAGAATCGGTGAAACAGAAGATACAATTGTGGACAAAGATGAAGCAGGGAAAGGAAAGGAAGGAAATGACTAGATCACGAGGCAGGTACTAGAGACCTACGTGATTCAGTGAGATGAAATATTAGCCACATCCTAGGAGTCCCAGAAGAAGAAGAGTGAGAGAAAGGGGCAGAAGGTTTTTTTGGAACAACTTATAGCTGAGAGCTTCCCTCATCTGGGGAAGGAAACGGGCATCCAAGTCCTGGCGGCACAGAGAATTCCTTTCCAAATCAACAAACCCAGGTCAACACCACGACATGCCATAGCGAAACTGGAAAACTACAAAGATAAGGAGAGGATTCTGAAAGCAGCTAGGGACAAACGGGTCTTAATCGACAAGGGAAGACACGTAAGGCTAGCAGCAGGCCTGTCCAAAGAAACTTGGCAGGGCAGAAGGGAGGGGTAGGAAACGGTCAATGTGCTGAATGGGAACATCTGCGGCGAAGAATCCCTTCCCAGGCAAGGCTGACATTTAGAATAGAAAGAGAGAGAAAGGCTTTCCCAGACAAACAAAACCTCATGGAGTTCATGACCACTAAACCAGCCCTGCGGGAGATCCTAACGGGCGACTCTGTGAGTGGAAAGCAGCAGAGACTACAAAGGACCAGAGGCCTCACCAAAAGCATGAAACCTTCAGATAACACAAGGACACTAAATCCATATCTTTAACTAATCACTCTGAATGTGAATGGACTCAATGCCCCAATCAAAAGACACAGGGAATCAGAATGGGTAAAACACAAAACAAAACCAAACAACAAGATCCATCTATATGTTGTCAACAAGAAACTGATTTTAGACCCCAGGACACCTCCAGGTTCAAAGTGAAGGTATGGGGAACCACCTATCATGCTACTAGAAGTCAAAAGAAAGCTGGAGTCGCCACACCTCCACCAGACAGACTAGATTTTAAACCAGAGACTGTAGTAACAGATTCAGAAGGGCATTGGGTCGTAATTAAGGGGTCTATCCATCAAGAGGAGCTAACAATTGCAAATGTTTATGGCCCCAAAGTGAAACGCCCACACATATGAATCGATTACTCACAAACATGATTAAATGTATACATACAAATACCATGATTGTAGACGACTTTAAGACTCCACTCATGGCAAAAGGCGGATCGTCAAGGCAGAAAATCAGTAAGGAAACACAGATCCAATGTGTCACTGGACCAGATGTATTCAGATATACATAGATCTATATTGGCCTCATATATATACATTTATATACATGGGTATCAACACCGATATATTAAGATCTTTTCACCCAACAGCAGTAGAACGCACATTCTTCTTAAGTGCACATAGAACATTCTCCAATGTCTCCAAGTGACATCCTGGGTCACAAAACAGCCCTCCACAAATATAAAAGGACTGAGATCATACCTTGCCTATTGTCAGATCACAACAACGAGCACTTGCTCATTCTTTCTCTCTCTCCCTCCCTTTCCAAGAGAAATGCAAACATTTCAAAAACATTTAGCTCAGCCCCTTCCAAGAAAGAGAAAAACAAGAATAATAAACCTTGTGGGGCAACGAGTCCTGGATGGAAACCACACACAGACAGTAGAATTCCATAACCAATATGTTGACAATGGAGTTGACAGAAAGTGATGTACTAAAAGAACAGACACTAAAGAAATCGTTTCTGCAAGGACAAATTAGGGTAGGGGTAAACCATTAAAAACGAGCCTGGTGCGGGGAACACATATGTGGCACAGTGAGTTCAGCATCCACCTTCAGCTCATGAGTCATGATCTCACGGTTTGTGGTTATCAGCCCCACGTTGAGCTCTGTGTTGACAGCTCGGAGCCTGCAGCCTGCTTTGGATTCTGTGTCTCTCTCTGTCTCTGCCCCTACCCCGCTTGCACTCTGTGTCTGTCTCTGTCTCAAAAAGAAATAAACTTTGAAAAAATTTTGAAAATACCGTAAAAAGCACGGGGTGAGAAGAGGGAAAAAGGAAACAAAAACAAAAACAAAAACAAATGACCAATCAATCAAGCATGAGCTTAAGACAAAAAAGAAAAGGAAAAATGTGAGCCAAAGAAGGCAAGTGGAAACAACATACATTTTTCAACAGGTACATAAGTAGGATTGGGAATATACTAGGAAAAATAGTCCCTTTAAACCTTTTAAAAATATATGTCTTTATATATGTGTGATATACACACATATATATATATATATATATATATATATATATATATATATATGTGTGTGTGTGTGTGTGTGTATGTTTAGGTGTACATAAATATGTATACATATAAGTGTGTATTTATTTATGTGTAAATATATATGTGTATATATGTGTATATTATATATATCTCTACCTATATCTATCTATATCTATCTATCTATCTATCTATCTATATCCATATCCATCTACCTATGTATCTGTCTATATAATATTTATGTAAAAGAGAGGCTTTGACTCACAGTATATCCCTAATAATACTGACTCTTATCACTCTACAGTTATCTGGTTATAAATACTGTAATAAAGAATTTAATTTTTTTCACTATAAATACATTGTTCAATTCCTGGCATCTTTCGCTTCCGAAAAGCTAGAAATTATTACTAGACTAACAAAAGAACAGAAAAAGAGAGGTTCCTAACACGTCAACATCCACTATGGAGAAAGAATTGGGAATGAGAATTCTAGGAAGAAATGGGAACCTTTAAAGGATGTAGGTAATGGGACACAGATGGGGTTAAACAAACAAAGGCTGAGGACTTTTTCTCTGCAATTCTAAGCTCACAATGGGAGGATACTAAAAATAGACTGTAACCTTCTTTCTTATGTAACTCCTGATTTCCTCAATAGAATTCATTTGCGTGTATACATGTTAAACACTAAAACGGAATATAAACTGAAGCCTGACTTTTTAAATTCACATATTTAATTGTGATATATCATGCGTATTTGGTTACTTTTCAAACTCCATTCTACGGAATTCCATTTCCCTACTCATTTGTTCACATTCAAAAACCATGACATTGCTTCTTCCAAGCAAGACTTTATTTTAGGAGCTCCAGGAGCCAAACCAGTGCGTTCCCTAACCTCCAGGAGCTTATCATGATTTAGGGGCTTTGAAATGAATACTGAAACAAATATCAGATGTCTGAAACTTTAAATTTTAGAATCTGACACAAGGACTAGGAGGAGATAGTGTTCAAAGCTAGAATGGGCAAGATTTCTGAAATTAGAAATTTGACACCTTGGCTATGAAGAGCCTCTGCCCATAGAGCTACTCTTTTCAGCAAAATACGTATTCTTCGGGGAGATGCACAATTTTAACTTACTCTTCATGGAGTTATTTCAAAACTACAGGGGAACACCTTTGTAAGGTAAATGTTGAGAAATAATGTAAACATCTAAATTTCTACATTTTCTAATATGATTTTATTCTAAATGGAGAACAAAGGATAGAGCCAAAGGAAAATGCTGTATCTCACCAAAATAAAACGTGCCCGGGGCGGGGGGCAACCTACAATAGATACTTGGACCCAATCAGGTTTCATTTAGGCATGAGTATTATCAGTCATGTTATGATCACAGTAAGAATCCTTATCCTTAAGCAAACGTCATATTGCCTCCATTGTGGGAAAGCTTTTCCCAATATAATTTGACGGTCATTATATATTTTCCAGCCCATTCATTTATCAGCCTCCACCTGTAGGATTTACCAAAGTACAACACAACAAAACAAAACATTCAACGCGTCATGTATCTGTAACGTGGTTTGTCCTTGCTAACTTTCCATGACACACATAAAATGATGATACACAGGCTCCTCTTAAATTTTCAGAGTGAATAAGGGAGAAAACTCAATTCAGAGCAGGAAAGTGAGTTTCACGGGAGGGTACTTTACCTTGGTACCAAAATCTAAGTCTTCGCTAGATGAGGTAGACCATGAATCGTCAGGACCAGGTATGTTAGGAAGCCTTTAGAGCAAAAAAATACAACAAAAACATGTTCATTCATTTAAAAACAAAATTTAAAAAAGTTAAGGGAAAGGTCACCTATCTGTTTATTCCACGAAGTTTCTTGGTATAATGAAATTTGGCCTCTGGTTTTGTCATTAAGTTTTATTTTAATTCCAGTAATAGAAACATCCAGAGTTATAGTAGTTTAAGTTGTACAATATAGTGATTCACCAACTCCATACTCACCCCGTGCTCATCATGACAAGGGCACTCCTTCATCCCCATCATCTCTTTCACCTTTCCCACCACTCACCTCCTCTCCACAACCATCCGTTTCTTCTCTGCAGTTAAGAGCCTATTTCTTGGTTTGTCTCCCCTTTTGTTTCCTCCCTTTGCTCGTTTGTTGTTTCTTAAGTGCTACATGAGTAAAATCATATGGTATTTGTCTTTCCCTGACTTTGCTTACCATACTACCCTCAGGCTCCATCCAGGTGATTGCAAATGGCAAGATTTCATTGTTTTATGATTGAGTAATATTACAGTGTGTGTGTGTGCATGTGTGTGTGCGTGTGTGCGTGTGTGTGTGTGTATGGATATACATATACACACACACATACATTCATATAGGGCTTCTTCTTCGTTCACTCAGCTGTCAATGGACGCTTGCGCTGGCTGTTGGAAATAATGCCGCAATAAACACAGGAGTGCGTGTGTCCCGTGGAATTCATGTTTTTGTATTCTCTTGGGTAGTATCCAGTAGTGCAATTACTGGATCATAGGAGAGTTCTGTTTTTAATTTTTTGAGGAACCTGCATACTGTTTTCCACAGGGGCCGCACCCATTTGCATTTCCACCAACGGTGCAAGAGGTTTCCTTTGTCTCCACATCCTCGCGAACACTAGCTTCTTGTGTCTTGGAGTGTAGCCATTCTGACAGGTGTGACGTGGTATCTCGTTGTAGTTTGGGGGAGCATCTTTTCATGTGTCTGTTGACCATCTGTATGTTGTCGTTGGAAAAGTGTCTGGTTATGTGTACTGCTCATTGGTAAACTGGGCTTTTTTGGAGGGGGGTGATGTTGACATGTGTCAAGTTTTTAGACATTGTGGATACTAACCCTTTACTGGATTTGCCAAATATTTCCAAATTTCTTCTCCCATTCCAGAGGTTGCCTTTCAGGTTTGACTGTTTCCTTCACTGTGCAAAAGCTTCGTAGGTTGATATAGTCCCCAAACTTTATTCTTGCTTTATTTCCCTTGGCTCAAGAGACATAACTAGTAAAATGTGGCTACAGCCAAAGTTTGAGAAATGACGGCCTGTGTTCTCGTCAAGGATTTTTTTTTTTTTTTTTATGGTTTCACGTCTCACACTTAGGTCTTTAATTCATTTTGAGTTTATTTGTGGGTATGGTAGAGAAATTGGTCCAGGTTCATTCTTTGGCATGTGGCTTGTCCAGTTGTCCCCACACCATTTGGTGAAGAGACTGCCTTTTCCCCACTGGATAGTCTTTCCTGTTTGTGGAAGATGAACTGACCATACAGTGGTGGATTTATGTCTGGCTTTGCGGTCCTATTCCACTGAGCGATGAGGCTATTTTGTACGCCAGTACCCACCATACTGTTTGGAATACTACAGCTTTGGAATAGAACTTGAAAGCTGAGATTGTGATACCTCCAGGTTTCTTCGTTTTCAATATTGCTTTGGCCATTCAACGTCTTTTGTGGTTCTATACAACGTTTAGGATTGTTTGTCTAGCTCTGTGACAAATGCTGTTGGTATGTTGACAGGGATTGCATGACATCTGTCGATGGCTTTGGGTAGTGTAGACACTTTAAAAATATGTATTCTTCCCATCTGTGAGCATCGGATGTCTTTCTCTTTCTTTCCGTCACTTTCAATTTCCTTCATCAGTGTTTTACGGTTTCCAGAGTACAGGTCTTTCACAATTTGGACCCTGTTTTTAAAAAAGCTTTCTGTTCTCTATTTGGCCTCGACCTCCCCTAACCTGTGAAATCTCCAGGAAAGACCCAGTCTCAGTTTCCATAACCAAATATGACAGGCAGGGAATGCTCTGAAATGGTTGAAAATTAAATGTGTAAACGTTACCACAATGACGTCTCACCTCACATCTGTCAGAATGGCTCAGTTTCCACACACAGGAAACAACAAGGGTGGCTCAGGGTGTGGAGAAAAAACAACCCTTGTGCACCGGTCATGGGATGTAAATTGGTATCGCCGCAGTGAAAGCCAGTATGGAGGGGCCTCAACAAATTAAAAACACAAATACCATAGGATCCAGTGATTCCACTACTGGCTATTTATTTACCCAAGGGAAATGGAAATACTAATTTGAAAAGATATACGCACCCCTATCTTTATTATAGCATTATTTACAATAGACAAGATATGGAAGCAACCCAAGTGTCCACCAATACATGAAGAGACCACACACACACACACACACACACACACACATACACACACACACACACAATGAAATATTATGCAGCTCTAAATGAGAATGAGATCCTGCCATCTGCAACATCATGGATGTACCTAGATGGCATGAGGGTAAGTGAAATAAGTCAGACAGAGAAACACAAATCCTATATGATTTCACTTCTGTGCAGAATGTAAAAAGGGGAATAAATGAACAAACAGAGCAAAAGCAGAAACAGACCCATAAATGCAGAGATTTGACTCTTGCCAGAAGGGAGGGGAGGTGGGGGGATGGACAAAATGGGAGAAGGGGAGAGGGAAGTTCAGGGTTCCAGTTATAGAATGAATAAATCACAAGGCTCAAAGGTACAGCATAGGGAATCTAGTCAGTGGTATCCTAATAGCCTCATACATTGACAGATGGGAGCTACGCTTATGGCGATCACGGTGAAACATCCAGAGTTGTTGCATCACATATTACATTGTGTGTCACGTAGACCTCCGTTTATGTAAACGTATCAAAGTTTAGGCTTCTATGTTATGAGTGGTAGTACTAACTAGAGATTGACAGACTCAAAGTTCCCAAGGCCAACTTTGTTCCCACACTGGTCTTGCCTTATTTAGGTCCATAATAACTAGCAAGACACTCCAAGCCTTCAGGGGCATTCAGCTACCCAAGGAGGGAGATTGTGATCAAAATGGTCCTGGTAGTTGTGCCTCTATTTCTCTATACGCTGCCTGAATATTTTCTTCCCTATGAGCTCCCACTCCTACATCACTCTTCGGCACGGTTGTGTGGCATTCCCCAACCTTTCAATCTTTAGCCTATGAAGCCATACACTCCTACAACAAGGATGGGCTCCAATGACCGAGGGTAGGAACCATGTCCTGCTCCTGGAGAACAAGCGAATTGGGAGTCTCACTCATCCACACAGTCACCTCAACAGAGGCATGTTATCACCGATCCAGATGAAGCTCCCTTACTGATTTGACAAGTCAGACCTACCCCTGCCCAGCCCTACAAGTACATGGGAAGGGCATCACAGATTGAGGAAAAGAGGTGGAGTGAGGAGACAGCTTGCCTTGGGCCATACATCTCTGATGTTCGGAATCTCCACCCCCACCCCCAATTCCTTGAGAGGATCTAAGCTATCCTCCCTCAGTTGGGGTGGAAGTAGGGGATATCATATTTCTATCTGCTGTAAACAGACTCTGCCCAGAAGCTCAAATGATTTTTAATCTCTCTCATCAGAAAATCTGAGGTATGCTCGCACCTTCAATGAAACCAACACACGCAAAAGCAGAAACTTGGTCACGACCCTCTTGAACTCTCTATTTGAATATGTCTTTCTAAACAACTCCCCTAATCCTGGGTCCTTCATTCCTGTCATTCACCTTTATCTCACTTGGCATAACCCCCCATATTCTGACATCTTTTCTCAAACTCGTATTCCTAACCAACTCAGTGTAGTTCTCCTGGAAACCTGGTCTCCTCTGCTAATTCGATTCTTACCCTCCTTCATTGTATTCATTAGACCCACTCCCCAGGCTTCTATTATTAAAACAGTTGCCTGCAAGATCAAGACAAAAAAAGAAGGAAGGAAAGGAAGAAAGAAAGAAAGAAAGAAAGAAAGAAAGAAAGAAAGAAAGAAAGAAAACCAGAATTTAAGTCGCATTTCTGTCACTTATCATATCCAAATAGGTCACTTCAATCTCTTTTGAGTTTCAAATTCTCCAGGGAAACAACCATTGGGCAAGGAGGTTAAACATAGGTTGACACACCAGAGGGTGTTTGGAAGAATTAATCTCTGAGGATCCCTACATCTGGAGACTCTAAGTGCTTTTGATTTGGCCTCTGGAAAAATGGAGAGTCCTTAGCTGGAAGAAGTGGGGAAATTATTGGAAAAAAAAAAGAAGAAGAAATACCAAGGAAAAAAAGAGAACAAAGTCAAAAGGCAAAAACACAGTACAAAAAGTCATTGGAAAAAAAAAAACAACTCCAAAAAAACCGAAAAGCTTCTTAGAACTAGACAAGGATACTAGCCCAAAGGGAAACCAGCCTGGGAACTTAGGCAACAGAGAATCATATAGGAATATCCTCGAAATAGAGAGTGAGTTTAATTAATGTAACATGGTCTACAACTAGATATCCTTCCCTTACAGAAAACTCATTTGTCTCAAGAAGAGGGGATATCACTGCATCTAAGGAGTTGCCTGACGACGTCTTGCTTTTTATGTAAAAGCCTTGACACCATGGCCATAGCTGACATCCACCCTAAAATCTCGGATGGTAAAAACAAGGGACTAGTTACCACTGCACTAATGACTTTTGTTGGCACTAGTGGTCAAATATATGAGGCCAAATGCTTGGACTAACCTGGGTTCTTAAGCAAACCCTAAATTAGTGTTCCGACATCATTACCTTTGACATTCTGAGTTGATCTGCCCTAGGATCTGTATCTTCATCTCAGTGCTGCTGAGGAACCAGGGAATGGATGTGGAAGCTTCACGGGCTGATGGGCAAAGCCCCTCAGCAACCCGTGAACTATGGAATCATGGTCGAGTCATCAACCTCCCTGAACCACAGTTGACAAAGGAATAAAATGTAGGCTACAATAGCACAGCTACTTGGCAAAGCTATACAATGACTATATAACGGAACAGATGTTACCCATAGGATATAGTGTCTGGTCCAGTGTAGAACACGCAACAACTGCTTTTGTTCTCTTCGTTCCCTTAGGAGACACATAATTTTCAGTTCATTCATTCCCTTTCCTTTCCTTTCCTTTCATTATCCGTTTCATTTCATTTCATTCCTTTATACTTTGAGAGTGAGTGCCCACAGAAATCGGGAAAGATATCCCAAGGAGGCTGTCAGCGCAAAACCCGACGTGGGGCTTGAACTCACAAACCTGAGTTGAAATCAAGAGTCACACCCTTAACCGACTGAGCCACCCGGGTGCCCCAGCAAATGTCATTTTTACAAATCCATAAAAATCCTACCTGGCTCTAGAATCTTCCTCAGCATTCTTATCTGCTCCTAAAGAAGAAAGCAAAATACATGTTAAATCAACAATCGAAAAATAGAGGAAAATTGCAAGTGTACGGCTTATGATTTGTCAAAAAGTATTGCTTTCGGACCACACCTGGAAACCACACTACACTGAATGGTAATTATACCATTCGTAGGCTTAAAGCACTAAGAAATCTTACTTTCTCCTCTATATTGACCAAAACCAAGAATGGGTTTTATCAGAATTTGACACCTACAGGGGAACTGATGTTTACAATGGCCATCGCTGACCGACACTGTGACACTGGAGGAAACGGGTATCGTTCGGAGAATGATTATCATGAGCTGACAATGTCAGACTGAAGCTAGCATGATTTTTCTGGACTTCCACTACTAGAGGAATTGAAAGAGAATATCTTTATTTTGCTGTAACACGGCAGAACTTCCCCAGCTCTTCAGCAGACACTCTTCAGTTTTAGGAGGAAACACCCCCTCACAACGTGTGCTCTATAGCTATTGTACTTGGCAGCGTGGCCAAACAATAGCAAACAGACTCTCCCTGGCCTTGTTTCCAATGGCAAGGTAAGAAGGAAAGATTTGGCATTCCACTTTGATATAGTTCTAACCTCTTGAGGCTGTCTCCTTCCATTGCTAGAGAGTCTATCTAGACCCGCCGCACATCACAGAGGAGGATGATCCCAATGTGAGTGCTCTGTAGTGGTTCATGAGGTCATTTTTCTCAACCCTCCCCATTAGGTGACACACATCTAGAGAAATCATACTTTTTGTCATGGAAGGCAGAGGTCATCAGATCCTCTACTGATGAGCAACTAAACAAAACAAAGGGCAAAGAATATCTTGAATGCCTACATTCAATTACCAGGATATTTTCACTTTCTAAACATTCAAAGACATCCACTCTATGATTCTAACTATATGACACCTGGAAAGAGCAAGGCTATGGAGCTAAGGGTTGGGGTGAATGTAAGGAGAAACGGGCACAGCACAGAGGACTTTTAAGGCAGTGGAACTCTTTCACACGATACCACAAAGGTGGATTCACATCATTACACATTTGTTAAGACTCATAGAACGTATGACACCAAGGCTGAACACTAATGCAAATTAGAGACTTGGCCTCCAAATGAAGAGTTCGTGTCCATTGAAAATGCACCACTGTTGTCAGGGCGCCTGGGTGGCTCAGTCGGTTCAGCGTCCAACTCTGGATCTGAGCTCAGGTCATGATCTCACAGTTCATGGGATCAAGTCCTGCATCAGGCTCTGGGCTGACAGCACAGGATTCTTTCCCCTCTCTCCCTCTGCCCCTTGGCTGCTCACACGCATGCATGCTCTCTCACTCAAAACTAAACCAAGGAACTGAAAAAAAAATTCCTACTAAAAATGGGCCACTGTCGTGCAAGATGTTAACAACAGGGGAGGCTAGGCGTGTACGGGAGCATGGTATGGTATATGCAGACTCTCTGTACTTCCTATTATATTTTGCTGTGAACTTAAAACTGATGTAAAACATCAGGCTTATTAAATGTATGAAACAGCAAAAACAACAAAATATGGTTTCCATTGAAGCTACTCTTAGCATATACTAACTCATGATACGGTCACCTTGAACATTAAAATAGAGATCAAAGTAACACAATAGGGGTACTGTCTCCCATTTGGAAGTGTATGAAAATACATACACAAAACACAAAAATACAACGGTTATTTGTATACTTAGGCAACAAAACAATTGATGAATATGATCCAAAATCTTATACCTATAAACAGGGGTTCAGCACCATAGGAATCAAACCTGGGTTTTCCATATAATTACGAGATTTTCATTCTAATTTTAAATCAAAAATCATTATGTTGATCATACGTAAGAATCATAATGAAAGCTTAATCACATAAAAAAAAGATTATAATCACCTCATATTGCCCTAGTAATTTTTATACAAATACATACTTCATATGGATGATAAAACTGAAACCAGTACCATGGTAGCCATCATGTTACATGCTAGCAAAACAAAATTTGAAGACACCACCAAAAATGACGTCAGGGCTATAATTCCTACGCAGAACAGATTTCATCCAGCAGGCCAAAGATGGCTACCCTCACAACATCCTACTTGAATGACTGGCCCTTGGTTGTTCCCTGGGATCTTGGATTTCAGGAGGGTTCCCACCATTCCCTAGCTGGTTAAGAGTGGTTCACTGTGCCTAAGTGCTGGTGCAAGCAATGTCCTTTAGGCTGTACACTTGATTTCCTTGGTGGAAACCTGGAATTTTGGGACATGCTAAGGAGAAGATGCCTATGTGATTAGCATTTGATGAAAACCTCGGGCACTGAGTATCCGTAAGCCTCGTACTGGCAGACAACATTTCACTTGTGCTGTCCTAATTTCATGCTGGAGGAATTTAGCACATCCTGCTAACTCCATAGAGAAAGGATTCCTGGAAGCCTGCGCTTGCTTTCCTCTGGCCTTCACCCCATACACCATTGCTCGGTGCTCATTGGCCTTTCTAGCCTGTCCCCATACCAAGCCACACGCATGACTACAACTATATGCTGAGTCCTGTGAGCTCTTCTAGTGAATAATCAAATCTGGGTGTCATTGGGATGCCTCTAACACAACTGCATTATATGAAATTTTATTATTTCGGTTGATGTCTTTCACGTGGTTACAGTCAGAAGGTTATGTCACAGAATACCTTTCCTGGAATCTCTTTTCTTGGTATTTGCCTTGAAAATTCCTACATCCCTATTTATCCATTTGAAGAAAGGTTTAAAAGGAATAGATGAAATCATGATGTCAGAAAGTGTGAAACAATCAACGATCTTATTTTACTCTGAAAAAAAAAACACAGAGGGAGAGAGCAAATCCTGGTGATTGCCCCTATGTTCTACCATATAAAAGTTCTCTGAAATATGAAAAATCAGTTAATTTTCTCCAACTACCTAGGACTTAGTTCATTTTTCTGGCAGGTAGGAATCAAAGAAGTAACAGGGATCATTCTACAACAATCAGAACTGTCAGACAGAATATGAAAACATACTACTGATTATAGTGTTCTTTTGTTTCTTTCCCTTATGTTCCTAGAACATTAAAAATATAGTTCACCTATTAAAGGCAGTTATTGCCAAAATAATCAAAAGCCACAAATACGGCATCCAAAATGCCAGATGAGTTATCTTGATGTCTCCCTATCTGACCCTCCTTCCAATTCTCTTATTTTGCCCTAAATGATACTACCGTATGAAGTACACCCATTTTATATGGCATTAACGTATATACATTTATCACTGACTACAAATGCTTATGTTCACCCATGGTAGTTAGGACATAACTCTGCATCATCAGCTAGGTCAGTCCTTAATGTCTTGCCAACAGTGAGGATCACAGTAAGAGTGGGAACATTTGGGGATACTACTCTGGCAAATTCTGGTACGAGAAGCTCACCTGATTGTGTTGCTGCATTTTAAATAGTCTGCTCTTCCCTTTAAAGAACTAGTGTATTTTACCACCTTCCAGTAGAAACACAATACACACCGGCTTACTTTCCTTCATTTACTCCCTGTAGTCTCCGCCATTCACATCATTCCCTGTTTGGCTCGTCTCTTCTTTCCTGAGGTTCCTTAGGCCTTCCAGTGTCTTGAAAGGGAACTAGTCATTTAGCTCGTTTGGTGGCACTCTCAATTTAATCTGTTGCTGACATCACATATATGCAACTTATCTCCTTTTCGCATCTCTTTCACTTTCCTATGCACTTAACAGGCGGTTTTCTTTAGATATTAGAATATATCAGTGTTCCTGTTTTAAATCAACATTCTGTCAAATAACCTTTGAATAAAATACTGGTCTTACCTTCTACTTGTCCATTTAATATACTTTGCACTTTCTGATCCGCAGCACCAGAGAAATGAAGAACATATTTGTTGGGCTTCTCAGACATACTCTGTTAAAAGTAGCATCAGTAATGAGTTGCGTGAAGACTTCCTATTCCTTTTCCAAGAAAATATCTGAATTTATGACTTTAATAACAATCAGACTTACAAATAAGAAAACCGTATTGAACACCAAAACATTTAAATACAAAACCTCATATATGCTCTCTTGATTCAGCGTCCCTTTGAATCTTCATTTGGCTATTGACTCTCTAAACGGATCATGGAAGGCCAGAATAAATACTTTCAAAGGCAGAAGCCTGGCTTGTATGCAGATTTCAAAAAGGAACTAACAAAAATCCCTTCCTTTGCATTCCTGACCAAAATGAAAGGACACTTGAAATAAGTTTTGAAACAAAATCTTTAAAAGTGTACTTGCTATAAAGGAAAACTGCTTCTAATAAAATGGCCGACATTTGTTTCAGTGTCAATTCATACCTCACATGATCAGAAACTTTGGAGTATATCATGTTGTGTATCAACAAAACACTGTCGTAGCTGCTGCTTCGTTTAGGTAAACATAGGCTTGACCTTTTTCTTGACGAAAGAAGGGTTGGATCGAACGGCAAAGTTGGAAGAGAAACTTTTCTTAAAATTGTGATGAACTAGTAGCAGAAACAATGTAGATATAGGTATGGAACTCTTCAGAATGTGTAGTAAGCATTCAAACGGCAAGTATAAGAACATGTATGTCTCAGTCACCTAAAATGTGCCAAGCACTCATTTCACTATGCACATTTTCTTTTTTACACACAACAATAATAATAGTGATTATGATGATGGAGTGAGCCTTCCTACAGCTTGGTCACTCTAAGGCGTTGGAGTAAAATGATGATCCGTGGTCCTCTCTGTCCAGAATGTCCCTCGCCACGGTCTACACGACTGGGCCTTCTCATCTTTCACTTGGCACCTTTTGCCACTCTCAGATCTTTTCTGGCTACCAAAATTCCCACTCCCACTCTCATCCTCATCCTCACTACAAACGCCCCCAATATTCTCTCAACTAACATTGTCCATTTCCTATCGATGAAGCCTTTATAGTGACTTCTAACAGACTGCTGTTGACTTACTTTTCTGCTCCGACCACAACAACCTAAACCCTCCACTTGTACACTCAGTAGCTAACTGCTTGGTACGTACTCAGTATACAAGGACCAATTAATTAAGGTCAAAACATTTACACTAATCTCACTGAGAAGATCCTCAAAAGTACCCAATCACTATACCGTTGGCCCTTGAACAAAGCAAGGGTTACGGGCTCTGATGGCCATGCCCTCGACAATCCACAAATATCTTTTGAAACCTCAAAACCAAATCAAAGAAAACAAAAATTCCTACCGAATTTCCTACTTTAAAAGCAATCACACTTAAAAATCAAAAAGTATATATGTATTGAAAACCAGAACATTAAAGCAGAATCGCTTGTATATGCTCTCTAGGTCTAATCTACCTTTTCGGCCTAATTTGGCCATTGACTCTGTAAACTGAGCGTGGGAGGTCAGGGTTAGGATAACGGAATGCTGAGCTTACCAACAATATACACAGTCGATTAATGCATGCTTTCCCTGTTATATGTATTACATACTGTATTTTTACACTATAAACTGAAGGAAAGGTTACTAAGAAAATCGTAAGGAAGGGGTGCTGGGTGGCACTGTCGGTTCAGGGTCAGGCTCTTGACTTTGGCTCAAGTCATGATCTATACTTCCTGAGTTGAACGCTGACAGTGTGGAGCCTGATGAAAATTCGCTCTCTGCCCCCACTTCCCTACTCACGTGCTCTGTCCTCTCTCACGCTCCCAAAATGAATAATTAAAAAAAAAACAAGATGAAAAAGAAAATCATAAGGAAGAGAAAATATGTTTACAGGATGGTACTGTATTTATTGAAAAAAATCTGTATGTATGTGGACTCCCACATTCCAAACGCATCTTGTTCAAGGGTCAAATGTATACCTTTATGATGTCATCGCTAAGAGCTTAGGGGAACTTATTATAGCCCCAAATGAGAACATCAAAAACCCATTCTAACTTTCCATTCTTTTCTGGACACAAGGGCCATTTTATTGGCCTTCGAACATCTTCCCATCGAAAACAAGTATTCTTTGGGGAGCATGGGTGACTTAGTCGATTAGGCAGCCAACTTTGAAATTGCGAAAAGCAAAGCAAAAGGTGGAGGGGGGAGTTAAGATGGCAGGGGAGGGGAATCCGAATTCCCCTTGTCCCTCAAACACAGCAGTATTGAGGTCACAACACTTGGAATACCAGGAATACAGGCTGCAGAGGGACAGAAAAATCTCCACAGGTGCAGAGTGACAGCTTGGCGGGACAGAAGGGTGTGTATGAGAATTGGGAGAAATAAAATGGGCAGCACAGGCATGGAGTGGGGGAAGGCCTTTGGTGGAGAAACGAAAGGAAGGTAGAGAGAGAGAGAGGCTGTGGGAAGTGCATTTGGATATGAGAAAGCCTGTCCGGACCACAGACCAAGGAGAGGACCAGAGAGCCAGTTTCTACTTTGGAAAACAGCCTTAGAGGGCAAAAAACAGAATTTTCAAGGCGGCACACTTTCTCTCGACCAGAGCTACCACCTCCCATGCCTGGTGGGGAGGGAGCCGCCCCTAGGCTTGGTAGCAATCTCAGGGCTACACTGGGAGAGAACACCTTGAGTATGGTGGAAAGGGGAGGTATTGCCCTGCCCAACGGAAAAAGACCATGCAGGCATGAGCCAGAGGCCCTCTGTCCACTGGGCAGAGTGGCGCAACTCCACTACCAGGTCGGAGCAAAGCGGGATCCTACAGGGTTTTGAATCCCAGCTCAGTGCTCGGGTGGCACAGGGGACTGTGCAGCAAGGCAAGCCGGCTCCCCAGGCTATTCCGTGAGGATAGCCTAAACAGTGAGTTTTGAGACACCTCGTGTGGGCAGGATAGATGGGGTGTCGCCATGTCTCTCCCCATGACCAACATCGTGGGGCTTCAGGGAATGGACAGTGAGCCTCAGTGAAGGCAGGCCCATTACACCAAACCCTGACACTCTGTGCCTCGTAACTGCTTCTCTATAGGAGTGAGACTGACACTGATGGGACCAGACAGCCCCTGCTCTAGACCAGCACAGCCACCGGTCCCAGGCACCAATAGACAACTCTCCTCCGGTTTTCTATCTTAGTTTGTTTCTTTGTTTGTTTGTTTGTTTGTTTGTTTTCATTTGAGTTATTATTCTTTTGTCTTTCCTTTTCTTTTTTAATGTTTATTTCTTTATTTTGAGAGAGAGAGAGAGTGAGTGATCAAGCAGAAGAGATGCAGAGAGAGGGAGAGAGAGAGAATCCGAGCAGGATCCATGCTCTCACTGCAGAACCTGTTGGGGGTTTCGAACCCACCCACAGTGACAACATGACCTGAGCCAAATTCAAGAGTCAGACGCTTCACCTACTGAGCCACCCAGGCGCCCATCTTTTCTTTCCTTTGCTTTCCCTTTCTTCTCTTTTCCCTTTTTTCTCTTTCTACTCTCCTCTTTCCCCTTCTCCCTTTGGAAACAGCCTAGTAGTGTCGAGTTCACGTGGGTCAAAGCTAATTATATATCTACATTTATCTATATATCTTAATATATACCTATATATCTATACATAGATATATAGAGATATATCTATATATTTTTTTCCTTTGTTCCTCTGTTCTGGTTCTTTGTTTGTTTGATTGTACATTTTCTCTATACTTTTCTAGATCTCCTTCTTCATTTTCCTCCCTCTCTTTCTGGATTAAGCCCTATAGCTCCTTTGAGTCACTTCGTGGTCTTTTTTTCAACTCCAGTCATTTCTCTTTTTGTTTGGGCTAAGGATTCTTCCCCACCTTCTTCCCCTTTTTTCCAGGATTACTTCAACAAACAAATCAAAGCACACCTGGTGGAAGGCCCAAACCGCCACTCCAAGTAGCGAGGACAGCAGCCAAAGACGCACCCAAAGAGTGCACACAACACACTCAAAAAAAATTTGTTCAACTGCCAGGCCCTGGACAGTGTAGGGGCTCTTTTTATTACAGTAGTACTCGCAGGTGTGGGACACAGAACAAGCGATTAACACACATAAAGGGCAGGAATCTAGCCAAAACGACGAAATCGGAGAATTCCCCTCAAAAAAAATTCCGGGAAGAAAGGACAGCCAGAGAAGGGCGCAAAAGAGACAGAAACCATATATGTGAGCACATGTTTGGAATGACACTCATAAGACGCATAGTTGCGCTTGAAACCACGCATAGAAGACAGCAGACATTCTACTGCTTCAGAGATCAAGGACGTAAGTAATCATCACGATGAACGCTGAACATGAAATGGTGTAAAGGAGATACAAAGTAAACTAGATGCAGTGACAGCAAGGACGGGAGAAGCAGCAGACAGAATCGGTGAAACAGAAGATACAATTGTGGACAAAGATGAAGCAGGGAAAGGAAAGGAAGGAAATGACTAGATCACGAGGCAGGTACTAGAGACCTACGTGATTCAGTGAGATGAAATATTAGCCACATCCTAGGAGTCCCAGAAGAAGAAGAGTGAGAGAAAGGGGCAGAAGGTTTTTTTGGAACAACTTATAGCTGAGAGCTTCCCTCATCTGGGGAAGGAAACGGGCATCCAAGTCCTGGCGGCACAGAGAATTCCTTTCCAAATCAACAAACCCAGGTCAACACCACGACATGCCATAGCGAAACTGGAAAACTACAAAGATAAGGAGAGGATTCTGAAAGCAGCTAGGGACAAACGGGTCTTAATCGACAAGGGAAGACACGTAAGGCTAGCAGCAGGCCTGTCCAAAGAAACTTGGCAGGGCAGAAGGGAGGGGTAGGAAACGGTCAATGTGCTGAATGGGAACATCTGCGGCGAAGAATCCCTTCCCAGGCAAGGCTGACATTTAGAATAGAAAGAGAGAGAAAGGCTTTCCCAGACAAACAAAACCTAATGGAGTTCATGACCACTAAACCAGCCCTGCAGGAGATCCTAACGGGCGACTCTGTGAGTGGAAACCAGCAGAGACTACAAAGGACCAGAGGCCTCACCAAAAGCATGAAACCTTCAGATAACACAATGACACTAAATCCATATCTTTAACTAATCACTCTGAATGTGAATGGACTCAATGCCCCAATCAAAAGACACAGGGAATCAGAATGGGTAAAACACAAAACAAAACCAAACAACAAGATCCATCTATATGCTGTCAACAAGACACTGATTTTAGACCCCAGGACACCTCCAGGTTCAAAGTGAAGGTATGGGGAACCACCTATCATGCTACTAGAAGTCAAAAGAAAGCTGGAGTCACCACACCTCCACCAGACAGACTAGATTTTAAACCAGAGACTGTAGTAACAGATTCAGAAGGGCATTGGGTCGTAATTAAGGGGTCTATCCATCAAGAGGAGCTAACAATTGCAAATGTTTATGGCCCCAAAGTGAAACGCCCACACATGTGAATCGATTACTCACAAACATGATTAAATGTATACATACAAATGCCATGATTGTAGACGAGTTTAAGACTCCACTCATGGCAAAAGGCGGATCGTCAAGGCAGAAAATCAGTAAGGAAACACAGATCCAATGTGTCACTGGACCAGATGTATTCAGATATACATAGATATATATTGGCCTCATATATATACATTTATATACATGGGTATCAACACCGATATATAAGATCTTTTCACCCAACAGCAGTAGAACGCACATTCTTCTTAAGTGCACATAGAACATTCTCCAATGTCTCCAAGTGACATCCTGGGTCACAAAACAGCCCTCCACAAATATAAAAGGACTGAGATCATACCTTGCATATTGTCAGATCACAACAACGAGCACTTGCTCATTCTTTCTCTCTCTCCCTCCCTTTCCAAGAGAAATGCAAACATTTCAAAAACATTTAGCTCAGCCCCTTCCAAGAAAGAGAAAAACAAGAATAATAAACCTTGTGGGGCAACGAGTCCTGGATGGAAACCACACACAGACAGTAGAATTCCATAACCAATATGTTGACAATGGAGTTGACAGAAAGTGATGTACTAAAAGAACAGACACTAAAGAAATCATTTCTGCAAGGACAAATTAGGGTAGGGGTAAACCATTAAAAATGAGCCTGGTGCAGGGAACACATATGTGGCACAGTGAGTTCAGCATCCACCTTCAGCTCATGAGTCATGATCTCACGGTTTGTGGTTATCAGCCCCACGTTGAGCTCTGGGTTGACAGCTCGGAGCCTGCAGCCTGCTTTGGATTCTGTGTCTCTCTCTGTCTCTGCCCCTACCCCGCTTGCACTCTGTGTCTGTCTCTGTCTCAAAAAGAAATAAACTTTGAAAAAATTTTGAAAATACCGTAAAAAGCACGGGGTGAGAAGAGGGAAAAAGGAAACAAAAACAAAAACAAAAACAAATGACCAATCAATCAAGCATGAGCTTAAGACAAAAAAGAAAAGGAAAAATGTGAGCCAAAGAAGGCAAGTGGAAACAACATACATTTTTCAACAGGTACATAAGTAGGATTGGGAATATACTAGGAAAAATAGTCCCTTTTAAACCTTTTAAGGGAGAAGTTCCGGAAGATGGCGGCGTAGGAGGACGCTGGGCTCACCGCGTGTCCTGCTGATCACTTAGATTCCACCTACACCTGCCTAAAGAACCCAGAAAACCGCCAGAGGATTAGCAGAACGGAGTCTCCGGAGCCAAGCGCAGACGAGAGGCCCACGGAAGAGGGTAGGAAGGGCGGCGAGTCGGTGCGCGCTCCACGGACTGGCGGGAGGGAGCCGGGGCGGAGGGGCGGCTCGCCGGCCAAGCAGAGCCCCCGAGTCAGGCTGGCAAAAGCGGAGGGGCCGGACGGACTGTGTTCCGACAGCAAGCGCGACTTAGCGTCTGGGAGGTCATAAGTTAACAGCTCTGCTCAGAAAGCGGGAAGGCTGGAGGACAAAGGGAGGGAGAGCTGCTGAGCCCCCGGACGGCAGAGCTCAGCTTGGCGTGGAACAAAGGCGCTCGCCAGCGCCATCTCCCCCGCCCATCCCCCAGCCAAAATCCCAAAGAGAACCAGTTCCTCCCAGGGAACTTGCTCGCTCCGCGCAAACACCCAACTCTGTGCTTCTGCGGAGCCAAACCTCCGGCAGTGGATCTGACTCCCTCCCGCTGCCACAGGGCCCCTCCTGAAGTGGATCACCTAAGGAGAAGCGAGCTAAGCCTGCCCCTCCCGCCCCCGTGCACCTTGCCTACCGACCCCAGCTAATACGCCAGATCCCCAGCACCACAAGCCTGGTAGTGTGCAAGTAGACCAGACGGGCCACACCACCCCACAGTGAATCCCGCCCCTAGGAGAGGGGAAGAGAAGGCACACACCAGTCTGACTGTGGCCCCAGCGGTGGGCTGGGGGCAGACATCAGGTCGGACTGCGGCCCCGCCCACCAACTCCAGCTATACACCACAGCACGGGGGAAGTGCCCTGCAGGTCCTCACCGCTCCAGGGACTATCCAAAATGACCAAACGGAAGAATTCCCCTCAGAAGAATCTCCAGGAAATAACAGCTAATGAACTGATCAAAAAGGATTTAAATAATATAACAGAAAGTGAATTTAGAATAATAGTCATAAAATTAATCGCTGGGCTTGAAAACAGTATACAGGACAGCAGGGAATCTCTTGCTACAGAGATCAAGGGACTAAGGAACAGTCACGAGGAGCTGAAAAGCGCTTTAAACGAAATGCAAAACAAAATGGAAACCACGACGGCTCGGATTGAAGAGGCAGAGGAGAGAATAGGTGAACTAGAAGATAAAGTTATGGAGAAAGAGGAAGCTGAAAGAAAGAGAGATAAAAAAATCCAGGAGTATGAGGGGAAAATTAGAGAACTAAGTGATACACTAAAAAGAAATAATATACGCATAATTGGTATCCCAGAGGAGGAAGAGAGAGGGAAAGGTGCTGAAGGGGTACGTGAAGAAATTATAGCTGAGAACTTCCCTGAACTGGGGAAGGAAAAAGGCATTGAAATCTAAGAGGCACAGAGAACTCCCTTCAGACGTGACTTGAATCGATCTTCTGCACGACATATCATAGTGAAACTGGCAAAATACAAGGATAAAGAGAAAATTCTGAAAGCAGCAAGGGATAAACGTGCCCTCACATATAAAGGGAGACCTATTAGACTCGTGACTGATCTCTCCTTTGAAACTTGGCAGGCCAGAAAGGCTTGGCACGATATCTTCAGTGTGCTAAACAGAAAAAATATGCAGCCGAGAATCCTTTATCCAGCAAGTCTGTCATTTAGAATAGAAGGAGAGATAAAGGTCTTCCCAAACAAACAAAAACTGAAGGAATTTGTCACCACGAAACCAGCCCTACAAGAGATCCTAAGGGGGATCCTGTGAGACAAAGTACCAGAGACATCACTACAAGCATAAAACATACAGACATCACAATGACTCTAAACCCGTATCTTTCTATAATAACACTGAATGTAAATGGATTAAATGCGCCAACCAAAAGACATAGGGTATCAGAATGGATAAAAAAACAAGACCCATCTATTTGCTGTCTACAAGAGACTCATTTGAGATCTGAGGACACCTTTAGATTGAGAGTGAGGGGATGGAGAACTATTTATCATGCTACTGGAAGCCAAAAGAAAGCTGGAGTAGCCATACTTATATCAGACAAACTAGACTTTAAATTAAAGGCTGTAACAAGAGATGAAGAAGGGCATTATATAATAATTACAGGGTCTATCCATCAGGAAGAGCTAACAATTATAAATGTCTATGCGCCAAATACCGGAGCCCCCAGATATATAAAACAGTTACTCATAAACATAAACAACCTTATTGATAAGAATGTGATCATTGCAGGGGACTTTAACACCCCACTTACAGAAATGGATAGATCATCTAGACACACAGTCAATAAAGAAACAAGGGCCCTGAATGATACATTGGATCAGATGGACTTGACAGATATATTTAGAACTCTGCATCCCAAAGCAACAGAATATACTTTCTTCTCGAGTGCACATGGAACATTCTCCAAGATAGATCATATACTGGGTCACAAAACAGCCCTTCATAAGTTTACAAGAATTGAAATTATACCATGCATACTTTCAGACCACAATGCTATGAAGCTTGAAATCAACCACAGGAAAAAGTCTGGAAAACCTCCAAAAGCATGGAGGTTAAAGAACACCCTACTAACGAATGAGTGGGTCAACCAGGTAATTAGAGAAGAAATTAAAAAATATATGGAAACAAACGAAAATGAAAATACAACAATCCAAACGCTTTGGGACGCAGCGAAGGCAGTCCTGAGAGGAAAATACATTGCAATCCAGGCCTATCTCAAGAAACAAGAAAAATCCCAAATACAAAATCTAACAGCACACCTAAAGGAAATAGAAGCAGAACAGCAAAGGCAGCCTAAACCCAGCAGAAGAAGAGAAATCATAAAGATCAGAGCAGAAATAAACAATATAGAATCTAAAAAAACTGTAGAGCAGATCAACGAAACCAAGAGTTGGTTTTTTGAAAAAATAAACAAAATTGACAAACCTCTAGCCAGGCTTCTCAAAAAGAAAAGGGAGATGATCCAAATAGATAAAATCATGAATGAAAATGGAATTATTACAACCAATCCCTCAGAGATACAAACAATTATCAGGGAATACTATGAAAAATTATATGCCAACAAATTGGACAACCTGGAAGAAATGGACAAATTCCTAAACACCCACACTCTTCCAAAACTCAATCAGGAGGAAATAGAAAGCTTGAACAGACCCATAACCAGCGAAGAAATTGAATCGGTTATCAAAAATCTCCCAACAAATAAGAGTCCAGGACCAGATGGCTTCCCAGGGGAGTTCTATCAGACGTTTAAAGCAGAGATAATACCTATCCTTCTCAAGCTATTCCAAGAAATAGAAAGGGAAGGAAAACTTCCAGACTCATTCTATGAAGCCAGTATTACTTTGATTCCTAAACCAGACAGAGACCCAGTAAAAAAAGAGAACTACAGGCCAATATCCCTGATGAATATGGATGCAAAAATTCTCAATAAGATACTAGCAAATCGAATTCAACAGCATATAAAAAGAATTATTCACCATGATCAAGTGGGATTCATTCCTGGGATGCAGGGCTGGTTCAACATTCGCAAATCGATCAACGTGATACATCACATTAACAAAAAAAAAAGAGAAGAACCATATGATCCTGTCAATCGATGCAGAAAAGGCCTTTGACAAAATCCAGCACCCTTTCTTAATAAAAACCCTTGAGAAAGTCGGGATAGAAGGAACATACTTAAAGATCATAAAAGCCATTTATGAAAAGCCCACAGCTAACATCATCCTCAATGGGGAAAAACTGAGAGCTTTTTCCCTGAGATCAGGAACACGACAGGGATGCCCACTCTCACCGCTGCTGTTTAATATAGTGCTGGAAGTTCTAGCATCAGCAATCAGACAACAAAAGGAAATCAAAGGCATCCAGATTGGCAAAGATGAAGTCAAGCTTTCGCTTTTTGCAGATGACATGATATTATACATGGAAAATCCGATACACTCCACCAAAAGTCTGCTAGAACTGATACATGAATTCAGCAAAGTTGCCGGATACAAAATCAATGTACAGAAATCAGTTGCATTCTTATACACTAACAATGAAGCAACAGAAAGACAAATAAAGAAACTGATCCCATTCACAATTGCACCAAGAAGCATAAAATACCTAGGAATAAATCTAACCAAAGATGTAAAAGATCTGTATGCTGAAAACTATAGAAAGCTTATGCAGGTAATTGAAGAAGATATAAAGAAATGGAAAGACATTCCCTGCTCATGGATTGGAA
This sequence comes from Neofelis nebulosa, assembly GCF_028018385.1. Classification (NCBI taxonomy): domain Eukaryota; kingdom Metazoa; phylum Chordata; class Mammalia; order Carnivora; family Felidae; genus Neofelis; species Neofelis nebulosa. The sequence goes on along the minus strand of NC_080796.1, from coordinate 3,782,290 downwards.
GAATAAATATTGTCAAAATGTCAATACTACCCAAAGCTATCTACACATTCAATGCAATCCCAATCAAAATTGCACCAGCATTCTTCTCGAAACTAGAACAAGCAATCCTAAAATTCATATGGAACCACAAAAGGCCCCGAATAGCCAAAGTAATTTTGAAGAAGAAGACCAAAGCAGGAGGCATCACAATCCCAGACTTTAGCCTCTACTACAAAGCTGTCATCATCAAGACAGCATGGTATTGGCATAAAAACAGACACATAGACCAATGGAATCGAATAGAAACCCCAGAACTAGACCCACAAACGTATGGCCAACTCATTTTTGACAAAGCAGGAAAGAACATCCAATGGAAAAAAGACAGTCTCTTTAACAAATGGTGCTGGGAGAACTGGACAGCAACATGCAGAAGGTTGAAACTAGACCACTTTCTCACACCATTCACAAAAATAAACTCAAAATGGATAAAGGACCTGAATGTGAGACAGGAAACCATCAAAACCTTAGAGGAGAAAGCAGGAAAAGACCTCTCTGACCTCAGCCGTAGCAATCTCTTACTCGGCACATGCCCAAAGGCAAGGGAATTAAAAGCAAAAGTGAATTACTGGGACCTTATGAAGATAAAAAGCTTCTGCACAGCAAAGGAAACAATCAACAAAACTAAAAGGCAACCAACGGAATGGGAAAAGATATTTGCAAATGACACATCGGACAAAGGGCTAGTATCCAAAATCTATAAAGAGCTCATCAAACTCCACACCCGAAAAACAAATAACCCAGTGAAGAAATGGGCAGAAAACATGAATAGACACTTCTCTAAAGAAGACATTCGGATGGCCAACAGGCACATGAAAAGATGTTCAACGTCGCTCCTCATCAGGGAAATACAAATCAAAACCACACTCAGATACCACCTCATGCCAGTCAGAGTGGCCAAAATGAAGAAATCAGGAGACTATAGATGCTGGAGAGGATGTGGAGAGACGGGAACCCTCTTGCACTGTTGGTGGGAATGCAAATTGGTGCAGCCGCTCTGGAAAGCAGTGTGGAGGTTCCTCAGAAAATTAAAAATAGACCTACCCTATGACCCAGCAATAGCACTGCTAGGAATTTATCCAAGGGATACAGGAGTACTGATGCATAGGGGCACTTGTACCCCAATGTTTATAGCAGCACTCTCAACAATAGCCAAATTATGGAAAGAGCATAAATGTCCATCAACTGATGAATGGATAAAGAAATTGTGGTTTATATACACAATGGAATACTACGTGGCAATGAGAAAAAATGAAATATGGCCTTTTGTAGCAACGTGGATGGAAATGGAGAGTGTGATGCTAAGTGAAATAAGCCATACAGAGAAAGACAGATACCATATGGTTTCACTCTTATGTGGATCCTGAGAAACGTAACAGAAACCCATGGGGGAGGGGAAGGGAAAAAAAAAAAAGAGGTTAGAGTGGGAGAAAGCCAAAGCATAAGAGACTGTTAAAAACTGAGAACAGGGGCGCCTGGGTGGCGCAGTCGGTTAAGCGTCCGACTTCAGCCAGGTCACGATCTCGCGGTCCGTGAGTTCGAGCCCCGCGTCAGGCTCTGGGCTGATGGCTCCGAGCCTGGAGCCTGTTTCCGATTCTGTGTCTCCCTTTCTCTCTGCCCCTCCCCCGTTCATGCTCTGTCTCTCTCTGTCCCAAAAATAAATTTAAAAAAAAAAAAAAAAAAAAAAACTGAGAACAAACTGAGGGTGGATGGGGGGTGGGAGGGAGGGCAGGGTGGGTGATGGGTATTGAGGGCACCTTTTGAGATGAGCACTGGGCGTTGTATGGAAACCAATTTGACAGTAAATTTCATATATTAACAAAATAAATAAATAAATAAATAAATAAATAAATAAATAAATAATAAACCTTTTAAAAATATATGTCTTTATATATGTGATATATATATATATATATATATATATATATATATATATATGTGTGTGTGTGTGTGTGTGTGTGTACGTTTAGGTGTACATAAATATGTATACATATAAGTGTGTATTTATATATGTGTAAATATATATGTGTATATATGTGTATATTATATATATCTCTACCTATATCTATCTATATCTATCTATCTATCTACCTATCTATATCCATATCCATCTACCTATGTATCTGTCTATATAATATTTATGTAAAAGAGAGACTTTGACTCACAGTATATCCCTAATAATACTGACTCTTATCACTCTACAGTTATCTGGTTATAAATACTGTAATAAAGAATTTAATTTTTTTCACTATAAATACATTGTTCAATTCCTGGCATCTTTCGCTTCCGAAAAGCTAGAAATTATTACTAGACTAACAAAAGAACAGAAAAAGAGAGGTTCCTAACACGTCAACATCCACTATGGAGAAAGAATTGGGAATGAGAATTCTAGGAAGAAATGGGAACCTTTAAAGGATGTAGGTAATGGGACACAGATGGGGTTAAACAAACAAAGGCTGAGGACTTTTTCTCTGCAATTCTAAGCTCACAATGGGAGGATACTAAAAATAGACTGTAACCTTCTTTCTTATGTAACTCCTGATTTCCTCAATAGAATTCATTTGCGTGTATACATGTTAAACACTAAAACGGAATATAAACTGAAGCCTGACTTTTTAAATTCACATATTTAATTGTGATATATCATGCGTATTTGGTTACTTTTCAAACTCCATTCTACGGAATTCCATTTCCCTACTCATTTGTTCACATTCAAAAACCATGACATTGCTTCTTCCAAGCAAGACTTTATTTTAGGAGCTCCAGGAGCCAAACCAGTGCGTTCCCTAACCTCCAGGAGCTTATCATGATTTAGGGGCTTTGAAATGAATACTGAAACAAATATCAGATGTCTGAAACCTTAAATTTTAGAATCTGACACAAGGACTAGGAGGAGATAGTGTTCAAAGCTAGAATGGGCAAGATTTCTGAAATTAGAAATTTGACACCTTGGCTATGAAGAGCCTCTGCCCATAGAGCTACTCTTTTCAGCAAAATACGTATTCTTCGGGGAGATGCACAATTTTAACTTACTCTTCATGGAGTTATTTCAAAACTACAGGGGAACACCTTTGTAAGGTAAATGTTGAGAAATAATGTAAACATCTAAATTTCTACATTTTCTAATATGATTTTATTCTAAATGGAGAACAAAGGATAGAGCCAAAGGAAAATGCTGTATCTCACCAAAATAAAACGTGCCCGGGGCGGGGGGCAACCTACAATAGATACTTGGACCCAATCAGGTTTCATTTAGGCATGAGTATTATCAGTCATGTTATGATCACAGTAAGAATCCTTATCCTTAAGCAAACGTCATATTGCCTCCATTGTGGGAAAGCTTTTCCCAATATAATTTGACGGTCATTATATATTTTCCAGCCCATTCATTTATCAGCCTCCACCTGTAGGATTTACCAAAGTACAACACAACAAAACAAAACATTCAACGCGTCATGTATCTGTAACGTGGTTTGTCCTTGCTAACTTTCCATGACACACATAAAATGATGATACACAGGCTCCTCTTAAATTTTCAGAGTGAATAAGGGAGAAAACTCAATTCAGAGCAGGAAAGTGAGTTTCACGGGAGGGTACTTTACCTTGGTACCAAAATCTAAGTCTTCGCTAGATGAGGTAGACCATGAATCGTCAGGACCAGGTTTGTCAGAAAGCCTTTAGAGCAAAAAAATACAACAAAAACATGTTCATTCATTTAAAAACAAAATTTAAAAAAGTTAAGGGAAAGGTCACCTATCTGTTTATTCCACGAAGTTTCTTGGTATAATGAAAAGTTGGCCTCTGGTTTTGTCATTAAGTTTTATTTTAATTCCAGTAATAGAAACATCCAGAGTTATAGTAGTTTAAGTTGTACAATATAGTGATTCACCAACTCCATACTCACCCCGTGCTCATCATGACAAGGGCACTCCTTCATCCCCATCATCTCTTTCACCTTTCCCACCACTCACCTCCTCTCCACAACCATCCGTTTCTTCTCTGCAGTTAAGAGCCTATTTCTTGGTTTGTCTCCCCTTTTGTTTCCTCCCTTTGCTCGTTTGTTGTTTCTTAAGTGCTACATGAGTAAAATCATATGGTATTTGTCTTTCCCTGACTTTGCTTACCATACTACCCTCAGGCTCCAACCAGGTGATTGCAAACGGCAAGATTTCATTGTTTTATGATTGAGTAATATTACAGTGTGTGTGTGTGCATGTGTGTGTGCGTGTGTGTGCGTGTGTGCGTGTGTGTGGGTGTATGGATATACATATACACACACACATACATTCATATAGGGCTTCTTCTTCGTTCACTCAGCTGTCAATGGACGCTTGCGCTGGCTGTTGGAAATAATGCCGCAATAAACACAGGAGTGCGTGTGTCCCGTGGAATTCATGTTTTTGTATTCTCTTGGGTAGTATCCAGTAGTGCAATTACTGGATCATAGGAGAGTTCTGTTTTTAATTTTTTGAGGAACCTGCATACTGTTTTCCACAGGGGCCGCACCCATTTGCATTTCCACCAACGGTGCAAGAGGTTTCCTTTGTCTCCACATCCTCGCGAACACTAGCTTCTTGTGTCTTGGAGTGTAGCCATTCTGACAGGTGTGACGTGGTATCTCGTTGTAGTTTGGGGGAGCATCTTTTCATGTGTCTGTTGACCATCTGTATGTTGTCGTTGGAAAAGTGTCTGGTTATGTGTACTGCTCATTGGTAAACTGGGCTTTTTTGGAGGGGGGTGATGTTGACATGTGTCAAGTTTTTAGACATTGTGGATACTAACCCTTTACTGGATTTGCCAAATATTTCCAAATTTGTTCTCCCATTCCAGAGGTTGCCTTTCAGGTTTGACTGTTTCCTTCACTGTGCAAAAGCTTTGTAGGTTGATATAGTCCCCAAATTTTATTCTTGCTTTATTTCCCTTGGCTCAAGAGACATAACTAGTAAAATGTGGCTACAGCCAAACTTTGAGAAATGACGGCCTGTGTTCTCGTCAAGGATTTTTTTTTTATGGTTTCAAGTCTCACACTTAGGTCTTTAATTCATTTTGAGTTTATTTGTGGGTATGGTAGAGAAATTGGTCCAGGTTCATTCTTTGGCATGTGGCTTGTCCAGTTGTCCCCACACCATTTGGTGAAGAGACTGCCTTTTCCCCACTGGATAGTCTTTCCTGTTTGTGGAAGATGAACTGACCATACAGTGGTGGATTTATGTCTGGCTTTGCGGTCCTATTCCACTGAGCGATGAGGCTATTTTGTACGCCAGTACCCACCATACTGTTTGGAATACTACAGCTTTGGAATAGAACTTGAAAGCTGAGATTGTGATACCTCCAGGTTTCTTCGTTTTCAATATTGCTTTGGCCATTCAACGTCTTTTGTGGTTCTATACAACATTTAGGATTGTTTGTCTAGCTCTGTGACAAATGCTGTTGGTATGTTGACAGGGATTGCATGACATCTGTCGATGGCTTTGGGTAGTGTAGACACTTTAAAAATATGTATTCTTCCCATCTGTGAGCATCGGATGTCTCTTTCTTTCCGTCACTTTCAATTTCCTTCATCAGTGTTTTACAGTTTCCAGAGTACAGGTCTTTCACAATTTGGACCCTGTTTTTAAAAAAGCTTTCTGTTCTCTATTTGGCCTCGACCTCTCCTAACCTGTGAAATCTCCAGGAAAGACCCAGTCTCAGTTTCCATAACCAAATATGACAGGCAGGGAATGCTCTGAAATGGTTGAAAATTAAATGTGTAAACGTTACCACAATGACTTCTCACCTCACATCTGTCAGAATGGCTCAGTTTCCACACACAGGAAACAACAAGGGTGGCTCAGGGTGTGGAGAAAAAACAACCCTTGTGCACCGGTCATGGGATGTAAATTGGTATCGCCGCAGTGAAAGCCAGTATGGAGGGGCCTCAACAAATTAAAAACACAAATACCATAGGATCCAGTGATTCCACTACTGGGTTTTTATTTACCCAAGGGAAATGGAAATACTAATTTGAAAAGATATACGCACCCCTATCTTTATTATAGCATTATTTACAATAGACAAGATATGGAAGCAACCCAAGTGTCCACCAATACATGAAGAGACCACACACACACACACACACACACACACACACACAATGAAATATTATGCAGCTCTAAATGAGAATGAGATCCTGCCATCTGCAACATCATGGATGTACCTAGATGGCATGAGGGTAAGTGAAATAAGTCAGACAGAGAAACACAAATCCTATATGATTTCACTTCTGTGCAGAATGTAAAAAGGGGAATAAATGAACAAACAGAGCAAAAGCAGAAACAGAACCATAAATGCAGAGATTTGACTCTTGCCAGAAGGGAGGGGAGGTGGGGGGATGGACAAAATGGGGGAAGGGGAGAGGGAAGTTCAGGGTTCCAGTTATAGAATGAATAAATCACAAGGCTCAAAGGTACAGCATAGGGAATCTAGTCAGTGGTATCCTAATAGCCTCATACATTGACAGATGGGAGCTACGCTTATGGCGATCACGGTGAAACATCCAGAGTTGTTGCATCACATATTACATTGTGTGTCACGTAGACCTCCGTTTAAGTAAACGTATCAAAGTTTTGGCTTCTATGTTATGAGTGGTAGTACTAACTAGAGATTGACAGACTCAAAGTTCCCAAGGCCAACTTTGTTCCCACACTGGTCTTGCCTTATTTAGGTCCATAATAACTAGCAAGACACTCCAAGCCTTCAGGGGCATTCAGCTACCCAAGGAGGGAGATTGTGATCAAAATGGTCCTGGTAGTTGTGCCTCTATTTCTCTATACGCTGCCTGAATATTTTCTTCCCTATGAGCTCCCACTCCTACATCACTCTTCGGCACGGTTGTGTGGCATTCCCCAACCTTTCAATCTTTAGCCTATGAAGCCATACACTCCTACAACAAGGATGGGCTCCAATGACCGAGGGTAGGAACCATGTCCTGCTCCTGGAGAACAAGCGAATTGGGAGTCTCACTCATCCACACAGTCACCTCAACAGAGGCATGTTATCACCGATCCAGATGAAGCTCCCTTACTGATTTGACAAGTCAGACCCACCCCTGCCCAGCCCTACAAGTACATGGGAAGGGCATCACAGATTGAGGAAAAGAGGTGGAGTGAGGAGACAGCTTGCCTTGGGCCATACATCTCTGATGTTCGGAATCTCCACCCCCACCCCCAATTCCTTGAGAGGATCTAAGCTATCCTCCCTCAGTTGGGGTGGAAGTAGGGGATATCATATTTCTATCTGCTGTAAACAGACTCTGCCCAGAAGCTCAAATGATTTTTAATCTCTCTCATCAGAAAATCTGAGGTATGCTCGCACCTTCAATGAAACCAACACACGCAAAAGCAGAAACTTGGTCACGACCCTCTTGAACTCTCTATTTGAATATGTCTTTCTAAACAACTCCCCTTATCCTGGGTCCTTCATTCCTGTCATTCACCTTTATCTCACTTGGCATAACCCCCCATATTCTGACATCTTTTCTCAAACTCGTATTCCTAACCAACTCAGTGTAGTTCTCCTGGAAACCTGGTCTCCTCTGCTAATTCGATTCTTACCCTCCTTCATTGTATTCATTAGACCCACTCCCCAGGCTTCTATTATTAAAACAGTTGCCTGCAAGATCAAGACAAAAAAAGAAGGAAGGAAAGGAAGAAAGAAAGAAAGAAAGAAAGAAAGAAAGAAAGAAAGAAAGAAAGAAAGAAAACCAGAATTTAAGTCGCATTTCTGTCACTTATCATATCCAAATAGGTCACTTCAATCTCTTTTGAGTTTCAAATTCTCCAGGGAAACAACCATTGGGCAAGGAGGTTAAACATAGGTTGACACACCAGAGGGTGTTTTGAAGAATTAATCTCTGAGGATCCCTACATCTGGAGACTCTAAGTGCTTTTGATTTGGCCTCTGGAAAAATGGAGAGTCCTTAGCTGGAAGAAGTGGGGAAATTATTGGAAAAAAAAAGAAGAAGAAATACCAAGGAAAAAAAGAGAACAAAGTCAAAAGGCAAAAACACAGTACAAAAAGTCATTGGAAAAAAAAAAAAAAACAACTCCAAAAAAACCAAAAAGCTTCCTAGAACTAGACAAGGATACTAGCCCAAAGGGAAACCAGCCTGGGAACTTAGGCAACAGAGAATCATAATGCAATATCCTCGAAATAGAGAGTGAGTTTAATTAATGTAACATGGTCTACAACTAGATATCCTTCCCTTACAGAAAACTCATTTGTCTCAAGAAGAGGGGATATCACTGCATCTAAGGAGTTGCCTGACGACATCTTGCTTTTTATGTAAAAGCCTTGACACCATGGCCATAGCTGACATCCACCCTAAAATCTCGGATGGTAAAAACAAGGGACTAGTTACCACTGCACTAATGACTTTTGTTGGCACTAGTGGTCAAATATATGAGGCCAAATGCTTGGACTAACCTGGGTTCTTAAGCAAACCCTAAATTAGTGTTCCGACATCATTACCTTTGACATTCTGAGTTGATCTGCCCTAGGATCTGTATCTTCATCTCGGTGCTGCTGAGGAACCAGGGCATAGATGTGGAAGCTTCACGGGCTGATGGGCAAAGCCCCTCAGCAACCCGTGAACTATGGAATCATGGTCGAGTCATCAACCTCCATGAACCACAGTTGACAAAGGAATAAAACGTAGGCTACAATAGCACAGCTACTTGGCAAAGCTATGCAATGACTATATAACGGAACAGATGTTACCCATAGGATATAGTGTCTGGTCCAGTGTAGAACACGCAACAACTGCTTTTGTTCTCTGTGTTCCCTTAGGAGACACATAATTTTCAGTTCATTCATTCCCTTTCCTTTCCTTTCATTATCCGTTTCATTTCATTTCATTCCTTTATACTTTGAGAGTGAGTGCCCACAGAAATCGGGAAAGATATCCCAAGGAGGCTGTCAGCGCAAAACCCGACGTGGGGCTTGAACTCGCAAACCTGAGTTGAAATCAAGAGTCACACCCTTAACCGACTGAGCCACCCGGGTGCCCCAGCAAATGTCATTTTTACAAATCCATAAAAATCCTACCTGGCTCTAGAATCTTCCTCAGCATTCTTATCTGCTCCTAAAGAAGAAAGCAAAATACATGTTAAATCAACAATCGAAAAATAGAGGAAAATTACAAGTGTACGGCTTATGATTTGTCAAAAATATTGCTTTCGGACCACACCTGGAAACCACACTACACTGAATGGTAATTATACCATTCGTAGGCTTAAAGCACTAAGAAATCTTACTTTCTCCTCTATGTTGACCAAAAGAAAGAATGGGTTTTATCAAAATTTGACACCTACAGGTGAACTTATGTTTACAATGGCCATCGCTGACTGACTCTGTGACACTAGTGGAAAATGGTGTCGTTAGGAGAATGATTATCACAAGCTGACAATGTCAAACTGAAACTAGCATGATTTTTCTGGACTTCCACTGCTATAGAAGTTAAAGGAGAGTTTTGTTTTTTTGTTTTTTTTGTTTGTTTGTTTTTTGCTGTAACACAGCAGAACTTCCCCAGCCGTTTAGTAGAGACTGTTCAGTTTTAGGATGAAACAACACCTCACAAATGTGCTCCATAGCTATTGTACTTTGAATCATGGCCAAACCATAGCAAACAGACTCTCCCTGGCCTTATTTCCAATGACAAGGTAAGTAGGAAGGATGTGGCATTCCAATTTGATAAAGTTCTAACTTCTCGAGACTGTCTCCTTCCATTGCTAGAGATCTAGACCCAATGAACATCACAGAGGATGATCCCAATGTCAGTGCTATGTAGCGGCTCATGATGTCATTTTTCTCAACCCTCCCCATTAGGTGACACACATCTAGAAAAATCATGCTTTTTTTCATGGAAGGCATATGTCATCAGATCCTCTACTGATGAGCAACAAAACAAAACAAAGTGCAAAGAATATCTTGAATGCCTACATTCAATTAGTGGGGAATTTTAATGTTCTAAACATTCAACGATATCCACTGTATGGTTGTTACTATATGACACTCTTTAAAGAGCAAGACTATGGAGGTAAGGGTTGGGGTGAATGTAGGGAAAAAGGGGCACACCCCCGAGGACTATTTTTTTAAATTTTTTTAACGTTTATTTATTTTAGAGACAGAACATGAATGGGGGGAGGGTCAGAGAGAGAGGGAGACACATAATCGGAAGCAGGCTCCAGGTTCCGATCTGTCATTCCAGAGCCTGACACGGGGCTCGAACTCGGGAACCACGAGATCATGACTTGAGCCAAAGTCGGACACTTAACCAACTGAGCCACCCAGGCGCCCAAGCACAGAGGACTTTTAAGGCAGTGAAACTCTTTCACACGATACCACAAAGGTGGATTCACATCATTACACATTTGTTAAAACTCTTAGAATGTATAACACCAAGGCTGAACACTAATGCAAATTAGAGACTTTGCCTGAAAATTATGAGTTAGTGTCCATATAAAATGCACCACTCTTGTCAGGGTGCCTCGGTGGCCCAATTGTTTCAGCGTCCATGTCTGGATCTGAGATCAGGTCATGATCTCACAGTTCATGGGATCAAGTCCTGCATCAGGCTCTGTGCTGACAGCACAGGATTCTTTCTCCCTTCTCCCTCTGCCCCTTGGCTGCTCACACGCATGCATGCTCTCTCACTCAAAACTAAACAAAGGAACTGAAAAATAATTCCTACTAAAAATGGACCACTGTCGTGCAAGATGTTAACAACAGGGGAGGCTAGGCGTGTACGGGTGCATGGTATGGTATATGGAGACTCTCTGTACTTTCTATTATATTTTTCTGTTTACTTAAAACTGCTGAAAAAATAAGGCTCATTAAATGTAAAAAACAATCAAACAAAGTACAACAACCAAACATGGTATCCATTGAAGCTACTCTTAGCATATATTAACCATGATACAGTCACCTTGAACTGTATACATAGAGATCAAAGTAACATAATAGGGGTACTGTCTCCCATATGGAAGTATATGAAAATACATAAAGCAAAATACAAAAATACAAGTTATTTGTATATTTAGGCAAGAAAACAATTGATGAATATGACCAAATATAACTATAAACAGGGATTCAGCACTATATGAATCAAACCTGGGTTTTCCATATAATTGAGATTTTATTCTAATTTTAAATCAAAAATCATTATGCTGATCGTATCTAAGAATCATAATGAAAGCTTAATCACATAAAAAAAGATTATAATGACCTTATATTGCCCTAGTCTTTTTTGTACAAATACCTACTACATATGGATAATGAAACTGAAACCAGTACCATGTTAACCATCATTTTACTTGCTATTAAAATAAAAATGTAAGACACCACCAAAAATGAATTGAGCGCTGTAATCTCTATGCAGAAAAGGTTTCATCCAGCAGGCCGAAGATGGCTACCCTCAGAATATCCTACTTGAATGACTGGCCCTTGGTTGTTCCCTGGGATCTTGGATTTAAGGAAGGTTTCCACCATTCCCTAGCTCGGTAATAGAAGCTCACTGTGCCTAAGTGTTTGTAAAATCAGTGTGATTAACGCCGTACACTTGATTTCTTTATGGAAACCTGGAATTTTGGGACATGCTAAGGAGAAGATGCCTATGTGATTAGCATTTGATGAAAACCTCGGGCACTGAGTATCCATAAGCCTCGTACTGGCAGACTACATTTCACTTGTGCTGTCCTAATTTGATGCTGGAGGAGTTAAGCACATCCTGATAACTCCATAAAGATAGGATTCCTGGAAGCCTGTGCTTGGTCTACTCTGGACTTCACCCCATGCACCTTTTGTCTGTGCTGATTGGCCTTTCTAGCCTGTCCCCATAACAAACCATAGGCAACAACTATATGCTGAGTTCTGTGAGATCTTCCAGTGAATAATCAAATCTGGGTGTCGTTGGGGTGCCTCTATCACAACTGCATTATATGAAATTTTATTATTTGGGTTGATGTCATACACGTGGTTACAGTCAGAAAGTTATGTCACAGAATACCTTTCCTGGAATCTCTTTTTCTTGGTATTTGCCCGGAAAATTCCTACATTCCTATATATCCATTTGAAGAAAGGTTTAAAAGGAATAGATGAAATCATGATGTCACAAAGTGTGAAACAAGCAACAATCCTATTTTACTCAGAAAAAAAAAAAGAGAGAGAATCCTGGTGGTTGCCACTATGTTCTACCATACACAAGTTCCTCTCAAATATGAAAAATCAGTTAATTTTTCCAACTAACTAGGACTTAGTTCATTTTTCTGGCAGATAGGAATGAAAAGAAGTAACAGGGATTGTTCTAGAAAAAACAGAACTATCAGACCCAGTATAAAAACATACTACTGATTATAGTTTTTTGTTTCTTTCCTTTCCTTAATTCTTAGAAAATTAAAAATATACTTCACCTATTAAAGGCAGTCATTGCCAAAATAATCAAAAAGTCATAATTACTGTGCCCTCATTCCTGCTGCTCTCCTCTGTTCATCTGATAAAGTCCTACACATTTTTCATGTCCAATTTACATGCTGGCACACAACCTGGAAACTTCTGAATCTTCTGAGAGTTCTCTCTCACCCCCTAACTTTTCATATTCAGGAATCACAGATTCGTATTAACTATACAGTTTCGGTCTCTGCTTTATCTTTTCCCTGCCATTGCCCTAGTCAAACATGAATTCTTAACTGATAATTTTCGCAGGGAAAAAAAAAGCCACAAAATATTATTGTTATTTCTTTTTTTTTTCAACGTTTTTTTTTTTTTTTTTTTTTTTTATTTCTGGGACAGAGAGGGACAGAGCATGAACAGGGGAGGGGCAGAGAGAGAGGGAGACACAGAGTCGGAAACAGGCTCCAGGCTCCGAGCCATCAGCCCAGAGCCTGACGCGGGGCTCGAACTCACAGACCGCGAGATCGTGACCTGGCTGAAGTCGGACGCTTAACCGACTGCGCCACCCAGGCGCCCCTGTTATTTCTTAAATGAATAAAAAAAATAAGCAAAACAAATGAGAAAGACACAAGGCCCTGAAAAAAAAATTAATGGAATAAATTGAACCCCCTGACGTTTTCAAACTACACAGCTGAAAGTTTCACAATGGACTAATACCAGGCTAAGAAAACAAGAGCTTCCTTTGCCTCCCAGTCTCTTTATGTGGTTTCCTATAACCTATCCTTCATATGAGGGTTCAGCAAGCTACGGCCACTGGTCAAATCCAACCTGCCATCTGGTTCTGTAAATAACATTTTATTGGGGCATAGCCCCATGTCTTCACTTACATATTGCTATGGCTGCTTTCACAAGGGCAGAGCTGAGAAACCACATCACCTAAATTATTCACTGGCTCTTTAGGAAAAAGGCTTGGTGATCTGTATTTTATGCCATAACCAGAGTGTCCTAACTCAAATCTAATCTTACTGGTCTTCTGCTTCAAATTCTCCAAAATCCCTGCATCAAATACTGCTGGCTCCCTCCCTAAGAGCCATTCCATATTCTTCATTCTTGCTAGAGAATCATAACTTTATTTGGATATTTATTGTCTCCATACACAGAGAAGGTGGCCTCACCCTGGCTTCAAAAAGAGAAAGGATTATTCTAAGCTAATCACAGTACCTGATTTACCAGGGACCAGTTTAGGAATGAGTATGTGACATAACCTAGTCTTTAAAATGTTAGGGGCGCCTGGGTGGCGCAGTCGGTTAAGCGTCCGACTTCAGCCAGGTCACGATCTCGCGGTCCGTGAGTTCGAGCCCCGCGTCAGGCTCTGGGCTGATGGCTCAGAGCCTGGAGCCTGTTTCCGATTCTGTGTCTCCCTCTCTCTCTGCCCCTCCCCCGTTCATGCTTGTCTCTCTCTGTCCCAAAAATAAATAAAAAACATTGAAAAAAAAAATGTTAGAGGAAGTCTACTGCAAGCCTCTTCCTAGTGAAAAGAAACACCTAAAGAAAAGCAGTCCTTCCCACCCACTGGATGTTGCCATGTGAGAATATGATACCTGGAGCTGTTGCTAATTAGCCACCCCGGAAAGGAGAAATAAAAATACAAGCAACTCCAAAACTGGACAAGAGATGACTGGGATCCTGATGACATCACTGAACCATCAAAACATTTCTGGTTCCTACTGTTTTAGTCACTGTTAGAAGTCACCTATTATTTGCCGCTAAAAGCATTCTACAGAAGAAATTTCCCAAGGCCTATCGGGTAAGATCTACTCCTTTCTATAGCACTAACAAACTTCCATAAGCTTGTCTTACCTAGGTATTCACCTCATTTCCAACCATTCCCATAGCACACGTTTTCTACCAGCAAAACCCAACTGCTCCTAAATCCTGCTAAGTTCACTCGTACACCTTCGCCTCTGCACTGCTGTGTACTCCGCCAAACACGTAATCGTGATAGTTTACAAACATTGTCAAACATACAAATGTTGGTCCTTCTGCCTCTCTACCTGGCAAACTGAACTCTTCACTCTGCATGCTTACCATAGATTCTACCCAGTTCTTGAAAACTCGGATTCCTCACCGGGAACTTACGGTAACTGGAACAAATGCCAATACAAAATAACAATGATAATTATAAGCACTATGAGACTCTGGCACCCAGTAAGCACTAAATAGAGTAAATAATACAAATGGCAGTGGTAACAACAAAGTCCTGGGGTGCAGAGACTGGTTTTTGAATGTTTGTATTCTACAACAACAGGATAACACTTAGTAGCTAACAGGCACTTAAGAGTTACTTGTGAAGTGAACAAATGGACATGAATAAAAATGATTCCTTTGAAAATTATTTTTAAAAACCACAGAAACTTTTCTGTTTCAAAAACCGCAGGGACAGCTCTATTCTGTTATGAGCACCTTAATGATCCAAACACTGTCTGCTCGATCTCTGTCTTTCCTGTAACTTCCAAAACTAACCTACAGAAGTCCTTTGGTAACAGTCTACCAAGTTAAAGCTTTCTTCCTACTTTTCAGATTGTACAGTGCACTGGGTCCCACAACTAGGGAGCAACAGTAGCATTTTGTGTGTGTGTGTGTGTGATTGTGAAACATCTTTGTGCTGTTATTATAATTTCTGGAGCCCAAGTTGCCCTATTTGAATACTTGTGAAGATAAAATTTTGACTAATGGCAACAGAGTATCTTATTCTAACAAAATTACAGTGTCATGACAATTCTCCAACAAACAGAAGAAAACATTGTTCTAATGAAGTCAACATATCTCATTCTGGATTTGTTGTTGTTGTTGTTGTTTTTAAATGTTTATTTTTTTTGAGAGATACAGAGCATGCATGTACAGGGGAGGGGCAGAGAGAGAAGGAAAAGGGAAAATGCCACACAGGCTCTGAGCTGTCAGCAAAGAGCCCGACAGAGAAGTCTGACACAGGACTCCAACTCACCAACTGTGAGATGATGATGACCTGAGCTGAAATCAAGAGTTGGACACTTAACTGACGCAGCCACCCAAGCGCCCCTCTCATTCTGTCTTGATTTATGAGGAGTGAAGTTGATAATGATGAGACCTTGTTGAGACAATATGTGAAATAACCTATGCCTCTCAACAAGGCAGTGCTTTTCTTCGGTACTCCTGGAAGCTATCTATAAAAAAACAATCTCCTTGGGAGTGCTGCACACTAGCTAAGATTTTCAGTTCTTATTATTCGCCATTTGTTTATGGTACCAGGAAAGTACTGTAGAATTCCCAGTTTTAGGGCTGTTTTCATTTTTTAATGAGACAAATCGCTAGGTAACAATATTTTCTAAATATAATCCATTTGTAAACATTTTATAAAAGATCCATTTTTATAACAAGTGCAATTTGTTATAATATGTTTATGGAGGAAACATAAAACATGCTAACTTAAAAATCTTTTTTTCCTCTGGGCACCTGCATGGCTCAGTTGGTGAAGCATCTGACCTTGGCTCAGGTCGTGATCTCGCAGCTCACGAGTTCGAGCCCCACATTGGGCTCTCTGCTGTCAGCGGTGGAGCCTGCTTTGGATCCTCTGTCTACCTTCCTCTGTCCCTCTCCTGCTCGCTCTCTCTCTCTCTCTGTCTCTCTCTCAAAATTAAATAAACAGTTAACAAAGCATTTTCGTATTTATTACACAAAGATGTCACATGGTATTTTAGGGGTCATGACTAAAATAATGAATTTCTTTTCAGATAATACTGCCTCTTATTTTCAATTACCTACAGTTAACTTCTTAAATAATTCTGAACATTAGACTATAAAGAAAGAAATTAAGAAAGAAAAAATATACATGCAATTTACACATTGGTGTTCTTTTCTTCATTGTTCTTTCATTATCAAAACACCCTTACTCTGACTTTACTTATGTTAGGACGACCAAGAGCAATTCACTATGTAAAGTCTTACCAGGATTGCTGTTTTGCAAAGAATTTTTAAGCATGATTTCTCCTTTATGTCGACAAATTATTTCGTAACTGCAATGTATAAAAAAGGGTGATAAATAATATTACTATTTTAACGCTGATATGAAAAACATTTACCAAATACATCAAATTCTTAGAGTATTTCAAATAATAACAGAGCAAATATGAAAACTTGAATTACCCCATATACTTCAAGTTTGTACGTTCTAGAAGCTTTTCATTAAGTCTGTACTTAAAGAAGAAAAAAACAGGAAGATGAACCAGTCATGAATTGAGGGCATTGTAGCTTAGTAAATTAGAACTAGCTTGCCAGGGGCACCTGGGTAGTTAAGCGTCCAACTTTAGCTCAGGTCATGATCTCACGGTTTATGGCTTTGAGCTCCACGTCGGGCTCTGTGCTGATAGCACAGAGCCTGGAGCCTGCTTCGGATTCTGTGTCTCCCTCTCTCTCTGCAACCACCCCCCACCCCAGCTCGTACTCCGTCTCTCTCTATCAAAAGTAAATACACATCAAATAGAAATGAGAATAATTAGAATTCGCTTGCCAGAATGGAAAGTGTTTGGAACTCAGAAGTTCTAGCTCTATAACCTATAGCTATTTGTTCTTGGAGAAGCCACTTCTCTTTGGCTCAAAATCTCCCTATATAAAAGAAGGGAAATTACTGCCTTATTTTACAAGGTTGATAAGAGGATTTAATGAGATATTATACCCAAAAGATGGCCTCTCAGGCCGCCTCTTAGGTGATGCTCATTACTCTGGGAAGGGCAAGATGAGACCTTCCCTGACTTCAGAAAAGATGCTCCACAGGATTTAAAGCAGTGGTCCAGGGGCACCTGGGTGGCTCAGTCCATTGGGCATCCAACTCTTGATCTCAGCTTGGGTCTTGATCTCAGGCTCGTGAGTTCAAGCCCCATGATGGAATCCATGCTGGGCATGGAGCCTACTTTAAAAAAGGCAGGGGTACAGATATGCTAACAAAGGGGAAAGAGAAGTCCGATCTCTTCCTGCAGCATCATTTGAACCTCTCTGACAGCTTAGAATGGTCCCAACTAACATCTTCTGGCAAAAAAAAAAAAAAAAAAAGACCAACAAGATCCTCAAAGGGTAACTCATAAGGAAAGTCTAGGCTAAGATATGGGTTCCACATAAGGTCTTTGAGTGCGGAGGGACAGGGGTGTATGGCAAAAGCCAGGAGGCCCAGCTGCCCAAACAGGGTGCTGGTGCTTTGGGATAGCTGCTGAGCATATGTGCATGTGCAGTGAACAAAGAAACTTTGTAGCTTTGAAATCTAAGTGTGGAACACCATGAAGACTGTAAACTCTGGATCAGCAAGGGAATCCTGGGAGTAAAGGTCAATCACGACCTGACTGCAGCACCAGCTTCAACAGCAATGCCGCAACAACAGAATCAAAGGAAACTGTAGAATGATCAGGATGTCCTTTTTTCCCCCTCCAAATGACTTGTGAAAGAGGACTCTTTGGTCTTAGGGTGCTCCTTAGGTTCTTGGAAAATTCAAGGGACAGAGTACAGGAGATAGCCCTCAAAGGAAAGTAGAGGGTCTTCTACAAAACTGAACATTTCAAGACCCAAGTTACTAGTTAGAAAACACAGATGTAACATTATTTGTGTCCCATGCAGAGGGGTTATACTTGAAATGAAATGGATAAGGTTAGGCTCCTGGAGGATAAAGGTCTCAAAAGTCCTGAGATAAAGAATCCTGCACACATTCCTACTTCCAACTAGCCTAGTCCTTTGCTTGATTTCTGGCTAATGTTGTGGACTAACTGACTGCCATTCCAAAACTGCCTGACCAAACTACGAAATCCCATCTGTTACATACGAAGTTAACAGTTAAATTATTTTAAACCTCAGTTTAGTAATAACTAGCATTTTAGTACAAACACTTACAGATTAAAACCCCTAATATAAGCATATTCATCTGCAGCCCATCCATATACATCTTGAGGAAAGGGGTCAATACCTTGCTGAAGAACAAGCCTGACTACATTTGTTGAGTCATAATTTACAGCAAGCATGAAGGCTGTTCTAAAATAACAGAGATGACTTCATTCTTAGGAATTTAGAGTTATTTCAACAGCTAATTTGATATACTTTATCAGGTTAATATCTTGCCTATCTGTTCAGAATCGACCATTTACATGTTTCAGTGTTCATCTATGTAAATGACTCCAAGACTAAAATGAAGGGACAAAAAGGAAGCTTCTTGTCCCACCTGGGTAATGTATTATAGAGTTGTTAATTTAAAGTCTTTTGATAAACAAAAAACTATGCTAGGTCACTTATCTGAATAGATAAAGATTTAAAAAAAATAATTCCCCACGTTTTCCTTAATCTGATACAGTGCACTTCAAAGCCATCTAGAGGTCGAGTAAGTATAAAAACTATCTGCAGGCTTGAAATGATAATATTTTAATGCAAATGCTAACAAAACAGGCATAATTATAGTTAACGATGCTGATAAGCATATGGTAGGCACTAAATTAAATGCTATATATATAAAATATGATTTACACACAACCACCCTTGAAGGATATATTATTATCCTCCTTTTCATATCAGGAAACATATTTAGTGATGATACATAACACTCCCAAGGTCACAACACCTAGCCAGTAGGAAAGCTATGAATCAACCTAGTCTTGTGTGAATCTAAAGCACAGCTCTTCCTTCTTTATCACCCACCTATAACTTATCCTCATTAAAGGAAAAATCTATACGGTTAAAGTTATTTTTCATCTTTCTACTCCTACCAATTGAAAATAAAATCAAAAATACATATACTGTACATGAAAAAGGATAAAACCTGATGAGACTTGGTAATAGTAATCATCATTTAGAGATCACCTAACGACATCAGTATTACTCAAAAAAAAAAAGCAATTTAAAGAAAAGTGTCATCCAAAAGACACAACAACTCCTATTTATGTTTAATATGCATCTTTTTTTAACATTTATTTGCTTTTGAGAGACAGAGCTCAAACAAGGAAAGGGAGAGAGAGCGGGATACACAGAATCCAAAGCAACTCCAGGCTCTGAGCTGTCAGCACAGAGCCCGGCGTGGGGCTCGAACCCACGAACCATGACATCATGTCCACAGCCAAAGTCATAGACTTAACCAACTGAGACACCTAGGCACCCCAATAAACATCTTTGAAGGAAAAATGTATATGAAGTAGAAATTCTTTTTTTTTTAAGTTTATTTACGATTTATTTTGAGAAAGAGAGAGAGTGCACACCAGACTGTGGGCAAGGGGCAGAGACACCGAGAGAGAGAGAGAGAGAGAGAGAGAGAGAGAGAGAGAGAGAGAGAATCCGAAGCAGGCTCTGCACTGTCAGCACAGAGCCTGATGTGGGGTTTAACCCATGAACCATGAGATGATCACCTGAGCCAAAGTTGGATGCTTAACCAACTGAGCCACCCAGGTCCCTCTATGAAGTAGAAGTTTAAAAAATACCATAAAAGGGTTAAGAAGGCCAATAGTGTGCCATTAAGTAAATTAAGAGCTGAGAGTCCACCCTTTATAAAACTAAAATGAAATCCCTTTAGTTAACACAAAATCATGTGGCAGAAAACAAACAAACAAACAAACAAACAAAAAACATTGCAGGAGCAACTGGGTGACTCAGTTGTTTAAGCATCAGACTCTTGACCTCAGCTCAGGTCTTGATCTCAGAGTCATGAGTTCAGGCCCAGCATTGGACTCTACGCCGAACATGGAACCTACTTAAAAATAAACACTGCAAATGACATGAGTCAACATCATCAAGGAATATGAATTCTGCTATACCCTGTTCTTCATGTTGCCCAGTCAGAATAATTGCTTTCTACCTAACTGGTGATGTGTTGACATTTTTCACTATATAATTATAAATTAATCTTCTTCTTCTGAAGTTAGTCTTCCTGACTTGAATAATTATTACCGCTGTAGAACCATACTAAGGTTGAAAAGAAAACTACTGCACCTTTTTAATTTATCCTCTGCATGTATATTTGCTGCCTTTTCTACCAGAACTTCCACTATTTGCTGTTTGTTTTCATTTATGGCAACTAGAAGTGGTGTGATGTTATCCTGTAAAAGAGCAAAAACAATTTAGAATTTACAAAATTACACCTTTCCATACGGAATTTTAAAACATACAAAAGATCCTCTAAACTGAAACATATAATACAAAAAGTAAATAAAAAATGGCCTCTTCCTTCCCACCACTGTGCTTTCACCTGCTGCTGCTTCTCTTTAAAATAGCCCTCCTCCACTGGGGCACCTGGGTGGCTCAGTTGGTTAAGTGACCAACTGCAGCTCAGGTCATGAGCTCAGGGTTTGTGAGTTCGATCCCTGCATTGTGCTCTATGCTGGCAGCGCACAGCCTGGAGCCTGTTCCAGATTCTGTCTCTCTCTCTCTCTCTCTCTCAAAAAGAAATACACATTAGGGGCGCCTGGGTGGCGCAGTCGGTTAAGCGTCCGACTTCAGCCAGGTCACGATCTCGCGGTCCGTGAGTTCGAGCCCCGCGTCAGGCTCTGGGCTGATGGCTCGGAGCCTGGAGCCTGTTTCCGATTCTGTGTCTCCCTCTCTCTCTGCCCCTCCCCGTTCATGCTCTGTCTCTCTGTGTCCCAAAAATAAATAAAAAATGTTGAAAAAAAAAAGAAATACACATTAAAAATTGTTTTTAATAAAATAGCCCTTCTCCACCTTCTTCAACAGATCATATGAAGTCATTCTCTTAAACTCACTTCAAACACTCACTGGTTCCAAGACTGTTGCTTCTATCACAGTACTTATCATGGTATACTGTATTATTCCCTATCTAAACCAAGAGCTTCTTGAGAGCAGGGGCTATTTCTTATCTCTGTATCTCCAAACTCCAAAACACAGCAGTATATGATTTAAGTACTTTTACTGAATTAATAACCTAAATGATCATCTCTGGAGTAGTGTTTCTTAAATTATCTTCCAAAGAATACCTACTTTGCCAGAAGGTAAGTACTATGTCCCAATGGAAATATTTCATGATCATCTATGTTTGAGAAATATTATAAAACTGCATTATATGTCTGGCATTACAGAAATCCATGTAAATCTGCTCAGTCCCCATTTGACAATCCTTTTTGTGGCAAACATTCACATTTGAGGAATCAGAGTTTCAGGGATATAGTTTGGAGAGATTTCCGATAAAGGTGAAGCTTTTCCCCAAGTTATACAAACTTGCTTGTCTTCTGTCAGTGGTATCAGGATCCACTGACATCCGAGATGTCAACATAAGGCATCACTGCTCCAAATGGGTCACTAAGGAGATGGGCTCAGAACTCCAAGAGTTAAGCCTCAAATGAACTTTGATTACTTAATATTAAATAGCCCATGGTCTTTCTCCTATTATAAAATGCTAAATTTTTATCTTAACTGTTAGGAAGCTCCATATGAAATTTTATTGTCAATTATAATAATCCTGGGACCCTAATATGTATCTACTTCTAAAAAAATTGTTTGTATTCTAGTTGTATTCCAGTTTCCACTGGAATAGCTACTTACTTTATATTTTAGGCAAAATATAAATTAGAAATAAAAATGTAATGGCTTATCAATAAAAATTCAAACACTGATTTATACAGATCATTTTTAGCATAATGAAAGTGACTACATTATTTGCATTTTTAGGGAACAATGCTGAGGAGAAAGAGAATATTGTCTGCAATAGGCATAACCTATTCAACTGTAACCATGATTAATCTAATACAGTTTGCAAATATTCCAATAGGAATATGATTATTCAAATTTTGTTTCTTTTAATGCTTATTTATTTTTGACAGAGAGAGACAGAGCATGAGCTGGCGAGGGGCAGAGAGAGAGGGAGACACAGAATCCGAAGCAGGCTACAGTCTCTGAGCTGTCAGCACAGAGCCCCACACGGGGCTCAAACTCGCAGACAGCGAGATCATGACCTGAGCCGAAGTCGGACGCTCAACCGACTGAGCCACCCAGGCGCCCCAGGAATACGATTATTTATAGTATACAGAAGGAAAAAGTGTCTTGTTTTCAAACTAACTTATGGGGCACCTGGGTGGCTCAGTCAGTTAAAAGGCCGACTTCGGTTCAGGTCATGATGTCATGGTTTGTGAGTTCAAGCCCTGCATTGGGCTCTATGCTGACAGCTCAGCCTGGAGCCTGCTTGGGATTCTGTGTCTCCCTTTCTCTCTGCCCCTCCCCCACTCATGCACGTGCTCTCTCTCTTTGAAAAATCAATAAACATTAAAAAAAATGAATAGAATACAAAAACAACTTAGAAAGTCTAACCTGGAAAATTCAATCCTATTCCGAAGACACTAACATAAAATACAAAATATATATTATAAATTAATATGGATTGCCTTGAAACCCTTGAAATCTTTATCAAAATAGACCATAAAACAGAGGCGACTGGGTAGCTCAGTCAGTTAAGCATATGACTCCTGACTTTGGCTCAAGACATGGTCTCATGATTCATGAGTTCAAACCCAGTGCCTCCTAGGGATTGTCTCTCTCTTTCTCAAAATTAACTTTAAAAAAAATTACCAAGATTTCTTTGTGTCCAAAAGAGATCTGATTAGCACAGTCTAATATATATATATATATATATATATATATATATATATATATATGTATATGTATAAATATATGTGTGTATGTTTTTGTGTATATCACAGAAATATATGATATATATGTGTATATATATATACATATATATATATACATATATATATACATATATATAATAAAACAGTAATTGTAAACGCATTGCTTATGGAGGCAAAGTAGGTGACTTGAGTAAGTGAAGAACCTAAGTGGGGACAGTAGCAAACTGGAGACACACATACCTCATATAAAAAGGTCAGCCGCTGAAATGCATACCAAACAGTAGTATGGGCTCAAAGTACCAGGTATGATTCTATAAGAAGTGTCTGATCCAGATTTCTGCATGAGTGTCATAATTTTAAATGTTGACTCAATTTATGGAGGAAACGAAACACATCCAGGGGACAAATTTAGTCAATAGCCCACGGGTATTTTGGTTGTGCATAAAGCAAATATTTGTATGTAAATCTTTCCTGAAGTATCAGTATCACATTTTAGCAAAAACTTAGGCCCCGACATGTAATAAAAATTGCTATTAAGACTCATAAGAGGGTAGGGGAGCCTGGGTGGTTCAGTCGGTTGAGCGTCCGACTTCGGCTCAGGTCACGATCTCACAGTCCATGAGTTCGAGCCCCGCGTCAGGCTCTGGGATGATGGCTCAGAGCCTGGAGCCTGCTTCCAATTCTGTGTCTCCCTCTCTCTCTGCCCCTCCCCCATTCATGCTCTGTCCCTCTCTGTCTCAAAAATAAATAAATGTTAAAAAAATATTTTAAAAAACAAGAAAAAAAAAGACTCATAAGAGGGGAGCCTGGGTGGCTTAGTCACTTGAGCATCTGACGCTTGACTTCAGCTCAGGTCATGATCCCAGAGTTGTGGGACTGAGTTCTGCATCAAGCTTGGCACTGAGCTTGGAGCCTGCTTGAGGTTCTCCCTCTCTCCCTCTGCCCTTCTCCCCCACTCACACTCTCTCTGTCTAAAAGAATCACAACAAAAAGACTCGTAACACCCACTTTAAGAATTTTTCCAACGCTTCTTAAAACCGCAATCTATCTGTGTTTAATTCTCCCAGACTGTTAATCAAATAGACAAATTAGTTCACAACTATGCCAAAACTAAATTATGAAAACAATTCCCAACTGCATTGTCACTAACTACATTTCCATGTTTAAAACTACCATTTGGATTATACCAGGGCAATATGAATTTAACAGACATCATAAGACAGTCGGTCACATAGCTTCAACTAATAAAGAAGATTGAAGATTTTATCCTATTGCAATCAGGAAAACACTGCTTGTAATAACCAAATGGCTATGAATATGAGAGAGAGAGAGAGAGAGAGAGAGAGCAAGCATGAGCGAGTGGGGGAGGGGCAGGGAGAGAGATTCTCATGTGTCTCTGCACCATCAGTGCAGAGCCCAATGTGGGGCTCAAACTCACAAACCATGAGATCACAACCTGAGTGGAAGTCGGTCACTTAATCAACCGAAAAACCTGTGTACCCCTGCATTCAATAGTTAGCTTTTTTTAATTTTTTTTAAATGTGCACTTTTTGTGGAAGAGAGAGAAAGAGCACGAGCAGGGGAGGGGCAAAAAGAGAGGGAGACTACAGAATATGAAGCAGGCTCCACGCTTTGTCTAAGCTGTCAGCACAGAGCCCAACACGGGGCTAGAACTTGTGAACTGTGAGATGATGCCTGAGCCTGAAGTCAGACACTTAACCGACTGAGCCACCCACACACCCCAGTAGTTCTTAACCAAGAGTTGTAGCACAGTCTCAAAAAAAATATTTCTAAATATCCATGTCTATGTATACATGTTACTAGATTTACTCAAACTCTTCAGGGGAGAGTTTAGGCTTGTTAAAAAAAAATTGAAACTTCCCCAGGGCACGGGGATTCACCACCACAATTCTAGCTGAGAGGTGGTGCAGCAGACAATCACATCAGTCTCATCTATGTGGCCAACTCCCTCTATCATTTAAATATTTAGCCAAAAAAATGACTTATCAAAACTGCATTTAATTTCCCTGAGCAGAGGTAGAACAGGGACTAAATGTAAAGTCCAAATGCAACTTGATTGCATTACTTTTAAACTTCTTACTTCCAATCAAGATATTCTAGATTTCAGAGCAGAGTTTAGACTCTTACCTAAGTGGCTGTTTCTGCCAGAATAGGATTATATGACAGTGAATTATTTGTTCTTTTTTCTCCTTGACCACTTAATCAACCACCTGTTCACTGCCAATCTGATTTCCTCTGAGTCCTCCTACACTTGGTCTCTAGGCAGGTTTGCAACTCACTCTTTCCCTAAGTAACAATTATTCCCCTCAAACATTGAAGACTCCTTGACTAAACGTATAAACTGAAGGGGAAAAAAAAACAATAAAACAAACAACCTCTTCTTGATATTTTCTCTCACTTGTCAAATTTCCAAATTGGCCCACTTAGTTCTGACTGCTCCCTCCTTTCCCCTTTTTTCTCTTAAGCCTTGGCCAATAAAAGATAAATCCCATTTTTATAAATCACTTTTTTATCAAATAGGAACTTGTCAACAGCAGCAATATTTTTTATTGTAAAATGCATTTCTTTTCTTTGAGTTTTAAGACAAAGCCTAGGGCAAATTTTGCTTTCCTGTGTTGTTTTTCACTAATAAAAAAAATTGGATGGGAAAAATATTTGAAAAAAAATAAGTTTTACCTTTAACAAATATATTGTTTTCATAAATATTTGCCATAAATACATAAAACAAAGCAGTATTCTCTGTTTCTTTAGAAGTATCCTTATTTAAAATGAAATCGTAGGGGTGCCTAGGTGGCTCAGTTGGTAGAGCATCCAACTTTGGCTCAGGTCTTAATCTCATGGCTCATGAGTTCATGCCCTGCATTGGGCTCTGTGCTGACAGCTGGGAGCCTGGAGCCTGCTTCAGATTCTGAGTCTCCCTCTCTCTCTCTGCCCCTCTCCCCCTCTTGTTCTCTCTCTCTCTCTCTCTCTCTCTCTCTCTCTCTCTCTCAAAAATAAATAAAAAATAATAGGAAGAAAGAAAGAAAGAAAGAAAGAAATCTTAGATAAATAAGTTACTGCCAAATATTTTCATTCAGGGAACCCTTGAACTTCCGAATACGTAAAATTGACCCTGCCCATGTCAACCAAGGGTGTTCCTCTAGGGGCTTCAGCAGTGAGAGGTAATGCATGTCAAAGAAAAGGAAGGTGGGCCAGCAAGTGTGGCCATCATCTACTCCCCATGTACAGCTACAACCCTGCTGAGGAGCTACACAAGGTTGAGCAGGAGCTACTCTCTGAAGTGGGACACCCCAACATGGTACATGGCTGGCCGAGTGGCTACCAACACAAGTAGATGCCTTTGCTGGATGTCCAGACATGACCTGACCCCAATGTCCTCATCTTCAGAGCACCGGGGCCTGCAGTGCCCAGCACCTGCAACCTGTTGCTTTCTCCTCCCGCTTGCACACATCCAAGCTCTCCCTGCTGGGTCTGGGTCTCCATTCCTCCTCCCACCTATCCCCAGCAGCACCCCTTGCCTAAGCCCCTGCATAGCACCCAGCCTCCATCGTCGCCTCACTCCCCTCTAGACCTTTAGTCCTTTATGGGCTCTGAGACTACCATCCACTTGTAGGCACTAATGGAAACATTTTCTTTCTGGGGTGGAAGGGTGGCTGGGAGATACAACTTTGCCCTTTCTGTGGGCACTACTTTTTTCTAGCCCTCCCTGACTTGGCATTGGAGTTATTTCCATGATGAAAGGGCCTGATATATAGAATTCAGTGAGTGAGTATGTGTGTGCATGCGTGCATGCGTGTGTGTGTGTGTGAAATAAAACATTTTGTGGCTAAAATATTCACGTGTATATATAAAATTTCAAATAATGTATAAATTAGTTCTTTACCTTATTTCTTGCTTCAGTATTCGCATTGTATAGCAGCAGCTTCTCTATTATGGATATATTATCACCAAAGGCCGCATAGTGGAGAGCAGTGTTGCCACTCACATCCCTAATATTTGGATCGGCACCATTTTCCAATAGTATGTTTACACATTTCTCTTCCTGGCACTGTACGGCCTGTCAGTGATATGCCAAGAAACAGAGTGTAAATTCTGAGAATTTAAAGTAAGCATGCCACAGGTTTCACCAATTCGTTTTGTTTCAAGGCAATAATTTCATTTTCATTCTAAGTAATGACATCAAATCTATCTCAGGCAGACATAGCTGGTACTACATACCTTCATGAGAGCTGTCCTGTTTTCATGATCACAGAGGTTAAGATGACATTTCCTCTCTACTAGGAGGCTCACCACTTCTGGATGGCCATTGGCACAGGCCAAATGGAGAGCAGTCCTAAAAAAGTGAGAGGACTTTTTAGGAAATGATAGTGCACTCTCTCAAAACTTGCAGTTAATTCAGGAAATTGTAAACATTAAGTAGCATGTTATTCCTATGCCTCCAAAACAAAGATTCAGTTTTCCTCTGGAGAAAGTACAATATTTAGTAGTGATTACTCATCACACTAATAAAAGAGTGGCCTGTTTGAAGAGAAAGAGCATGACCTGGGGATTCAGCTCCACTTGGGTTTGAATCCTAGTTTAACTCTGTCACTCACTAGTTATTGCTTAGACTTATCCTCAATGTCCTCAACAAAAGGGGATAACAATAGTAGTTGTCTCGTGTCATCTGGCTAGCTCAGTCTGAAAAGCATGTAACTCTTGATCTCAGGGTCGTGAGTTTGAAGCCCCACGTAGGTGCAGAGATTAGTAAAAAAAAAAAAAAGATAATAAAATGAAATGAAATGAAATGAAATGAAATGAAATACTGAGTAGTTATCTCACAAGACCTCGTTGTGATGCTTAAATGAGGATCTATGCAAGTATTTAGAACATTTCCTAGCACAAATAACATCTCAATAGTTGTTGGATAATATAATTAAATAACATCTCAATAGTTGTTGGATAATATAATTTTTACCATTACTACTGCTTTACATAAACAACACTTCAATTAGGTACCTTGATACAATTACACCTACTTTGCAGATATGTTTTAAGGATTAGCAAGAATACTGCGTTTCAATGATTCTAAGATGCTCATTTTGTCACATTTTAATATCTCTGATATTGGAATGCAATTTATAACTCAAAATGTCTTACAACTGTAAATGGCAGGACTTTAAAAAAATAATTGGCATATAAAATAGTGGGACACCATAGAATCTTGGTGCCTTCCATTATGTGAAATGATGGTATATACAATAGGTCTATTGCAGTTCTAGTCATATGATTGGCACTTAAATAAATTTTAGTTCTGAAAAGCATTATAGGAAAAGAGGACTAAATTAACAAAAGGAAAACATTTTTTAAGGACTCCTTACTTTGCTTCTCAAGAAAGTTTAAGCCACAGGAAACTCAGGATTCCAATGACTAGGAACAGCTCATTTTATTAAGTATTGAGGTCTACAGATTGTACGAAAATCAAGTATTTCCAGTGATCAATATTAGTACCTACTACTATCGTAAATTTCAGAAGGGCAGGTAAAGGTTATCTTTTACAATTTCCTATCTTCAGAAACTTTGACAGGAAAGAGGAAAACTTCCCATTGAGAGTAAATCCTAATACTTCAATGTAAAATTTCTCATCTTAGGGGTGCCTTGCCGGCTCAGTCAGTAGCGCATAGGACCTTGATCTCAGGGTTGTAAATTTGAGCCCCACGATGGGTATAGAGATTACTTAAAAATAAAATCTGGTGCAGAGCCTGCTTTAGATGCTCTGTCCCTCCTCTCCTTTTCCCCCTCCCCCTGCTCATGCTTTCACCCTCAACAATAAATAACACTTAAAACATAAAGTAAACAAGATAAAAGCTGGGGCACCTGGGTGGCTCAGTCTGTTAAGCGTGCAGCTCTTGATCGGGCTCAAGTCACGATCTCATGTTCACTGGCTCAAGCCCCATGCTGGGACTCTTGGAAAAGTGTATTGGAAAAGTTCCTGCTTTCAGCACGGGGCCTGCTTGGGATTCTCTCTCTGTCCTTCCATTGTCCCCATCCCCACCCCCACCCCATCTTTCTCAAAAAATAAATAAATAAACTTAAAAAAATAAAATCTTTAGAAAATAAATAAATAAAATTCCTCATCTTGCTCATACTGTGCAAAATGAAGTCTTTGTGAACAAAAGGATCTTGGGTAGAGTATGTCCGCTAAATAATATATGTGCAGGTTCTAGGTGATAAATAAATGGATGGAAAGAGTGGATAAATACATTTGGAGAGTTCAATATTTTTAAAGAAAAGGTATATAAAGGAAAGCATACTTCTGAAACAGTAAATAATCACTTATATCTGCTGTCTTATTTTTTTCATAAGCACACAACTAATATATTTTATTTTCATGATTAATATAAACCATTTACCTATTACTCGTAATAAAGCTACCTATAACAGAAAACATATGTATATGCTTAATATATGCATAATAAAATCTACAAGTGCAAATAAAAATACTCCCTTTACTTCTGAAGAGGCCAAAAGTTGTCCAAATATGCCAATCCTCAAAAATCATTTTAATTAACTCACTTTTCTTATTTTACATCCAAAAATATTTTTTAACACAAAGTGAGAAATTATTTTTATGTATATAAGATCAATATTCTTGCTCTTCTCCAGGATTACTTCAACGACAATAAACCCTTTCTGTTGATAATAAACTTTTAATAGGACCTTTATACACCTTTTCCTGTAGAAAGCACAGATTTTCTTTGAAGGCAAAGAAAAATGCATGTAAATACAAAGGCTCAGAAATAACAAATGTCATCCCATTTTGTGCATATTTGGGCTTAACATAAAACCGTAGTCTGCTTGTGTGTACCTATGATCACACTGATTTTTGTTCTCACTTAATGATCAACTAAAGCACAGCTCTGCATCTCTGTGTATATCTATTATCTATGCCACTTTCAATGATCACATATCCATCTTATGGATGTAATGACATTTACTTATAAAAGCCATTATACGAGTTCTTCTTAATACATTGCTATTTTAAATAGTGCTGAGAAAAGCAAAATGTATGTCATTTATCTCTAGTGATTTCCTAAAGATATTTTAGTAGAAATAAAATTGATGGGTAAAAGGAATACATATTTTTAAAATGTGGTACTTACACGAAATTGTCTATTGGAAAGTTGAAAACAACTTAAACTTTAGCGGCAGTATAAGCACCATCACTCTATTTTCACAAAGGTTGTAGATGGAAAACTGTATTTCAGTCGCTTTTTCACTTAAATTTCTTTTTTCCCAGGGACACTATATTTCCCTATGTCCACTGGTCCCTTGTAGATATGCAAAGAAATACTTTGCACGATTTCAAATTACAGGTTTTTGTTCATTTTGATTTCAAAGACTTCTCTGTAAAACGAAGATAGATTCTGTTGTCTGATACAAATATGTTGTAAATATTTGCAAGTGCATTGTCTTTTATTTTAATAATATTATTTTCTGATAGAGGCTTTTAGTTTTTTATGTTGCTAAATCAATCTCCAGAATTCTTGATATAAAAAAATATTTTTTAATATTTATGTATTTTTGGGAGACAGAGACACAGCGTGCAAGCAAGGGAGGGGCAGAGAGAGAGGGAGACACAGAATCTGAGCTGTCAGCACAGAGCCTGAAGCGGGGCTCGAACCCACAAAGCACGGGATCATGACTCCCAAAGTCAGACCACTTAACTGACTGAGCCACCCAGGGGCCCCATTTTTTTTTTTTTTGAGAGAGAGAGAGAGAGAGAGAGAGAGAGAGGCAACACAGAATCCCAAGCATGCTCCACATTGACAGCAGGGAGCCCGTCGAAGGACTTGAACACACGAACACCTGAGATTATGACCTGAGCCGAAATCAAGAGTCAGAGGCTTAACTGACTGAGCCACCCAGGCACCCCCCAAAAGTCTTGCTTTTCAAGTCATTCTTAGGATGGGTAAATAGGCATTTGTAGGATTTTTTTCTGTTACTTTTCTTATTTTGCCAATTAAAATTTTTAAATTGACATCCCATCTGGAACTTAATTTAGGGAGATAAAATTCTAACAAGTTTTCTCCAAATCGGCTGTTTCTCCACTACTTACGAATAGTTCACCTTTTCCTACTAATATGAAATGTCACCAGTATGAAATTCTAAAGTCTTATGTATATTTGAGCGTTGGTCATGTTCTACACTGCACCACTCCTTTATCTGTCTTTTCAGCTGTGTGTAAATGAATAATTTGAGGAAATTTCAGGTATATTTTGATATCTGGAAGGGCAAATCTACCTCCTATATAAAAACATAAGTTCTTAGGTTAATTCCAGTTTGTTAACATACAGTGTTCTATAAATTTCAGATGTACAAGATAGTGAGTCCAAAACTTTCCTTAATGACATCACAAGAAGAGCATGTGTAGCTCAAAATTCTTAAAACCAGGATGCTTTCATTTGCTTTACCTAACACTGACAAATACAGGAAGGGCACACATTTTGAGAAAAAGGAGTCCTCCTATTCAGAGCCATCTTCCACTTCAAAATGTCCTTCCAAGGTCCCTCAGGAAATAGCACCTAAGTGTACACAGACATAAACTGGATACTGGATTTTGTCCCAAGAATTTCTAGCCCAGAAGTTGATTACAGGAATTATTTCTCCCATTATGCACTTTTCTGTGACGTTATGGTATGAAAATGAGTCCATTACAAACAACATGTTGTCGACACTTAATTTCGTGTGTATTACTATTGAAATTTGGGTAAATCATGTCAAATTTGAGAGTCAAGTGGTCTATTCAGGAATTACGGGGTACGTGCCAGGGCAGCTGAAGACTCTGTTTTTGCCGCTCACGCTGTTGGCCTGGTGCTAGACCACATAGGGTTCCCACGACCGAGGGGCAGCGGGACCTCAGGAGGGAAGAGAACCCAGCTCCCCGAGGGAGGGCTCGGATGCACAGGTAGAGCTAGGCCAGGTGTGCTCTTCTCCCAGGTCCGTCCCGCCTCCTCCCTGCCAGCCTCCAAGCCCCTATTACCTGTTCATTTTGTCTCTATCATCCACGCCATTTTCCGCGAAGAACAGAATCTGCTGCACTTGCGCTGCGTTGCCCACACAGGCAGCCTTGTGGATCTTTCTGAGATCTCTGTCTTGGACATGGTAACCCAGCAGCAAGTTGTCAATTCCATTGTTCTTCTGCCCAACGCCCCTGCCCTGCCTCTGCAAGCCAGAAGCGGAGCCCAAGGGCGACATGCCCTTCTCCCTCCCGAACCCCCAATTCCTCTTCATTGTGAAGCCTGCGGGCTCCACAGAGACTTCACCCCGCCCTCCCTTTCCACTACCTCCCGAGCCCAACACTAGCGCCGGAGACAGGCCAAACCCGCCTGGCCACAACACCCCAGCAGTGAGGATCCGCCTTTTGGTAGCTGCCACTTCTCAGTAACCGGCAACAAGCAATACCGCCAGACACAAGCGCGCTTGCGCACTTCAGAAGAGGCATCCACTGCGCATGCGCACAGAGGCCTAACTGTCAACGGTAACCAAAGCTCCGATGCCCCCCACCCCCCCCCCCCCAGGCCCAGGGCCGCGCAGCGAACAGAGAGGAGGGGGCTCCGGTGGGGGGTGGGGCGGGGTCCAAAGCCGCGGAACCCAGCGGGAGCCAGCACCTCTGCTCGCCACGCTCGGGTCTCGCCTCGGCACCCTTCTCGCCCCACGCGCGCCTCCCGAGGGGCCCCTTCCCCGCGCCGCAGCCCAGGGTGCAGCCAGGCGGCCATGCCTGCACCGTGGGAAGGGGTGGAGGTGGGGCGTGAGGCGGGGATAGGGGCCGGGCCGGGGCCGCGACGCCCGCGAAGCCTGGAGCCCGCTGCAGCCGCCACCGGATCCCGGGATGGGACGAGAGACTGCGGCGGAAGCCAGCATCTCCCAGCCTGGGGCTCCGGGGGCCGCGGAGCCAACGCCGCCGCCACCGCCGCCGCCACCGCCGCTGTTGCCTCCGCTGCTGAGACCAGGCTGGAGATGGGTGAGTTGACACTGGCGTCACGGGGGACCCGCGCCACAGCCCCTCCATCCACGCACTCCTAGCCCTCCGCCTTGAACTCCGCGCTGACGGCACAATCCCCCCCCCCACGCTTTCAGGGCTCCCACAGCCCCCTCCCTCCCTGAGCATGACCCTAGGGGCGGGAGCGGGAACCCCGGGCCCGGGGGTTGGGGGCTTCGATACAGGGAGGTGGGGGTCGGATGCCAGGGAGACTATTGGGCTCCCACTCCCACGCCCAGGCCCAGCGTGGCACTGTGAACGGAGGGGGGGGGGGGCTCCGGTGGGTGGTGGGGCAGGGTCCGGAGCTGCCAAGCCAGGCGGGAGCTGGCACCTCTGCTCGCCGCGCTGAGGCCTGCCTTTGGCACCCCTCTCGCCACATACGCCCATCCCAGGTGGCCCCTTCCCCGCGCCGCGTCCCAGGGTGCAGCCTGTCCGACGTGCCTGGACTGCGGGAAGGGGTGGAGGTGGGGCCGGGACGCGGGGCTATGGGCCGGGCGCGGGGCCGCGATGCCCGCGATGCCGGGCGCATGCCTCAGCCTCCGCCCGAGCCCGGGATGGGGTCAGAGGCTGCAGCAGACGCCAGCATCTCCCCGCGGGGGCCTCGAGGTCCGCGCAGCCATCGCCGCCGCCGCCGCCGCCGCCGCTGTTGCCTGCGCTGCTGAGACCAGGCTGGAGATGGGTGAGTTGACCCTGGCATCCCAGGGAACCCGCTCCGCAGCCCCTCCATCCATGCCCTCCTCCTGGCCCTCAGCCTCCATCTCCGCGCTCCCGGCACAACCACCCTCCCACAGCGTCAGGGCTCCCACAGCCCACTCCCTCCCTGAGCGTGACCCTTGGGGCAGGAGTGGGAGCCCCGGGCCCGGGGGTTGCGGGCGTGGAGACAGAAAGGTGAGGGTCGGATGCCAGGGAGACTATTGGATGCCAGGGAGACTATAGGGCCCCGGGCCTACAGGGGAACTGCGAACAAAAGGCAGGGGGCTCCGGTGGGCTAATGGGGTGGGGTCCGGAGCCGGGGAGCCTGGCAGGAGCTGGCACCTCTTCTCGCCTAGCTCCGGCCTCCCTTTGGCACCCCTCTCGCCCCACACACCCTTCCCGGGGGGGGGCCCCTCCCCCGCGCCGCGTCCCAGGGTGCAGCCTGGCGGCAGTGCCTGGAAGGCGGAAGTGGTGGAGGTGGGGGCGTGAGGCGGGGATGTGGGCCGGGCGCGGGGCCTCAAGGCCCACGATGCCCTGCGCTCGCCCCAGACTCTGCAGGAGCTCGAGATGGGGTGAGAGGCTGTAGCAGACGCCAGTATCTCCCCGCTGGGGCCTCCAGTGCCGCGCAGCCATCGCCGACGCTGCTGCTGTTGCCTCCGCTGCCGAGACCAGGCTGGAGATGGGTGAGTTGACCCTGGTGTCCAGTGTAACCCTAGCCGCAGTCCCTCCATCCCCGCACTCCTGGCCTTCCGCCTCCATCTCTGGGCCCCCGGCCCAACCCCCACCCCGCCAAGCCCTCAGGGCTCACACAGCCCACTCCCTCCCTGAGCGTCACCCTATGGGAGGGAATGGGATCCCCAGAAACAGGGATTGGGGGCATAGAGACAAAGATGTGGGGGCGGGATTCCAGGGAGACTACTGGGCTCTGATGCCCCCTCACCCAACCAGGCTGGCCCTAGGACCTTTCCCAGGCCCTGGAGGGCAAAGCCTCATGCCTTAGATCCCCTCCCTAGGCCTGGGCAGGGGCGTCCCCTAGGCGCTGGGCTCAAAAGGCTCTTTGTGAGCTGTGCCCCCCACTCCCCAAGCCTCCAGCTTGGGGGTCGTGGAACAGGGCGAGGCGGAGGCTGGGACTGTGGCTGCTCGTCTGTACCAGGCAGAGGGGCGTGGGGAGAGCACCCTTAGTCCTTTCGTTGGGGTTGGGGGGGCGTGGCGAGGCTCAGTTGCTTTTCACTGCACTGCAAAGGGTGGGGAAGGGAACCTGGCCGGAGGAGGGCTCTATCAATATCTGCAAATAGTGAGTTCTGGAAGCTGAGTTGGGGAGGGAAGCTTGGATGTAAGTCAGAATGATGACACCTGAGCTGGAGTGCCATGAGAAGCAGAGGTGAGTCTCAGCCAGCCCTAGTAGCTGGAGGTCACGTGACTCTCCTGGCTCTGGAAGACTCCCTAGAAGGCCTGTGGGCAGGAATACTACCCCAGAGAGACCCCTCCATGGCCCCCCAGAACTGGCACTGCCCCATCCCCATAGCACTCCTTGCCACTCCTGGGACACCAGTCCTGACCTGCCTTGATGAGGAGCTGTGGATACTGGCGGGTCACCTCCCCGGGCAGGGCAGGTACTGAAGATCCAGGCCTCCAGGTGCTGAGGAGATAGGCACAGGGTCTTGGGAAAGTTTGGAAGAGGTTCTGCCAGCCCAGGGAGGAGAGAGAAGTTGCTGGAAGAGTTGGCTTGCTCAGAACTAAAGGGAAGGGCACTCTAGGTAGAGGGAATGGCTGGAACAGAGGCTGTGAGATGTGAGCGCCTGGTCGGGGTGGAGTTGTGGAAGGGGGGGCTAGTCAGGTATGGGAGTGACCCATGTGAACGAAGGGAAGGAGGGCCAAGTGGAGGTGAGGTGTCAGGCCATCCCAGCGATCTGGCACAAGCAAGCTCCCAAGGACAGCGAGGAACTGATGGGGCGGCAGTGCTGCCATCTGGCTCAGCAGCCCCTCTGGAGTCTGCCCAGGGTCCCTGCTGTAGTCAGGGCTGCTTGGCCCACATCTGCTGGTGGCTGGACCACCCCAAGCAAGTCTGCTTTCTGAGTCTCAGTGTCCACATCTGTCAAACGGGGAGACTCCTCCACAGGGTTGTGGGGAGATCTGCATGAGGTGATGAGTGTAGGGAGCCCAGCCCCTGAGAAGGCCTCGGGAAATCCTTGGCCGCTGTGCCAGTATGTTTACCTGGAAAATGGGGGCATTGATGTCAGCTGGTGGGCCAGTCTCAATTTACCCTGTGGCGATGAGGATCCTGTGAGGGCTGGATGTGATCCAGGGAAGCCAGGGCTGGGGGCACTGTAAGTCCGTGTGCTCATGCTATTCTGGAAGAAGAGAGAAGCAGTGGGCGGCGACCGGGGTGGGGTGGCCCTCCTTGTGCCCCTATAGGCACCTTAGCCATGGCATTCAATGGACCCTGCTGTGTTCCCCAAGGCCAAAGCCTCTTTTTTCTCCATGTTGCACGATGCACCCCTTCCTCCTAGTCAGCCCTAGGCCTGCACATGGGGGACCAGAGCTCCCTTCCAGAAGGATCTTCAGACACTGAGACCAACAAACACAATATCTTCCTGCGAGGGGCACTGTCATGGGCAGCCGGGTGGAGAGGACACAGACCTTAGCCCCAGGAGAATGGAATCTATTTGGGCAGCAAAACCAGTCGGGCCTCCATGGTCTTGCGTGGCCCTGTGCTGGCTGCTTAGGGGTGTGTGTGGGGGGCCGGGATTGGGGGGATGGGGGACTGGGCGTTGCAATAATTGCACCATGGGACAGTCAAGGGCAGAAGTTAAAAGCAAGGACTCCAGATCCAGTGGCCCAGGTTCAAATCTCAACTCTGCTACTTCTTACTGTGTGAATGTGGACTGGTGACTCTGCCTCTCAGTGCCTCTATTTCCTTGCCTGTAAAATGGGAACAAGGCACACTAGTGCTATTTGAACAGCTTGGTTCTGTTTCTAGTGGGCATTTATGCCCCCTCTTCCAGAATGGGTCTCCCAGTTCACCCCTGCGTCCAGGAAGATTACACAGCCTGCTCCAGTAGGCTATCATCTCCCTCTTGTGTGTGAGTCCCTATAGGCGGGGGCCTGCCTTTCTGTGTCCGTTGCTTGGGCAGGGGGCAATGGTGTGCTGGCAACAGGCCCTCTGGGAGAAAAAGGTACCTGATAAACAGCGTTGGCAGGTTTCCATGGTGTAAATCTTCCAGCAAGGCCTATTTGAGGTTACCAACAGCTTAACCATCTCGCAGTGGGAGCTGGTCCATGCCAGCTTTAGCACCCAGGCATTCAGTAGGTGCTTAATAAATGATGGTTGAATAAGGAGAGAAGGCTCCAGAGACTTGGAGAGCTGCCAGGCCATACTGTAGCTGAGAGAGGGAGGCATCCGACAGGCTGAGGCCAGGAAAAGAGACCACTCTGAATAAGTAACCCATGGTGAGATGGAGGGCAGAGGGGAAGGAGGACTGGTGGCCTCCCTTCCTGGGAACCTCTGCACCTCTGACCCTGCGTCACTTCTGTGCTGGATCCTCTTGACCTTAGCCTGGTTTGGGCTGTCTGCACAGCATGACCTAACTGGATCCCAAACATTAACCTGACAGAGCTCTGAGAAAGGGTCCAGACGGGTCTCAAATGTCAGATTCTATTCCCTTGCTTATGCTGTTCCCTCTGCCTGAATGTCTGTTCCACCCACTTCTTCCTATGTGCCCTGAAACTCTGTCACCCTTCAAAAGCCTCCACCCCAAATCCCACAGACCCTCCTCCCCTTCTGCTGTTTCTCTGGCCTTACAGCCCCTCTCTTGTGCACCCTGCCTGCCCATAAAAATATTAGTAGCTAACATTGCATCTGGACAACAACCTGTGATAGAGGTACTGTGATAATCCCTTTTGCAGATGGGGCAATGGAGGCTCTGTCTTGTTATCGACCACCCATCCTTTGCCTCTCGGCTTGAGCATCCATTCGTTGTGCAGAGAGGCTCCTTGCTGTGGGCTGGGCAGAGCACCACTTCTCTTTCTTCAGTGTGTTTGCTGTGGCGTGTTCCACTAGACCGTGAGTTCCCTATCCTATAGGAGCTTGAATGAATGAAAGAATGAATGAATGAGTGAATGAC
This sequence comes from Neofelis nebulosa, assembly GCF_028018385.1. Lineage (NCBI taxonomy): Eukaryota > Metazoa > Chordata > Mammalia > Carnivora > Felidae > Neofelis > Neofelis nebulosa. The sequence continues at coordinate 3,744,338 of NC_080796.1, read as the reverse complement.
TTTCAGCCCCAGGGAGCATCCCTGTTCTTTTACCCATTCCTCCTCCCTTTCCATCCCTGTGGGAGGAGACTGACCCTCCAGAGGGCATCCTGACACCATGGAGGGATGGTCACAGGGACCCTGCTTAGCCACACCTGCCAGAAGGGAAGGGGAAGTGAGGCTTTGGGCGGGGCTGAAAGCAGGCATGGTAGAAGGGTAGTGGACCACCCTCCTGTGGTCTAGAGTGGGGCTGACATGGGCCCACAGCACTGCCTGTAACCCAGGAAGTTAACGGGGTCCCAAAATACTTTTTCTTGCACCGCCCCATGTGGAAATTCCCCTGTTGGCCCACTTATTTTTGTTTTATCTAGAAAAATAAAGTTGGAAACAATCATTCACACACCCTAATTACTCCATTGCTTTACGAATTTAGAGCCTGTTTGGCTCTAGACTTTGGCTCCTGCTGAAGGAGGAATCCCCTGGGAGGGGCAGGGTGAGGGCCAAGGCAGGAGACCAGAGCTTGCTCTGACGCTGGGGCCTCCTCGGGGTCTGCCCTCCAGTTGCCCTCTCCTAGCAGGCTGGGAACTTCCCAGAAGCAGCAGCCCAGATGGGGGTCTGAGCAAGGGAGGGTGGCCAGAGGCAGACTCCAGGATTCTGGTTGACTGGGGCCCATAAAGGATGACTTCCCAGGCTCAACCTCTGAGTCATAATAATTTGCTGCTATTTATCGAGCACTTACTATGTGCTCGGCGCTGGGCCAAGCACTTTGTCGGCATCATTTCAGCTATGCCTGCTAACTTCCCTTGAAGCAGGTACTATTATTCTCCCCTTTTGGCAGTTTGAGTGTGCCTGGGGCCCGGGGCACAGGGCCGGGAAGTGGTGGGGCTGGGATTGTATCCAGCCTAAAGGACCCCCATAGCCCGATGGGGCCCCTTGGATAGGCGCCTCAGTCACTCAAAAGGGAACGGTCTCTGAAGCCTGGACGCCCAAGACAACCACGTCACTGGTGTCCTGGCCTCCAGGCCACCCTCCTTGTGGCCCTGATTGCCACTCCTTTCTTCCCCATAGTCCTGGGCTCTGTCTATGGAAGCCCCATGTAGCCTCACCTGGGTGGCTTGGGGAAAATACAGACTTCCTAGGCCCTGCCACACCCCGCTGAGTCAGAGTCCCACTACGGGAGAGGGGGCTGGAAACCCAGATTTTAAAATGTTGTCCTGGGGATACAGAGGCTTGCAGACTCCCAGAACCACTGCCCGGCCCAGTGGAGTTCAGGCTGCTTTAAGAGACTCCCTTGCCCTTAACCCAGATCCGTATGACCCTGCCCCCGCTTGTGTTCTCAGCCTCTGCCCCCTGCTACCCTAACCCAGCTCTGCACACACCACACCACACTGACCCCCCACGCCCCAATTTGCCTTTATCCAGGCACCTGCTGCTGCTGCTGTTCCCTTCTGGAAACAGGTCGCAGCTGGCCACAGACCCCACAGAGCTTGTTTAATACTCTGGGCAGGTCGATCGTGGCCCCACTCTTGCTAACCCGGGCCTGGCACACAGCCTGGGGGAATCATGGTGGGTGAGCGATGGTGGCCGGGGAAGGCGGAACAAGGGAGGGCTGCCCATGACACGTGGGGCTTCTAGGCTGGGCACACAGGCACTCTCTGGGGGCCGGCACGTTGCCTAACATGCAAAAGGCATTTGATGACTGTTTCTTAACTGCTTAATGAATGGTGCTGGGTCGTGTGACAGGTGAGGGCCACTTCCAGAAGCAGTGCAGATTGGCCGGTTTAGGCAAAAGATGGAGAAGGTGCCTTCCGGGCCATCTCTGAGGACCGTGAATATTAATGGTCCGAACTCATTTATGGCTTGGATGGGAGTGAGGGGCTGGTGCTTTCTTGCTTGATTTCATTTCAGTATCTCAGGAGCCCTGGGAGGGGGTGCTGATGTAATCCTTATTTCGTTCAATGGAAACTGAGCCCTAGACAGGTGACTTAGTAGGGTCACACAGCTGGGAGGGGTCCTGCAGAACGGAGCCTTGCCCATTGTGTGAAAAAAAAAAATAAATGAGTCTGCACTCTACAGTTTCTGAAGCAGTAACACATTATCTCAGTTGGTTCTAGCTGTGGCTTGGAGGTGTGGCTCTACATTTTCACCTATGCCCACATCCCAGGGTCAGAAAACCTGCATCCAGGGGCCTTCTGTGTCTGTAAGGGGTGGTGGTGGGAAGAGATCCTGCCTCCGGGCTGGCAGGAGAGAGAAACAAAGAGGCAGTGTTGAGGGCTCTGGCACATAGTAGGTGTTTGGGAACCCCTGTGGTCAGTTCAGGCAGAGCCAGCTCTGGTCCCATCTGGACCTTGGAACAGCCCAGATCAGTCTCCAGTCTTTGAGCCAAGGCCCACAGGGTGTGGATGACGGGTCCAAGGTTATACCTGCCATAAGGACTAGAGCAGAGGGTGTGAGGCTCCTCCACCAAGGCGGAGAGGTCCAGGGAATGGGGCAGGGGCATTCTGTGTGTGCGGGATGACCTCTGTCAGAGCCATTAAACCACAGAGCCTGGCCCCAAAGGGCCCCCAGGCAAACCCCCTCTCAGGGGTGTCCAGGACTGCTGTGGGGCCTGGCATATTATTGCTGTCACGGAAGTTCAGGGCCATACCTGAGTAGGGGCAGTGGTCCTACAGCCACCAGTGAGGGATGTAACAGACTCTGTGGTCTGCCTCCAGGCACTGGCATGTGGGGAGGGTGAAATGCACCAGCACCCCATCCAGACTAGAATCCAGGTGCTGGCTTCCCCCACACACACCTCCGCCACCCCCGCCCCGCCCCGCCCCGCCCCGCCGCTGGGCTTTTGCAGTTGCTATCCCTCTGTCTGCAGTGGCCTTCCCCTCCTCTCCTGGCAGGTGCTGGATCATCCTTTAAGACCCCACCAGGAAGCCCTGCCTGACTCCAACCCCAAGGGCCAGGCTGACCCACCCTGACAGGATTTCCATCTGGCTGCTCCACAAGATGCTGAGAACCTTGAGGGCCTGGTCTGAGATGCCAGTGGAGTGGACAGGGAAAACAGCTGTAAGGCGCAGCCCAGTTCAGGCAACTGTCCCTGCAGCCCAGAGAGGAGACCACGCTGGGGAGCTAGCCAAACACGTCCATTTCACAGAGGAAACATTGAAGGCGCGAGGTGCTTGGGACTGACCCAGAGCACCCTGGGGAGTGGTTGGTAGTCCCTTTGTGGCTTGTAAGAGGAGAGCCCAGGGCTATGTGGCCGTACCCCTCCCCCACTCCGGTCCCCGGCTGGAACATTTGTCTGCAGGATCCAGGTCAGGTCTAAGGGGGATGGGAAGAAGCCCAGGAGAGCAAAGTCCCCAGGGCTCAGGTCTGCACTAGGTCTTCCCATGTGGAGGACAAAGCTCCTTAGAGAAAAGGCTTGCTGTCCAAAAGCTGGCAGGAAATCCACATCGATAGCTCATTCTAGCAAGAAGGTGCACGGGAAAAAAAGCCTGTGAGAACTTAGGCCCAAATGTTAGGCCAGGGATGGTGGGTGATATTACCCTTCTTTCGCTGTGATTTTCACATTTCCTAGGTTGTAGGTGAAACCTTTATAGCCAGAAAAATGAAGTTACCATGTAAAGGAGAGTGGTCTAAGAAAAGGTGCCCTGAGAACAGCCAGCTCCCCATTCATGAGACTCTGGGGTCACCAAGTGTCAGTGGCTTCCAGAGGGACCCTGGCCCCGGGCCCATCCCCCAGAACAGGCGTGCCTGGGGCAGACAGCTTAGCCTATGTGTCTCTCTTTCTCGGAATTGGGGTCAGAGAGAGTCCAGACCTGGGACTACTGGGATGTAGCACACCCAGAATTCCATTCAAACCTCTGCTGTCCTTTCTGTCGTGTGGGTTAGGCCTCAGGGCCCTCGCCTTCCCACCTCCACCTGGAAAGCCACCCCACCCCAGGCTGCCCTCTGCCCCTCCCAGCCAGAGGTGGCCCTAAGGCTATTTGCTTCACCTCCATCTGGGTGCCCAGGTGGGTGTGTAGCACTGTTGACTGCCTTCCTTACTGACTCCGGCCCCGAAGTGCCTTTCCAGGGGGTCTTCCTACAATGTAGTCAAGTTCGACCTCGTGGAAATGGTCTTTGGAATCACAGCTGAGCCTTGATCCTGGGTGAGGATTCGATCTCCATCTCCCCCATATACCTAGTACAGAGCACCCATTCATTCGATCAGCTATTATTCAGCCAAGTGCCAGGGCCCAGGCTAGGTGCCAGGGGCACAGATCTGCTAACTTGAGGATGTGACGTGTCTGTGTTTTTGAGCACGTGTTTTGTGCACATCACCTGCACGCACACACAGCGTGAGCATCTCTGTCATATGTGAACTCTTGTCTTTGAGGCTGTGACAGTGTGTAATCCTGCTGGGACTCTGGGCACACCTGGTTAATTCATTCTGCAAGTGTTTAACAGACACCCACTAAGGAAGTACCAGGCTCTGACCCCAAAGAAAAATGACCCAAGGTCTCTGTCCTCGGGAAGTGCCATCTTGGGGGCTGTCGCCGTGCGGACTCGTGGGGGCAGAAGCCAGCAGGGCTGGGGGTGGTCAGAAACGTGGTCCTGGAGACACAGGGAAGAGTGGGGAAGAGTGTTCCTGCCCAGCTGTGAGTATGATCTCCAGTATCCCCTTCAGCCCAGTGACCTGGGGCCTGGGACAGGCCTCCCCAGCTATTTTCATGCCCTAAAGCAGCCCTGAAGGCCGACGGAACTGGAGCTTCAGGTGGTGACCTGTGGGCCCCGACTGCTGGGGGCTGGGAGAGAATACAGGGAATGAAAATGAAGCATGTGGGCTGGAGAAACTGCCTGGGCTGCAGACCTTTCTGAGAGGCGAACTTGGGGACCAGGCACCAGAACACAGCACCTGGAAAGTAGAACCCCATGATCCAGACCAGAGAAGCGGGATCACGGAACTCAGAGGAGGAAGATGGAGCAGCAGACCTAGAATGTGGGCCTTCTAGAACCTGGAACACTCAAGTCAGCCAGAAGCTGGAAGATCCAGTCTGTGCCCCTGATGGTCAGTGGGGGAAACTGAGGTCTGGCAAGAACGGGGAGGTCTTGAGCATTGGTGAGCTGCAGTGGCATGCACGTGGTCTCTGCTGAGCCAGGACCTCTCCACAGCTCGCTGCTGCCTGACCTGGTGCGAGTCCTGTCCCCTCTGAAAACCTCAGTTTCCCCCTCTGTGAAATGGTCACGTGATGGTGAGACAAGATGGAGCACTTCACCTGGTGCTCAGGCTCTCCCGGCAAGCTTAGTGGCATTGCTAAGGCCTGGACCCTGGCCACTTGACTCCTGAATGACTCTGTCCCCTTGTGGTGATGGTCTGGTCACTGCTGTTCCTTTCTCTTCTTTCTCACACTCAGTGGGACATTTGGGCACTTGCGGCCCTTTTCTGGAATGCTCTCGGGATCTAGCAGAGGGAAAAGACTAATCAGAGGAGCAAGAACAGACTGACGGCTCCATATGAAGGAGCAGGGGCCCGGTGCCTACAGCCCTGCATGGTGCCCTGTGCCATTTGGTGAGGGCTTCTTGAGTGTCCCCCGGTGGAGACAGTCGGGTCCTGAGCCGAGGGCACCACGGACCCTCGAAGGCAGGGGTGGGCAGAGGTGCATTGGGAAGGGAAAAGAGAAAGGGCTCATTGTTCCAGCTACACGGAGGCTCCCCAGGCGCACCTGCTCCAGGCCACCTCTCCTGAAGGAGGTGGAATACCTTGATCGGGCTCCCAGAGAGCCGGAGCTGTAGGATCTGGGCCAGGAGCAGCCTGGTCACTTCCCCAGATCCCCGTGAGGCGGCATTACCAGCCCCCGCTTTTCTGCCTCCAAGAGAGTAGGATTCCAGAGTTGGGGGCGGGGGGCAGAGCAAGGGTCCCAGCCCATCCTTTGAGCCAGCAGCAGCCGGGCATGGTGCCAGGCACTGATGGGGTGAACCAGGGGTGAACTGAGCACCCAGAGGTGAACTGAGATCCCTTCCTGTTTCCCCTCCTTCCTTGCCGGTCTCCTCCGGACCATCAGCCGTCCTGCTCAGAGCGCTTTGAAGGCTGGAGCCCTTCCCCATGTCTCCGCTCTCCACCACTTCCCTCCCATTGTGGGGGACCTGTCGAGTTCCTGTACATGAGCCACCTCATCGGGGTGTGCCTTGCCCAGGCAGGACTAGACTTTTTACAACCCCCGACCAGTTGTGAGAGCCCAGCAGCACTGACTGCAGGTGCAGGTATGTGGATTTGGGGGCGGAGGGGGGGCTGTCGTCAGCACCTCCTTTGTATCAGGGTCTGTCCTGGGGCCCCAGGAGAGTTGGTCAGCACTGTACAGTTTAGGGTGAGGAGCCCTGATGTGCAGGCCAGGGGTGAGGGAGCTCAGTCCTTCGTCAGTCTGGGGGAATTGCAGTTCAGCTGAGCCTACCTGGGCAGGGAGTGAAAGATTACACAGAAACTTGGAGCCTCCTAGAGGATTTGGACTTTATCCTGGGAGCAGGTGTTCCAAGCTGAGAGGGACAACATCAGATGTGGCTTTTGCTTGGCTCCTGGGGCTGAAGCCAGGAGCCCCTTCCCTGGCAAGGCTCCTGCTGTTGTCCAGGTGAGCGGGGATGGTGGCGCAGGCAGCATGGGACAGTGGCACAGGGGGCCGGGTGGGATGACAAGTACCTGGGCATCGAAGAGATGTGCCTGGCGATGGGGAGCTCGAGGTCAACGAGAAGCCAGATTCAGGATGACTGCCGGGCTCCTGGCCTGGGAGACTGGGTGGATGGTCACATCTCGGGTTATCAGCTCAGGTTTTGGGAAACAGTATTTGAGCGAGTTCTTTGTGCCTGGTTTTGCGGCGGAGGGTCCCAGGCAGGATGGGAGCCAACTCTGAGCCCAGGCCTCTGCCCTCCAGCTTGGCCCAGACCCCGCCTGGTCTGCTCCTCTCTCTCCCTTCACCCTACAGGCACTTTAGCCTCTTGAGTGCATGGCTGCACTTCACAACTGTGCCCTGTACACATGGGCGAGCGCCACTCCACTCCTGCTGCCTGGGTACACAGGGACTGTCCTCTGCCCCAGCACGCTGACCCTGTGCATTGATGTGTCTCATCCACTCGCTGTGCAAGGGCATCTCCCCCAGGCCGCAAGGCTCAGCTCCTGGAACAAAGCCTCTCCGCACTACAGCTTGAATCTGTCACCCTCCTGGCCCTGTGCTGGAGCAGGCTCCAAGAGGACAGAAGAGGGCTGGGGCCCACCCTCCCCTCCCCTCTCCCACCTCAGGCCTGTGGGCTAGAGATGGAGTTGAAGCTCCGTGCTGAAGTGGCCCTTTGCACATTGTCCCCCTGGAGGATGGGGGAGCCTGGTGGGAGGGGCTGGCACTGCCAGACACCCTGTGCTGATCTCAGTGGCAGTGCGGATCCAGATGGGGAGTGCGGGGAGTGGGGGGTGCGGGTTCTCTGGGGCTGGGATCAGGGGAGAACACCCTGCCATGTATGGGCTCGCACTGGCCGGGCCTGCCACCCCACACTAGATGGTACTTGTCATCACTTCTCAGGCAAGGTGTGTCTTCAGACACCAGTTGTTTAGGGAGTGTCTGCTCGGGGCCAGGCTTTGTTCTAGGGGGTGGGGCTCCACTGTGACCGGTGACCGCTGACTGAGGCTGGCAGGCTTAAGATGACCCTGTTCTGTTGACACTCTGAGCGCCAGGGTGTGGGTGGAGGAGACAGACCACGAACAGGTAAACAAGGAGACTGCTAGCTTCCGCTGTGAGTGCTGGGGAGCAGAAGACCTGGGCAGGGGACAGCCGCTGTAGCTGGAGGGCCAGGAGGGCCCCTCTGAGCAGGCAGCCACATTCCAGGCCAAGGAGCAGCCAGTGGGAGGACACTGAGACGGAAAGGTGGAGACTGTGACTGGAGCCGAGTGGACGAGGGCGGCGAGGGCAGCAAAGATTTGAGGACCAGATTGGTGGGGTCTGTGGGCCCAGAGAGGAGGTTGGATTTCATTCTGAGGGAGACTAGTGTGCAGTGGGGTCGAGGGGAGGGTCTTGTGGGAGGAGGTTGGGTGGGGTGGGGGGAGGGGGGATGTGCCCTGGTGGGAACTTTGCAGTGATAAATTTGTGGGGCCCAGTGCCAAATGAAAATGTAGGCCCTGAGGGGTGCCTGGGTGTCTCAGTGGTTTAAGCATACGACTCTTGATTTCTGCTCAGGTCAGGAGTCCAGGGTTATGGGATTGAGCCCTGCGTCTGGCTCCGCATTGAGACTGGAGCTTGCTTAAGATTCTCTCTCTCTCTCCCTTTGCCCCCCTCCACTCTTGTGTGCGCTCTCTCTCTCTCTCTCTCTCTTTCTCCCAAATAAAATAAACTAGAGGCACCTGGGTGGCTCACTTGGTTGACCACTTCAGCTCAGGTCATGATATCGAAGTTCATGAGTTTGAGCTCTGCGTCAGGCTCTGTGCTGACAGCTCAGAGCCTGGAGCCTGCTTCAAATTCCGTGTTTCCCTCTCTCTCTGCCCCTCCCCTGCTCACACTCGGTCTCTCTCTCTCTCAAAAATAAACATAAAAATATAAAATCATGAAAAGAAAAAAAAATGAATGAAATCACAACTATATTCAGTTAATCTGAGAAATGCAAAGTTGGTTTAACATGAGCAAATAATGTAATTCCACACATTAACAAATACTTTCTTTTATTTTTTTATTTTTACTTTTTAAATTTATTTTTTTATTTTTCAGAATTTACATCCCAATTAGTTAGCATAGAGTGAAACAATGATTTCAGGAGTAGATTCCTTAGTGCCCTTGCCCATTTAGCCCATCCCCCCTCCCACTACCCCTCCAGCAACCCTCAGTTTGTTCTCCATATTTGTGAGTCTCTTCTGTTTTGTCCCCCTCCCTGTTTTTATATTATGTTTGTTTCCTTTCCCTTATGTTCATCTGTTTTGTCTCTTACAGTCCTCATACGAGTGAAGTCATATGATTTTTGTCATTCTATGACTGACTAATTTCACTTAGCATAATACCCTCCAGTTCCATCCATGTAGTTGCAAATGGCAAGATTTCATTCTTTTTGATTGCCGAGTAATATTCCATTGTATCTAGATACCACATCTTTATCCATTCATCGATCGATGGACATTTGGGCTCCTTAGCATACTTTGGCTATTGTTGATAGTGCTGCTATAGACATGGGGTGCATGTGTCCCGTCGAAACAGCACACCTGTATCTTGTGGATAAATGCTTAGTAGTGCAATTGCTGGGTCGTAGGGTAGTTCTATTTTTAGTTTTTTGAGGAAACTCCATACTGTTTTCCAGAGTGGCTGCACAAGCTTGCATTGCCTCCAACAGTGCAAAAGAGATCCTCCTCCACATCCTCTCCAACATCTGTTGTTGCCTGAGTTGTTCATGTGAGCCATTCTGACAGGCATAAGGGGGTAGCTCAGTGTGGTTTTGATCTTTATTTCCCTGATGATGAGTGATGTGGAGCATTTTTTCATGTGTCAGTTGGCCATCTGGATGTCTTCTTTGGAGAAGTGTCTATTCATGTCTTTTGCCCATTTCTTCACTGGATTATTTGTTGTTTGGGTGGTTGAGTTTGACAAGTTCTTTGCAGATTTTGGATACTAACCCTTTATCTGATATGTCATTTGCAAATACCTTCTCCCATTCTGTCAGTTGCCTTTTCGTTTTGCTGATTGTTTCCTTCTCTGTGCAGAAGCCTTTTTGTCTGATGAGGTCCCATTAGTTCATTTTTGCTTTTGTTTCCCTTGCCTCCAGGGACGTATTGAATAAGAATTTGCTGCGACCAAGATCAAAGAGGTTTTTGCCTGCTTTCTCCTTGAGGATTTTGATGGCTTCCTGTCTTGCATTGAGGTCTTCCATCCATTTTGAGTTTATTTTTGTGTAAGAAAGGTGTAAGAAAGTGGTCCAGGTTCATTCTTCTGTATGTCGCTGTCCAGTTTCCCAGCACCACTTGCTCAAGAGACTGTCTTTATGCCACTAGATATTCTTCCCTGCTCTGTGAAAGATTAGTTGGCCATACGTTTGTGGGTCCATGTCTGGGTTCTCTATTCTGTTCCATTGTTCTGACTGTCTGTTCAAGTGCCGGTACCATATTGTCTTGATGATTACAGCTTTGTAGTATAGGTTGAAGTCTGGGATTGTGATGCCTCCTGCTTTAGTTTTCTTTTTCAAGATTTCTTTGGCTCTTCGAGGCCTTTTCTGGTTCCATACACATTTTAGGATTATATGTTCTAGCTCTGTGAAGAATGCTGGTGTTACTTTGATAGGGATTGCATTGAATATGTAGATGGCTTTGGGTGGTATCGACATTTTAACAATATTTGTTCTTCATATCCAGGAGCATGGAATCTTTTTTTTTCCATTTTTTTTGTGTCTTCTTCAATTTCTTTCATAAGCTTTCTATGGTTTTCAGTATATACATTTTTCACCTATTTGGTTAGATGTATTCCTAGGTATTTTGTGGCTTTTTGTGCAACTGTAAGTGGGACCGATTCCTTGATTTCTCTTTCTGTTGCTTCATTGTTGGTGTATAGGAATGCAACCGATTTCTGCGCATTGATTTCATATCCTGCAACTTTGCCGAATTCAGGAATCCATTCTAGCAGTTTTTTGGTGGCATCTTTGGGGTTTTCCATATAGAGTATCGTATCATCTGCGAAGAGGGAAAGTTTGACCTCCTCCCGGCTGTTTTGGATACCTTTTATTTCTTTGTGTTGTCTGATTGCAGAGGCTAAGACTCCCAATACTATGTTGAGTAACAGTGGCGAGAGCGGACATCCCTCTCTTGTTCCGACCTTAGAGGGGAAACTCCCATTTTTCCCCACTGAGGATGATATTAGCATTGGGTTGTTAATATATGGCTTTTATGATCTCGAGGTAGGCTCCTTCTCTCCCTCCTTTCTTGAGGGTTTTTATCAAGAAAGGATGCTGTATTTTGTCAAATGCTTTCTCTGCATCTATTGAGAGGGTCATATGGTTCTTGCCCTTTCTTTTGTTGATGTGATGAATCACATTAATTGTTTTGCAGATATGGAACCAGCCCCGCATCCCAGGTATAAATCCCGCTTGGTCGTGGTGAGTAATACTTTTCATGTATTGTTGGATCCAGTTAGCTAATATCTTGTTGAGAATTTTTGCATCCATGTTCCTCAGGGAACGTTGTCTATAGTTCTCCTTTTTAGTGGGGTCTCTGACTGGTTTTGGAATCAAGGTAGTGCTGGCTTCATAGAAAGAGTTTGCAAGTTTTCCTTCCATTTCTATGTTTTGGAACAGTTTCAAGAGAATAGGTGCTAACTCTTCCTTAAATGTTTGGTAGAATATCCCCCTGGAAAGCCATCTGGCCCTGGACTCTTGTTTTTTGGCAGATTTGTGATTACTAATTCAATTTCCTTACTGGTTATTGGTCTGTTCAAATTTTCTATTTCTTCCTGTTTCAGTGTTGGTAGTGTATATGTTTCTAGGAATTTGTCCATTTCTTCCAGATTGCCCATTTCATTGGCATATAATTGCTCATACTATTCTCTTGTTATTGTTTTTATTTCTGCTGTGTTGGTTGTGATCTCTCCTCTTTCATTCTTGATTTTATTTATTTTGACCCTTTCCTTTTTTTCTTTTTTGACCAGACTTGCTAGTGGTTTATCAATTTTGTTAATTCTTTCAAGGCACCAGATTCTGGCTTGATTGATCTGTTCTACTGGTATTTTTCTGTTTTTTGTTTGTTTGTTTGTTTGTTTGTTTGTTTGTTTTGATAGCATTAATTTCTGCTGTAATCTTTAGTATTTCCTGTCTTCTGCTGGTTTGGGGTTTTATTTGCTGTTCTTTTTCCCGCTCCTTAAGGCGTAAGGTTAGGTTGTGTATCTAAGATCTTTCTTCCTTCTTTAGGAAGGCCTGGATTGCTATATATTTTCCTCTTATAACCACCTTTGTTGTGTCCCAATGGCTTTGGGTTGTGGTGTTATCCCTTTCATTGACTTCCATATACTTTTCAATTTCCTCTTTAACTGCTTGGTTGGCTCATTCATTCTTTAGTAGGATGTTCTTCAGTCTCCAAGTATGTGTTACCTTTCCCAATATTTTCTTGTGGTTGATTTCGAGTTTCATAATGTTGTGGTCTGAAAATATGCACGATATGATCTCAATCTTTTTGTACTTACTTAGGACTGATTTATGTCCCAGTATATGGTCTATTCTGGAGAATGTTCCATGTGCACTGGAGAAGAAAGTATATTCTGCTTGTTTAGGATGAAATGTTCTGAATATATCTGTTAAGTCCATCTGGTCCAGTGTGTCATTCAAAGCCATTGTTCCCTTGTTGATTTTTTTTTTTGATTAGATGACCTGTCCATTGCTGTGAGTGGGCTGTTGAAGTTTCCTACTATTATGGTATTACTATCGATGGGTTTTTTTATGTTTGTGATTAATGGATTTACACACTTGGGTGCTGTCACATTTGGCGCATAAATGTTTACAATTGTTAGGTCTTCTTGGTGGATAGACACCTTGATTATGACATAATGCCCTTCTGCATCTCTTGATACAGTCTTTATTTTAAAGTCTAGATTGTCTGATATAAGTATGGCTACTCTAGCTTTCTTTGGTTGACCATTAGCATGATAAATGGTTCTTCATCCCCTTATTTTCAATCTGAAGGTGTCTTTAGGTCTAAACTAGGTCTCCTGTAAAGAGCATATAGATGGACCTTGTTTTCTTATCCATTCTGTTACCCCATGCTTTTTGATTGGAGCATTGAGGCCACTGACATTTAGAGTGAGTACTGAAAGATATGAATTTATTGCCATTATGATGCTTGTACACTTGGAGTTTCTGTGGTGTTCTCTGCTCCTTTCTAATCTTTGTTGCTTTTGAGATATATATATATATATATATATATATATATATATATATATATATATGCATATATATGTATGTATGTATGTATATATTTTTTCAACTTTTCTTCCCTCAGAAAGTCCCCCTTAAAATTTCTTGCAGGGCTGGTTTAGTGGTCACAAATTCCTTTAATTTTTGTTTGTCTGGGAAACTTTTTCTCTCTCCTATTTTGAGTGACAGCCTTGTTGGATAAAGAATTCTTGGCTGCATTTATTTTTTTATTTTATTTGTTTAATGTTTATTTTTGCAGAGAGAGAGAGAGAGAGACAGAGACAGAGCATGAGCAGAGGAGGGGCAGAGAGAGAGGGAGACACAGAATCCGAAGCAGGCTCCAGGCTCTGAGCTGTCAGCACAGATCCCTTCACGGGGCTCGGACTCACAGACCACGAGATCATGACCAGAGCTGAAATCGGATGCCTAACCGACTGAGCCACCCAGGTCCCCCTGCATATTTTTCTGATTCAGCACCCTGAATATATCCCGCCACTGCTTTATGGCCTGCCAAGTTTCTGTGGATAGGTCTGCTGCAAACCTGATATGTCTTCCCTTTCAGGTCAGGGAACATTTTTTTTTCCCTTGCTGCTTTCATGATTCTCACCTAGCCTGAGTATTTTGTGAATTTGACTATGATAAGCCTTGTTGATGGTCGGTTTTGTTGAATCTAATGGGGGTCCTCTATGCTTCCTGGATTTTGATGTCTGTGTCTTTCCCCAGGTTTCGTAAATGTTTTCCGCTATGATTTGCGCACATAAACCTAATACCCCTATATCTCTCTCTTCCACTTCTGGGACCCCTATGATTCTGATGTTGTTCCTTTTTAATGAGTCACTGGTTTCTCTGATTAAATTGTGCTCTTTTGCCTTAAGCTCCCTCTTTTTTTTCTGCTTCGTTATTCTTTATAATTTTGTCCTCTATATCGCGGATTCTCTGTTCTGCCTTGTCCATCCTTGCCACCACTGAATCCATCCGTGATTGCAGCTCAGTTATAGTATTTTTAATTTCATTCTAGCTATTTTTTACTTCTTTTATCTCTGCAGAAAGGGATTCTAATCTATTTTCGACCCCAGCTAATATTCTTATTATCGTGAATTTAAATTCTGGTTCAGACATCTTGCTTGTACCTGTGTTGGTTAAATCCCTGGCTGTCGTTTATTCATGCTCTTTCTTTTGGGGTAAATTCCTACTGAATTCTGTGGTTTGGGTTGTGCAGACTGTTGTGTTAGTCCTCCAATCAGTGTTCTAGGTGTGTAGGATGGTTTCGTGTTGGCCTGGTTGTATTTCATGGATGGGAGACACACACAAAACTTCCATGCTGTTCCGCCATCTTGGCCTCTCCCCCCATTCACAAATATTTTATTTTATTTTATTTATTTATTTATTTTTATTTATTTTTGGGACAGAGAGAGACAGAGCATGAACGGGGGAGGGGCAGAGAGAGAGAGTGACACAGATCAGAAACAGGCTCCAGGCTCCGAGCCGTCAGCCCGGAGCCTGACGTGGGGCTCGAACTCACAGACCGCGAGATCGTGACCTGGCTGAAGTCAGACGCTTAACTGACTGCGCCACCCAGGCGCCCCAACACAAATATTTTAAAAACTTATCTCAGGGTGCCTGAGTAGCTCAGTCGGTTAAGCATCCAACTTAGGCTCAGGTCATGATCTCACAGTATATGAGTTTAAGCCCCACGTGTTGTTCGCATTAGGTTCACCACTGTCAGTGCAGAGCTTGCTTCAGATCCTTTCTCCCTCTCTCTCTGCCCCTGCCCTGCTGGCTTCCTTGGTCTCTCTTAAAAATAAACAGTTAAAAATAATTATCTCAATAGATGTGAAATAAACATCTTTTAACATTCCATATTCATTCATGACAGAACTTAGAAAACTAGTATTATAAGGGAACTTGCTTAATATACTTGTAGCAGAAAGACCCTAAGTGACCCCATAATATCTGTCCTTTAGTGTTGTCACCTTTTCTTTATAATTCTTTTCTCTTAAGATCTGTGACTTGACTCTAGCTATTAGAATATGGCAAATGTAGGGGCGCCTGGGTGGCGCAGTCGGTTAAGCGTTCGACTTCAGCCAGGTCACGATCTCGCAGTCCGTGAGTTCGAGCCCCGCGTCAGGCTCTGGGCTGATGGCTTGGAGCCTGGAGCCTGTTTCCGATTCTGTGTCTCCCTCTCTCTCTGCCCCTCCCACGTTCATGCTCTGTCTCTCTCTGTCCCAAAAATAAATAAAAAACGTTGAAAAAAAATTTAGAATATGGCAAATGTAAAGGAAGGTTGCAGACATAATTCAGTTAATTCAGAGTCAGTCAAAAGAGGATTATGCTAGGCAAACCTGATCTAATCACGTGAACACCCTCCAAGGAGGACTGAGCCTTCTCTGAAGTGACATTCTCCTTGCTGGCCTCCTAAACTAAGTGGCTGTATTGAGGAAGTCTACGTGGCCAAGAACAAGGAACAGCCTTGCTCTAGGCTGAATATTTGTGTCCCCACTCACCCGAATACATGTGTTAACTCTTAATGTTCATCGTGATAGTATTTAGAAGTGGGGGATTTGGGAAATGATGAAGTCACGAAGGTGGAGCCCTCCTGAATGGGATTAGTGCCCTTATGAAGGAGGGCTGTGAGAGCTCCCTTGGCCCTGCGCCAAGCAGGAAGACCAGAGTCCATGAACCAGGAAGCAGGCCGTCACTGTACACTGAATCTGCCAGTGCCTTAATTTTGTACTTCCCAGCCTCCAGAAGGGTGGAAATAAAACTTTCTTTTTCATAATCCTATGGCATTTTGTTAGAGCAGCCAAAAGGACTAAGACAAGTGTCTGGGAACGCTTAGGACCTAAGCCTCCAACTAGCCTCCAACTAGCAAAGAGCTGTGGAAATGAGTCCAGTCATACAGTCACAAGGAAATTCTCTTAAAAACAAACTCAATGGGCTTGGAAGCAGATTCTTCCCCATTGAAGCACCCAAATGGGGAAGCGTAGTCTAGCAGACACCTTGGCTACAGCCTTGTGAGAACCTGAACAAAGGACCCAGCTAAGCCATTGCTTAGCTTCTGGCCCATAAAAATGTGAGATAAATGTGTGTGGCTTTAAGGCGCTGTGTTGATGGTGATCTGTTGTAAACGGCAAGAGCAAACTAAGAGACTAATAAGACATAAACTTTTAAAAACCCCACTATCTACATAGTTATAGGAAACTACTTTTACATGTTGCAATTTCAAGAAGACATGAACACTCACTATCCTCACATTTACTCAACATCATTCTTATAGTAGGAAACAAAAAAAAATGAAAGCTCTAGGAATTGGAAACAAAAATGCCACTATTTATAGATTATATGTCGCTGCATGTACCAAATACAAAGGAATCTGCAGATAAAACACTCGAGTAAGAAACAATATATTGTGGGGAATAAGCTTAGACAATTAAAAGACTAAGTGTTTGGAAAAATCAGTATAAGAAATGTCTTTCCTTACAAACTGTTGACCGATTCGATGCAATTCCAATGAGAAACAGCTTTGGAGAGCTTGCCAAGTTGATTATAAAAGACCTGTGGAGCCCTTCCTTCCTTTCTTCTTTCTCATCCCCAACACTTTAGTTCCCAGTCCTAGAAACAGAGGCATGGAGTTGGGGTCCAGAGTGAGGTGTTGGAGCTTAGAATGGGAAGGCATTACGTGCGGTAAGGTCACCCTGCACCGTGTTGGAGCTCAAGTGACAGCATCCCTGAAAAGTGAATGGTATAGAATAATGAAGTATCACAGACTCAACAGGGTAGGGAGGCATCTGCACAGGGGAAGAATAGCCCAGTGTGGGTTTTCAGAACCTGCAGGGGGCAAATCATCTGCAGAAGACGTAGCCTGGCACAGGGTGTCTGAGAAAGGAGATATTTACGTATCTCAAAGTACTTCCCCATAAAATACTAAATAATTGGAAAGTGGAAAGTTAACATTCCAGGCGAGAAACCTGGCAGATACTACCTCCGGTGGCCAACATTAACATCACCAGTATGGGGACAATTCAAAATTGTAGGTCACATGATAGGATGCAAAGAGTAGGTTGTAGTGATACTCTTGCTAAACATGTATGGTCTGAATTTTACCATAAGGAAACCTAAGAAAAATCCACGTTGAAAGACATTCCACATTACTGGAATTTACTCGTCAAAAGGTTAAAAGTCATGAAAGTCAAGGAAAGACAAAGGAACTGTTCTAGAGTGAAAGAGACTAAGACATACAACTGAATTCAATACATGGCTCTGAACAGGACCTTCCTTGGTATAACGTATACTACAGATAAGTGACCAAACTTAAAAAGAATTATGAGGGGGCGCCTGGGTGGCTCAGTGGGTTAGACGTCCGACTTCAGCCCAGGTCACGATCTCACGGTCCGTGAGTTCGAGCCCCGCGTCGGGCTCTGGGCTGATGGCTCAGAGCCTGGAGCCTGCTTCTGATTCTGTGTCTCCCTCTCTCTCTGCCCCTCCCCCGTTCATGCTCTGTCTCACTCTGTCTCAAAAATAAATAAACGTTAAAAAAAAAAAAGAATTATGAGGAATAAATGATAGAATTATACTTAACCCTTGGACAAAACAGTTTTAATGGGTGCACTGACTGCACACAGATATTTTTTTCAGTACTGGAAATGTATTTTCTTTTATAATTTTCTTCATGGTATTTTTTTCTGTAGGTTTATTTTAAGAATAGAGTATGATACATATACAAAAGATTATTGGTAGTAGTAGTGGTTAAGTCTTTGGGGGTCAAAAGTTGTTCATGGCTTTTTGACTGTGGAGGGTGGGGTCAGAGCCCTTAACCCCATTGTTCAAGCATCCAGTGTATTAGAGTTAATGTTCTGATTGTGAAGGTTGTATGGTAGTTATGTGGAATGTACTGACTTGTAGGATTTAAATGCTACAGGAATCAGGCATCCCATTAGCAATTTACTTGCAAATGGCTTTGGGGCGGGGGGGGGGGGGAGTTCTTTTTTTTTCTCTAATTTTTATTTTCTCTAACTTTGTTTCTAAAAAGCAAATCAAAAATAAATAAATAAATAACTAGAAAAGGTGAAAAGCCTTTGGCAAATCTTATTTCTCCATGTGGAAAGAGCTACGAATCAGTGTTTACAATTAAAATCATAGATAGGTTTTATGGCACTATAAAAAAAATGTAATATGTACAAACATTGTCAATAGCCACAGCAGGAATACATCAAAATAATGTCTAAATCTTTAGGCCCACATATAGTCATAAAAATTGGAAAATACAAAAAGCCATCCATGAACACTACTGAAGTATTAATGACAACTTGGTTGTTTGGGTGCTGTTCAAACCGCTGGTAGTGGAGCGGTCTGATGTATGTAAAACCCTCTAGTGCTGGTTTCCACGTACAAAATGTGCTTAAAAGTTAATGGGATGCCAAGAAACATAGTTTGAAATATTATAAAGATTTTCATTACACACATATGAAACAAAAACTTTTTCCTTTAATCAAGATTTTGCCGTATAGTGTGTTCAATTGGGAAGCAATGAAAATGTTTTGTAAGCATCCAGTAAATTTTTTCTATTTATTTTTCAAATTGTATAATTTTTGTTCAAAATCTGTACATATTCTCGTGGCGCTTTCCATACTGGATCTTGATTTAGAATTGAATCATCAGTAGATACTAAAGGATTTCTACAGGATCCTCATTCAAATTCGGTAGCAGCTGAAAAGGAAAAGAAAGAATTATTTTCTTTCTCCAAAATAATTTTCAACTACAAGTGATTAAAAAAAAAAAAAGAAGAAGAAAAGAAAAAAAAAATAAAAAGACAAAAAGAAAGTTGGGGCCTTTATGATGTTAAGAAAAATGAAAAATACCTATGTACAACTGCAATATGAAACCCAAGATTAGTATTAAATATATTTTGCTCAGGGTTGCACACTGAATTAATTGCTATTGTGGATACATATCAGAGTTTCTGGTTTTTTCATTACAAGGTGAAATTACAAGATGAGGACACAGTCCACCCTGAACCATCATAAACTATAAACTGAAAAATCAAACAGGCATTTCCAAACAGAGCCAAGTAAACAGATGTAAGTGACAGGTATAAAACACAGCACTACTGGAACATACGGAAGGGACATCCCAGTTTTGTGTCAATATTGTCTGCTCTTTGGTGAAGGTGATATGTCAGCTGATACCTGAAGGACAAGGAAAAAGTATGCTAGGTAGAGGGAAGAAGCACATACAAAGAGCTAGAAGTGAGGAAGAACACTTGTGCAATTATGAGTAGTTTAGTTTGACAAGGTGCTAGAGCAAAGCAGCAGAGTAGGGCAAATAGTGAGAGACAAGGCTGAATCATCTGGCAAGAAGCAAACTGATTTGGGTGTTTTCATTCCATGCTAAGGAATTTGAAGTTTTACCCGAGGGCAAAAGCAATGACAAAGTCAATGAGTGAAGATTGAAACCCGTTACCTGTCAAGTGACAGCTATATGACCTCTAATTACTTAACCAAGCATTACTAAGACGACTTTGGATTTTTGGGTCTTCTATCACTAGCAGAAACAACAATTTGATAAAGCACACCTTTTCTGAGACTTGTGCAGGTTGACAGTTCCACAGGGATGGCACCAGTGAAGGAAGATTGTCGCCAGAAATAATAACAGATATATAGACTTAGGGAGATTGAAAAAACTTCTTTAACGTTTATTTTTGAGAGAGAGACAAACCACAAGCGGGCAGGGGCACAGAGAGAGGGAGACACAGAATCTGAAGCAGGCTCAAGGCTCCGAGCTTTCAGCACAGAGCCCTCTGTGGGGCCTGAACCCACCTGAGCTGACATCAGTCGCCCAACCGACTGAGCCACCTGGGTGCCCCTAGACTTGTGGGAGATTTTAAAAGAGCTATGAAACATGAGGACTAAATGAGGAGGAATTGTGTTCTTCATTATGCTCATGCTTTTACATTTTTTATTAGATATGTACAAAAAATGTGAATGTAGTATCTATTATCCAAACAATGGAAAGGGATGACATTTACTATTTATAGTTTAGTTCAGAAATCAATGATATATAACTTCATACATTTTGGCAACATACCTTCTTCTAGTGCTCTGGTTATTCTTTTTCCAACTCCCGCTGCATCTGAAATAAGCCAAATATTATTTAGAATGTGTAAGGTAAACAAGACATGGTAAGAATTATATATAGCTTACGACATGTGGTCTTGAAATAATACTTGTAGAGATTAAACCAAAGTTAGGGATTGCTTAAATAGAAAAACTATCACATGAATAAAATAAATTCCTACCTATTTTATTTTAGTTTTAGATAACGGAGAACAGATACATACACACACACACACACACACACACACACACACGTGTATATGTATACACGTGTATATGTATGTATAATACATATGTATTATATATATGTATACATATACACGTGTGTTTGTATACATATATATAATATGTGTATATTATATATATAATACATTATGTGTATTATACTAATACATATAATATGTGCATATTATATATATATGTATATATACATATATATATAATACTATTTAAGTGAATGTGATAAAAAGCACAATCAATATTGATCTATTGAATGTGTATAATCTCTGAAACGTGATGTTTGGTCTTACTGGTACAAAAAGTTTAAACAAGAATCATATTGTATACTGAATTATTACTTGGAAATGATTAGAAAAACTGCCATTTATGAAAGTTTAATCAGTTTTTTACCTTAATGAATAGTTCCTTAAAATGGGCTTTCCATTTTTTCACTTTTAGAAAAACAAAATTTGAAGGAATGCTTTTTGCTATTAATTTTTCAGGACTGACTCTTAAATACATATAAAATGAAAAAAGTGGGACTGTCTTACTGTCATGTGGAAATTCTACTGGCAAAAAATTGAGTAAAAATATTTTGCTATCTGTATTATGACTAAAACACTTATTTATTTTCATATGCACACAAAGATTTCAGAAAATCTCTTTGAAGAAAGGAAAAATAGAGGGTTACAACAGTTTTCAAAGTTAGCTTCTGATGTATAACTTTCTCCATTAGAGATAAGGAAAACAATATACAATTTTCAATTGTAACTTTGTTTCCTTTCTCCAAATTAGGACCAAGTTTTGAAACACTTGACTTATTAAAGTTATGGTTATCCACTTATGAAATGTGTACGAATATTTAAAACTATAGGTGACCCTTGAATAACACAGGGGTGGGGTACAGTCAAAAACCTGTATATAATTTTTCATCCCCCAAAACTTAATTACTAATAGCCTACTGTTGACTGGAAGCATTACCGGTAACATAAACAGCCGGTTCATACATGTTTCGTACAGTAGAATAAGCTAGGGCAAAAAATGACATTAAGAAAAATGGAAGGAAGAGGAAATACACTTACAGTACTGTACAGTATCCAAAAATAATCCATGTGTAAGTAAAGTAGACCCGCACAGTGCAAAACCATGTTGGTCAAGGGTCAACTGTATATTACAACTGTTCCTGTCTAGAATGTTCTTATTTAGATCTTTCTTAGACAAGGTAGCCTCTCCCTGAATGCCCCAAACAGGCTCCAAAATAGTGTACAGGACATAATCAACACTGTGGTGATAAGGATTCCAATGTCTTTACAAATTTAGGTGTGAGGACAAATGTTTTGGCTGACATATTTCCCAATATTTTCAAAGACTGTTTTCCCTAATACCTTTTTTATAATTGAAGTATAGTTGACATACAATGTTACACTAGTTTTTCAGTATACAAATTCAGATTGGACAATTGTATACACTATGCTAAGCTTGCTACCATACGTGTAGTTACCCTCTGTCACCATACAACATTAATACAATATTATTGAGGATATTCCATATGCTGTATTCTTCATTCCTGTGACTTATTTACTTTATAACTGGAATTTGTACCTCTTACTCCCCTTCACCTATTTTGCCCATACCTCTCTACCCACCTCCCCTTTAGCAACCACCAATTTGTCCTCTGTAGTTATGATTCTGTTTGTTCACTTGTTTTGTTTTTTTTTTGTACTCCACATGTAAGTGAAATAAGATAGTATTTATTTGTCTCTCTCCGAATTATTTCACCTAGCATAATACCCTCTAGGTCTATCAATGTTGTCACAAATGGCAAGATCTCATTCTTTTTGATAGCTGAGCTATATTTCATTGTATGCATATTACACATTGTCTTTATCCATTCATCTGTCCATGGACACTTAGGTTGCTTCCCTATTTTGGTTATCGCAAACAATGTTTCCATAAACATAGGGATGCATACAACTTTTCAAATTAGTGTTTTCATTTTCTTTGGGTAAATACGCAGCAGTGGAATTAATGAATATCTATTTTTAAGTTTTTGAGGAACCATAACACTTTTTTGACAGTAGCATTATATTCAGGCCTTATAAAATGAATGGGACAACATGACTATACCAGACTTATAAAATTAATAACTCAATACCAGATGATGGGAGAAGGCTTTATTCAAACAATTTTATATTACCATTAATAAATACGATATAAAATATAAACCTCGTTTTCTATATGACATGACTTAAGGAGCTACCAAGGTAATGTTGCATCTTTTCCCCAAAAGCTTTTTTCCTAAATATTTACCTTTGTGACCTTTATATTTTTATCTAAGTAAAAACTGTGTTTCGATGGTGAAAATAGCTTTCAAGTCCATGAATAAGAACACATGTGTACTTTTATGTATACCTTTCCATTGATCAGAAATATAAGAGGGTGAGAAAATTATACACAGAAAAACTATATATCAGCAAATTTTAATTCAAAGAACATTTTTAAAGGATTTTTAATTAGAAGGATTTTCTCATTAACTGTTAACATTCAAATATGGCCCATAGAAATCTAAGGTTCGGTTGGGGACACTGCAGGATTGAGGGACAAGGAAGTCACAGCCGTAGTCTCCATCTCTCCTTTAGTTAGACAGCTCTACTTCTCTCTGTTTTACACAATACAGTTTAATGCAAAAAGCAAAAAGCAACGTTCTATTCTTTGAAAAAAATTATTTTGAAGGTATAAAAGTCACTAATTTAGTCAAAATCCCGAATTTTGCGTAATAGACAAATAGGGCTCAGAGAGAGTGTACTTTGCCTGAGGTCATGAAACCAACTAGATGCAGACCAGGAATACACTTGTGGTCTTACCAAGCCTAGAGTTCTATGCCAGTTACTTCCTCATAGTCAGGAAAAATACGTGTATTTTAAGTATGACTCAGAGAAAATGAATACATAAAACTTTGTCATGTGGTTCAGTAATGCTTAGGTATGAGGTACACAATAGTAGCTCTCTAACTAAATTACAAATTTTAAAGTCATGAATGAAAATAAAGGAACAGAAATTATGTTAACTTCTTTTAGTAGCAGTCAATTTTTAAGCACAACTTTTCTTTAATTTTTTTTAATGTTTATTTACTTTTGAGACAGAGAGAGACAGAGCATGAATGGGGGAGGGTCAGAGAGAGGGAGACACAGAATCTGAAACAGGCTCCAGGCTCTGAGCTGTCAGCACAGAGCCCGATGCGGGGCTCGAACTCACAGACCGCGAGATCATTACCTGAGCCGAAGTTGGCCGCTTAACCGACTGAGCCACCCAGGCGCGCCAAGCACAACTTTTTTAATTTTTTTTTTTTTTTTTCAACGTTTTTAATTTTTATTTTTGGGACAGAGAGAGACAGAGCATGAACGGGGGAGGGGCAGAGAGAGAGGGAGACACAGAATCGGAAACAGGCTCCAGGCTCCGAGCTATCAGCCCAGAGCCTGACGCGGGGCTCGAACTCACGGACCGCGAGATCGTGACCTGGCTGAAGTCGGACGCTTAACCGACTGCGCCACCCAGGCGCCCCAAGCACAACTTTTTTAAACCACAGGACAGAGAACTTGAAAGAGAAAATCTTTAGGTGAAGCAAGCAAGCTGAAACTGAGGAAATTCTTCCTGAAAGCATTATTTATTCTTTCCAAAGAAAATTTGGTTTATCAACATCAATCAACCAATGAGTGAACCCATGGTGTGGTTATTTATAGCAAAATTTGAAACCCAACACAGATTTCTCTTTCCCATCTAGCATGCTTCTGCCTAACCTCTCATCATTCGTTGGTATGTACAAAAGACACAATTGACTTTATTAATAATTTAAATCCAGTCGGAAATTATAGGTGAATCTTCACTTCTCACATGTGGACTTATCTCTCTCTCCCTCCCGACGGGAAAGGAGACTTACCTAACAGGTGAATTTGGGAGAAGGAGCTAAGCAGTGCTTATGTGTTTCTGAATCTCCTCTTTGAAAAGATGTGCCTGCCCACAGTAACATGAATTTGGGTCTGCTCTCAGCTCTGTGGTAAGCACCCTGCCCCCGGGGTGGGTGTCAAGCATTTGTTTCCTCAATTTACAACTGTGTGGGGAAGTGCCCAATTTGGGAGGAAGCCCAATGTGGCTAACATAACCTAAATCATATCCTCCAATTTGTTAGTGTGTATTAGTAATAAAGCTACTAAGTTTATCTCCATCTCCCTGTCTCCTGTGTTCTGAATTTAGAAAGAAAAGACCAGGGTTACTTGCCGCCTACCCAGTGTCACCTGTCACAGCTCCACCGAGAAAAATGACTAGACAACACTTACAGAAACATTCTCTTCTTCCTTGACTTCATAACTAACGTACATTGTTCAAAAGCAACGCCCACTCGAAAGAGAGAAAAAGTTGATAGGAACCATTTTAGGAACAAACATGGAAAGTCAGACAAACTGAGGACACAGAGGAGTACATTCCAAATGAAAGAACATGAGAAAACCTAAGAAAACAACTAAGTGAAACAGAGATAAGTAATGTACCTCATAAAGAGTTCAAGGTAATGGTCATAAAGATGCTCAGTGAACTTGGGAGAAGAATGAATGGATCCAGTGATAACATCAACAAAGAGACAGAAAATATAAAAAAGAACCAATCAGATCTGAAGGATACAATAACAGAAATGACAAATACACTAGAGGGAATCAACAGCAGATAAGAAGATGCAGAAGAACAGATCAACAATTTGCAAGACAGGGTAGTAGAAATCATCCAAGCCAAAAATAAAAAATAAAAAAAAAAATTAAAATGAGGCTAGGTTAAGGGACCTGTGTGACA
Source organism: Neofelis nebulosa (assembly GCF_028018385.1). Lineage (NCBI taxonomy): Eukaryota > Metazoa > Chordata > Mammalia > Carnivora > Felidae > Neofelis > Neofelis nebulosa. The sequence continues at coordinate 3,719,310 of NC_080796.1, read as the reverse complement.
ACATCCAGTGTAATAATACTTGCATTCAAGGGCTTCCAGAAAAAGAAAAGAGAAAGGGGCAAAGAACTCATTTGAAGAAAAAAAGGTTTCATTTTAAAAATTCAAATATTTGCTTGATTTAGCTATTTATAAAATGCTCTACAATCACTCATCAAGATATTTTATAAAAATAGAAACAAAGGTGGTATAAGTCAAAAAAAAGGAAAAAGAAAAAAGAGTGCCATAAATAAGAAAGCAATTAAAGATGTATTCTCGTGTAAGAAAATAGCAAAATTTTAACTTAAAAGAGAAATTAATCTTTTTAGTGTTACAAGTTGATTTAATTCATAAAAAGGACTTACCATGGATTCTTTTTTTTTTTTTTTTAAGTAGCCTCCATGCTTAGCGTAGAGCCCAATGCAGGACTTGGACTCATGACCCTGAGATCAAAACCTAAGCTGAGATCAAGAGTTAGACGCTGAACTGACTGAGCCACCCAGGCACCCCCATGGATTCTTTTAAATAGTAAACATTCATGTCGTTAAGTGTTTGGAGGACGAACATTCACTGACATACAGGGGTGCAAAAACTGGATTATAACAAAACGTTCAAATGTTTATGAACCACTGCCAACTGAAAATAAGTCCAAGCATCTAAGTGTACCTATGGTTAGCAGGCAATCACATTTACTTTCTAAAATCAAATTTAAATGAAAGCTTTTCAGGAAATTTTACATGGGTCAGTTTAGTTGTATTTACTGAATACAGTTAATACTAGGTGTCTCTTGTGGTGCATCTGTGTGGCTCAGTTGTTTTTAGTGTCCAAATCTTCATTTTGACTCAGGCCATGATCTCATGGTTTTGAGACCGAGCCCCACATTCGGCTCTGTGCTGAGCATGAAACCTGCTTGGGATTCTCTTTCTTCCTCTCCTTTTGCCCCTCCCCTGCATGCACTCACTCATTCTCTCAGTAAAATAAAATAAAAATAAGTATCTCTTAGAAATGAGAGATCAAGGGACTAATATTATATATATTATATATTATATTATAATATATATTATATACATTATATTAATATTATATATATAATATATTATATATATTATATTATATATATATATATATATATAATTTTACCTCAGTTCTTTCTTAGCACATATAATTATGACTTTTACTTCGTATGTATTAGTTACTTAAACAACTCAGAATTTCACCAAAATAAAAGTAACTATTATATCAGATATCTGAAACCCAAAGTAAAACAGATAATATAACTAACCTTCCACAAGGAAGTCTCTCAGTAGTCATATGACGGCCGTGGGTTCAAGGTAGGAATCACTAAGTTTCCTCCTGGAGTAAAGTTTCCATTGAGCACTAAATTATTTTCAAAATGTCCACAATAAGGTGGTTCCAGGCCTGGGCTCATAGTAAGGGTCCTGAGTAAAGTTTGGTGCTGCTGTCTCTCCACAAGAAGTTTTGTATTGCTCTCTGACAGTCTCTCATTAGTCCTGTGAAGATTAAAAAACACAAATACATTTTCTTTTTCCCTAAATCATTCCTAAATGACATACATTTTTTTAAGTTTCCATAATAGTAAATAGCATTTGCCATTGAACAGTGTTTTAGCACTGAACATGTGACAGAGCACACCTACTATCTAAAATTGTACTTTTAAAACTGTTCTAAAGAAATACTTTTGTTTCCAGGGGGATTCCTAACAATTCAAATTAGGGAAGGGAAATAAGTGGCTATCAGTGATGTACATGGCTTAACAAATAATACTTGCTGTCTTCTGGGATGGCTGTACTGACAGGATGCTTCAGGATACCATTATATATACACACTTATATTTAGTAAACCTGTTTACAGATATAAAACTAAACCATCCCTCAAAGACATTTTCAAGCATTTTCTTTCACCACTCTTGTACATTTCACTTATTATCTCAAAGAAACTGAGCATTTGACACTGAGGAATCATGAGACCAACAATCTCTAGGGGAGATAGTAGATGACAGACGTGTGATCAGAAAGAACTAAAACAGCTACAGAGGCAATTAGCTTATAACAGTTACCAAGGCACTGGAGGCAGAATCTGCCCTTTCTGTCTTCAGTCTTCCACATATCTCCCTTCCACCATGGTGCTCTTTTTAGCCATTTTGGGAATTATACTACCCTTCAGCCCTGTGTGAGTCTTTCTGTATTTCACCTGTATGCCTTTATGTAATGTAGAAAAAGCATAAAGGATAGTTTTTCTCAAGGCCCACTCTAGTAATCATACCAAAGATCACAATCAAGAGAATAAATGTACCAAGCTGCCAGGATGAATAGTAGTAGTAGTACTTGACCTTTTAGGTTAAAGATGTAATCTTCCAAAAAGAAACTCATCGACATTTCTATTTAGGGTAATTCTGACAATCAATTTTATACTAATATGCTTCTAAATGAGAAAGCTTCAAACAATGCACTTAAAGACTAGCAGATCCGATCAATGGAAAATATACAGGGCGGGGGGTGTGGGAGGGGGTGGGGGAAGAGGTCTGTAAAACCGAAAAAAAGAGGAGGGATTGAAACTGTCCTGGACTAACATTTCAAAGGTAAGTTCACTTAGAAACATCATTTCTCAAAATGACACGATCTAGTTGGCTTTCACTTCCTACTCATCTCATGATCTTGGCTCCACAGAAATTATGCTTTAGAAGCAAATTAATAAGCTAAATTTCTTGACTATGATTCTGTTTTGACTTACCTGTTCAGCTTATTTCTCAAGGACTTTCTAACTTTTAATTCTTCTAGGTAGAGTTGCCTGTAGGTTTCCAACTCTGTTTTAGTCGAATCTTCTTGAGAAGTCTTCATTGTAGAGACCTGAGATTCCAGATCTCTAATTCTAAGTTCCATTTGACTTCTCGTTGAAGCATGAGCATTTTCTCTTAACTGGTCCAAGTCTTCTTGAGCTGCTGCTTGTGCCTAAAGCAAATTAACAGGATAGTTTTAAAATAGCTATAAACTGAATAACTAATTATACCTGTTTCCTTTAGTTCGGAGTCAATGATTCAGAGAGCAATTTTAAATGAAAAAAAGCTCAAATGTAAAATATTTATCATATCATAAATATCATATCATATTTATCATATGATTTATAAAATTAAAGTTGAATCATTCTTGTATTAGTATTCACACAATCTGATAATTCAAATAGTAGAATCAATGACAAAATTTTAAAAGTCAACAATAAACTTAAGAATAATCCAAGTACAGTGCAATTTTTAAATCATTTTTCTTTTCCTCTTCATAGTGAGACTAGTTGTTTAAATCATCATTTTTTCTTATCCTCTCGATTTAGTAGGAATAATGATGAAAACTGAAATCTTTAAAGGGGGGAACAAATGCCTCCAGAAATCTACAAATTACCATAAAGCAAGTAGAGGAAACCCCTACAATACATCTATCCAAAATGTAATTTGCAGTGAAATGAATTACAGCACATTACAGATCAATCAATTAACCTGTAAAAACAGGTTGACTTCGTGTAATTTTTCTTCTATGTCCAGTCGTGCTCTTTCTTCAATCTCCCGTTTATACTGTTCCACTTGACTGCGTTCTACCATATTCATTTCCATAAATTGTTTCAATTTTACTACTTCTTGCTGTAACTTCTTGTTATTGCTCTCTAGTTTTTCACGTTCTTCTTCGAAAGATTTCATTGATAATAACTCTTGTTGAAGAACTTGATTTTTTGCATCCAGGTGTAGACATTTTGAAGATGTAGTTTCCAGTTCTGTTGTAAGGACATCAGCCTGCATGAATAAAACACTATAGTTTGGAAGGGAGTGAAAAGAGTCTAACTCAAAACTACTATGAAAAAAAAATTTTTTTCAGATTTTAAGTAATCTCTATGCCCAGTGTGATGCTTGAACTCACAATCTCAAGATCAAGAGTAACTGAGCCAGCCAGGCACTCAAATTTTAAATAAACTCATTTGCAATAAAATGTTACCTGTCTTAGAATGTGGAACCTTAAACAACTCAGAAAATCAAGAGCCAAGTTAAAGCCATCAGGTGTTACTGAAATAGATCTTTGCTATCATTCTCTTTACTACACAACATTTGCACTCAATTCTATACTTTTATTTTCTATGATTTTTTCATATCTTTCTTTCATAAGTCCCCTCTTAGGAGAAAGTCTCTTGGCCCTTCCCCCATCTTAACACTCCATAACTTTTAAAGAAGTTTTAGCAATATCATATTGACTTATGTATGCCCACGTCAAAAAATACGTCCCAAGATAAGACTCTGGAAATAAGACTCTAATTCATGAATCTATAAGTAATGACTCTAACACCATGGTCTGTTTCTGAACTGCAAATGTTTTATGCTAATTTGAAGTGCATTCACAGGAGAAATGATTCTCCAGGATGTGTTAAGAAATCACATCTCCCAGTATAAAACATTAATTGGATGATCCACATATTTTTTGAAGCAAAAAAATATTTAATTCAATACTGTTATCTTGTAATCCGTTGTTACTTTCCAGAAAATAAGAGATCATACTAAACAAAAACAACCACAACAACAAAACTGGTGGAGTTTCAGTGATGCTGAGTTGGGAAGGACTTCCATCCATTCTATATGATTGGTAAGACAAGGTGAATGGATGTGGTGGTTTAATAAATTCGTTGATACTTCTGTGAAAATTCCTCCCCTTAAATATATGCTGGCTTCAGTAACTGGTTTCTAGTGAACAGAATATGCAGAACTGCTGGGATTTTTTTAAAATTTTTTTTTAACATTTATTTATTTTTGGGACAGAGAGAGACAGAGCATGAACGGGGGAGGGGCAGAGAGAGAGGGAAACACAGAATCGGAAGCAGGCTCCAGGCTCTGAGCCATCAGCCCAGAGCCCGATGCGGGGCTCGAACTCGTGGACCGCGAGATCGTGACCTGAGCTGATGTCGGACGCTTAACCGACTGAGCCACCCAGGCGCCCCAACTGCTGTGATTTTTAAGGCCAGTTTAGAAAATGTGATACAGCTTCCATCTGACTTTCTTTCTCTAGGGAAGCTCACCCTTAGAACCCAGCCACCACGTTGTGAGGAATCCTAGGCTACCTAGTGAGTCTTCGTGTAGATACTCCAGCTGAGACTAGCCAACGTCCTAGCCAAAGGCCAGCCTCAACAGCCAAACACGTGCGTGAACAAGCCTTTAGATGATTCTAGTCTCCAGCTTCCAGTTATGCCAGCTGATGCCAAATGAAGAAGAAATGAGTTGCCCTACTCTGCTTTGCCTAAAATAAGATTGGTGAACAAGAGAAATGCTGTTTTGAACTACTAGGTTTTGAGGTGGCTTATTATGCGGCAGTAAATTGCTACCACAGATACTGATACTAAAAATGGTGTGCTGCTATTCAAAAAACCCTAAAAGTAAACTTCCTTTGAACCAAGAGTAGGTGGAAGTGGAAAGATGTAGAAAAGCGTAAGGATGAGACCCAAAAATGGCCTCCACAAGACTCTTAGTGGAACCCTGAAGGCCTATGAAGAGGCTGACAGCAAGGGTCTCTAAGCAAGTGAAGAAAATGACACTGGAGGAAAGGAAAGTCATGCTACAAAATACCTGAAAGTGAAACGGATAGGAAAGAGAAACTAAAGAAAGACTATGCAACTGAAAGGAACCAGGACTTACAGGGTTCAAGTATCTGTTTCTCCTTTACAGCCTCTCTACATGTTGAACTGTCAAATAATGCTAAAATAAAGAAATGGCTTTTGGGTTAAGAAAAAATCCAGGGTGCTACCAGGAAAACAGGAAGATTTAAGGTATGCCTCCAATTTCTTTAAGGATCTTAAGAGTGTAAGATTTTTTTTTAAAGTAGGTTCCACACCCGACATGGGTGTGGAATTAGCATAAACTCAGCACCCAGAGATCAAGTGTCACATGCTCTACCAACTGAGCCAGCCAGGAGCCCCAAGAGTAGACGAATTTTAAAGGCATTTTCCTATAAGAGCTTCACAGGAAACTGAAGCGAAAAGCTTATCTCAAAAGGACTTGCGAGGGTCGCTTTGCTAAAACACGACATGAAATCCAGTAATATTTACAGAAAACTAAAAAAGGTAAGAGATTTATAGTAGCAAACATACTATTTGCTACCTTGGACTAAAAGGGGCCAAATAGTGTAAAATGAAAAGAGGCCTTTGGGTCTTAGAAGTCCCACAGGGAGGAAGCAGGATGAAAAAACAGCTGCAAATACAAGTCATTCCTTATGAAAAGGAAGGAACCAAGAGTTTAAAGAGTAAAGAAAGGGAAGAGACATGGAGGAAGTATTCCCGTGGTTAGGACTAAGTCCTAACTTAAGAACTGACAGCATGCATCAGGCTATATTTCAAAACTCTTATGGACTATGGTGCTTCCCATCTTCTTTTTCTGAATGGGAGAGTCTTCAGCAGTTGACTAGAATGTTCCATTTGTGAGTGGTAAATAACTGTCTCTTTCGTTCTCAAGTCCTCATATTGAGAACCCTTGCAATCAAGGGGCTATACTTGAGATACCATAACCCAGGCAGCTTATCCCCACTGCACCTGATTAAGATGGTAAGATCTTGGACTCAAGCCCTGAAGCTGATGCCATGATAACTGAGACTTGCAGGAGGTATTCGAGGGGGAGGGGAGTGAATGTATTTTTCAGGTGGGAAGAATACAAACATTTGTGGCCAGCGGGTAAATTATACTACTTTTTAAAGGTGTCCATAGGTTTTAAATATTAATTCCATTAAAAAAAAAGGCCATGGAACAACCTTAGTGACTTGCTCCTAATGAACAGAATATGTGACTATGATCCTGTGTGTATTCCAAGCCTAGATGACAAAAGGCGATACAGCTTCTGCCTTGCTCTGTATCTCAGGCTGCTTACTTGGAATCTAGCTCCCCATCTAGTGAGGAATCCTAGGCCACAAAGAGGGTCTAGGTGTGTCAGTTTGTTTCTGCTGCCTCCTGAAGTCCCAGGCAACAGCCAGCATCAACCACCAGACGTTAGTGAACAAATCTTCAAATGGATCCAGCCCCAAACCTTTCAGTTGCCCCACCTGAAGCTGAGCAGGGCAGAGACTACCTGTCCTGGCCACACTTTTCCTAACAGATTTGTGAACAAAATAAATCTAACCTTTGGGGAGTTTGTTAAGAAAAAAACAAAAATGATAAATTGAAAAGTGGATGAAAAAAAAGATATAAGACACATAAACTTGTATAGGAGAAATTGGTCTCCATTAAAGTAGGATATAATAAATGTTAAGATTAATTTATTAACAACCAATGGTGCTCATGAGAAGCAGATAACTAGAAGCAAGGTCTAAGAAATTTTTCTCTCAGTTTTTCCCCAGCTAGGATCATATTAGCTGTTCATTTTCCATATATGGCCTTTATTATGTTGAGGTATGGTTCCTCTAAGCCTACTTTGTTGAGGTTTGTATCATGAATGGATGTTATAGTTTGTCAAATTCTTTTTCTGCATCTATTGCAATGATATGACTTTATGCTTTTTTGAAAATTAATATGAGATATCACATTCATTGATTTGCAAATATTGAACCACCCCTGCAAACCAGGGATAAATCCCATTTGGTTATAGTGAGTGATTGAATGATTTTTTTATTTTATTTTATTTTATTTTTTTATTTTTTTTATTTTATTTTTTTTTATTTATTTTTTAATATATGAAATTTACTGTCAAATTGGTTTCCATACAACACCCAGTGCTCATCCCAAAAGGTGCCCTCCTCAATACCCATCACCCACCCTGCCCTCCCTCCCACCCCCCATCAACCCTCAGTTTGTTCTCAGTTTTTAACAGTCTATTATGCTTTGGCTCTCTCCCACTCTAACCTCTTTTTTTTTTTTTCCCTTCCCCTCCCCCATGGGTTTCTGTTACGTTTCTCAGGATCCACATAAGAGTGAAACCATATGGTATCTGTCTTTCTCTGTATGGCTTATTTCACTTAGCATCACACTCTCCAGTTCCATCCACGTTGCTACAAAAGGCCATATTTCATTTTTTCTCATTGCCACGTAGTATTCCATTGTGTATATAAACCACAATTTCTTTATCCATTCATCAGTTGATGGACATTTAGGCTCTTTCCATAATTTGGCGATTGTTGAGAGTGCTGCTATAAACATTGGGGTACAAGTGCCCAACATGCAGAAGGTTGAAACTAGACCACTTTCTCACACCATTCACAAAAATAAACTCAAAATGGATAAAGGACCTGAATGTGAGACAGGAAACCATCAAAACCTTAGAGGAGAAAGCAGGAAAAGACCTCTCTGACCTCAGCCGTAGCAATCTCTTACTCGGCACATCCCCAAAGGCAAGGGAATTAAAAGCAAAAGTGAATTACTGGGACCTTATGAAGATAAAAAGCTTCTGCACAGCAAAGGAATGATTTTTTTAATGTTTATTTTTGAGAAGGATCACAAGCAGGGGAGGGACAGAGAGAGAGGGAAACACAGAATCTGAAATAGGTTCCGGGGTCCAAGCTGTCAACAGAGCCTGACACTGGGCTCAAACCGATGGACCATGAGATCATAACCTGAGCTGATGTTGGATGCTTACCTGACTAAGCCACCCAGCTGCTTCTGCCCCCGGTGAATGATTTTTTAATGTATTGTTGGATTCAGTTTGCTTATTTTGTTGAAGATTTTTGCATGTTCATCAGAGATGCTGGCCTGTAATTCTCTCTGTGGCGTCTTTATCTGGTTTTGGTATCAGGGTAAAGCTGGCATAGAATGAATTTGGAAGTTTCCCTTCCTTTTATGTTTTTCTGGAACAATTTGAAAAGAACAGGTTAAATTTTTTTTTTTTTTTTTTTGTATTAGCTCTTCTTTACATGTTAAAATTTACGTCTGAAGGCATCTGGTCCTAGACTTGTGTTTGTTGAGAGTTTTTTGATTCTTGATTCAGTTTCCTTGCTGGTTATTGATTTTTTTTTCAAATTTTCTATTTCTTCTTGTCTTACTTTGGTAAGTTATATATTTCCAGGAATTTATTCATTTCTTCTAAGTTGTCCAACTTGTTGGCATACATTTTTTCACAATATTCTCTCATAAATGTTTGTATTTCTGTGGTGTTGGTTCTTATTTCTACTCTCACATTTGTGGTTTTATTTTGGTCTTTTCTATTTTCTTGTTGATTACTCTGGCTAACACCTTATCAGTTTTAATTTTTACAAAGAACCAGCTCTAGGTTTCATTGATCTGTTCTAGTATTTTCTGTTTTCTGTTTGTCTATCATTCATTTCTGCTTTAATCTCTTTTTTTAAATTTTATTTTGAGAGACACCACACATGAGTGGGGGATGGGCAGAGAGAGAGAGAGAGAGAGAGAAAGCAAAAGAGACAATCCCAGACAGGTTCCATGCTGCCAGCAGAGAGCCTAACACGGGGCTCGATCTCACAACTGTGAGATCATGGCCTGAGCCAAAATCGAGAGTCAGACACTTAACCAGATAAGCCACCCAAGGGCCCCTGTTCTGATCATTATTACTTGCTTTCTTCTGCTGGCTTCAGGCTTCATTTGTTGTTCTTTTTCTAGCTCCTTTAGGTATAAGGTTAGGTTGGTTGAATTTTTTCTTGCTTCTTGAAGTAGGCTTATATTGCTATGTACTTCCCTCTTAGGACCACGTTTGCAGCATGTCAAAGGTTTCAGACCATTGTTTTTTTTTGTTGTTTTTGTTTTTTTTTTTTAATTTCCATTTGTATACACGTAATTTTTTAAGTTTCTTCTTGTATCTCTTGCTTAACCCATTCCAGTGTAGTAGCATGTTATTTAACCTGCATGTATTGTTTTTAATAATTAAGGCCTGTTTTTTGTTTGTGATCCATTCTTGAGAATATTCCATGGACACTTGAAAACAACGTGTATTCTGTTTCAAGATGGAACGTTCTGAAAAAATCTCTTAAGTCCAATCTGGGCCACTCTGTCATTCAAAGCCATTGTTTCTTTTTCTTTTTTTTTTTTTTTTTATTAAATATATGAAATTTATTGTCAAATTGGTTTCCATACAACACCCAGTGCTCATCTCAACAGGTGCCCTCCTCAATACCCATCACCCGCCCTCCACTCCCTCCCACCCCCCATCAGCCCTCAATTTGTTCTCAGTTTTATTTAAGAGTGTCTTATCCTTTGGCTCTCTTCCACTCTAACCTCTTTTTTTTTCCTTCCCCTCCCCCATGGATTCCTGTTAAGTTTCTCAGGATCCACATAAGAGTGAACACATATGATATCTGTCTTTCTCTGTATGGCTCAAAGCCATTGTTTCTTTGGTTGTTAAGATCTGTTGATGTAAATGGGGTGTTAAAGTACCCTATTACTGTCTTATTATCAATTAGTTCCTTTATGTTGGTTATTGTTTTATGTACTTGAGTGCTCTTGTGGTGGGTGCATAAATGTTTACATTTGTTAGATCTTCTTATTGGATTGTACCCTTTATTATGATATAGTAGCATTCTTTGGCTCTTGCTGCGGTCTTTGTTTTTGGTTGTTTATTTATTTTGAGAGAGACAGAGTTGGGGAAGGACATAGAAAGGGGGAGAGAAAATTTCAAGCAGCCTCCATGCTGTCAGCCTGGAGCCCAACATGGGGCTCAAAGCCACCAGCCATAAGATCATTACCTGAGCCAAGACCTAGTCAGTTGCTCAAATGACTGAGGCACCCAGGTGCCCCACAGTCTTTGTTTTAAGGACTCTTTTGTCTAACAAAAGTATCGCTATTTTTTTTCTTTTAACGTGATAAATTTTTCTTCATCCCCTCGCTTTCATTTTTTTTTAATAGAATTTATTGTCAACTTGGCTAACATACACTGTGTATAGTGTGCTCTTGGTTTTGGGAGTAGATTCCCGTGGTTCATCACTTATAGACAACACCCAGGGCTCATCCCAACAAGTGCCCTCCTCAATGCCCACCACCCACTTTCCCTTCTTACCCACCGCCCCCATCAACCCTCTCTTTGTTCTCTGCATTCAAGAGTCTCCTATGGTTTGCCCCTCTCCTGCTCTGTTTGTAACTATTTTTCCCCTTCCCTTCCCCCACGGTCTTCTGTTAAGTTTCTCAAGTTCCACATAGGAGCAAAAACATATGATATCTGTCTTTCTGTGACTTATTTCATGTAGCATAATACCTTCTAGTTCCATCTATATTGCAAGAGATAGCACGATTTCACTCTTTCTCCTTGCCAGGGAGTATTTCAGTGTATATATAAACCACATCTCTTTATCCATTTATCAGTTGATGGGCATTTAGGCTCTTTCCAGAATTTGGCTATTGTTGACAGCACTGCTATAGACATTGGAGTACATGTGCCCCTATAAATCAGCATTCCTGTATCCTTTGCATAAACTCCCAGTAGTGCTATAGAGGGGTCGTCGGGTAGTTCGATTTTCAATTGTTTTGAGGAACCTACGCACTGTTTTCCAGAGCGGCTGCACCAGTTTGCATTACCACCAACAGTGCAAGCATCCCCTCACTTTCAATCTGCAGGTGTCTTTATGTCTAAAATGAGGTTTTTATAGGCAGCATACAGATGGGTCTTTTTAATCCATCCTGTCACCCTAGGTCTTTTGGTTGGGAGTGTTTATTCCATCTATGTCCAAAGTAATTATTGACAGGTATGTATTTATTGTCATTTTACTACTTGTTTTGTGGTTGTTTCTGGAGATTTTCTCAAATCCTTTATTGTTTTTCTCCCTTTGATGTCTTTCTAATTTGCTTTAATGATATATTTGGATTTCTTTCTCTTTATTCTTTGCATGGTTATTAGTGGGTTTTGGTATATGATAAGCATTAATTTGTATATCACCTCTTCTGCGTGTAGCAGTCTATATTAAGTTGATGGTCACTTAAGTTAGAGCTCATTTTTTTTCTCCTCCCCATGTTTTGATAAGCTATTATATTGTATATCCTTTTGGGGGGCATTCCTTGATATTTTTTTTACAGAAATATACATTTTTACTGCTTTTACATTTCCTTCCTTTATACTGTCACTTTTGATCTCTCCTTTCCACTCAGAGTCCCCGATAATATTTCTTACAGGCTGATTTAGTGGTCACAAACTCCTTCCATTTTTGTTTGAGGAATTCTTTATCTCTCCTTCTATTATGAATGATAGCCTTACTGGATAGAGTATATTTGGCTGCAGATTTTTCTCATTCAGCACTTTGAATATATCATGCCATTTCCTTCTGCCTTGCAAAGTTTCTGTTGAAAAATCTCCTGCTAGCCTTGTGGGTTTTCCCTTGGAAGTGAATGACTTGTTTTGCTGCTTTTAAGATTTGTAGCAGTGGGGCGCCTGCGTGGCTCAGTCGGTGAAGCATGACTTGATCTTAGCTCAAGTCGTGACCTCGCAGTTCGTGGGTTTAAGCCCTCCAGTGGGCTCTTCATTGACAGCACAGAGAGTGCTTGGGATTCTCTGTCTCTACCCCTCCCATGCTTGTGTCTGCGTTCTGTCACGGAAATTAAAAAAAAAAAAAAGCAAAAAACAAAACACTAAAAAAAAAGATGTTAGCAGTATATTTTGCAAATTTAATTACAACATGTCTTGGGTGTTGATTTTGATGGAAGTTCTCTGTGCCTTCTGGATGTGTATGTCTGTTTTCTTCTCCACATTAGGGAATTATTCAGTTATTGTGTCTTCAAATCAATTATCTGTCCCCTTCTTTCTGTCTTCTTCTTCTGGGACTCCTATCATATGAATGTTTTTACATTTGACGGAGTCATCGAGTGTCTTAAGTCTATTCTTGCATTGGATAATTCGTCTTTGTCTTCTTCAGCTTCACTGCTTTCCATTACTTTGTCTTCTAGGTCATTAATTTGTTCCTCTGATTCTTCCAGCTTGCTGTTCATTTTTACTGCCCTCTTCATCTCTGATACTTGAACTCTTTTATGTCTGTGGTAAGGGTCTCTCGGATGTCTTCCATTCTTTCCTCAAGTCCAGTGAATATCCTTATGATCATGGTTTTAAATTCTCCATTAGGCGTGTTATTTACATCTGTCCCATTTAGGTCTCTGGCCATGGCCTTATCCTGTCCTTTCATTTGGGATAAATGCCTCTGTCTTTTCATTTTGTCTAAATATCTGCCAGCTTCTGTGTGTTAGAGAAGCCAGTTATGTCACCTGCTCCCGAAAGTAATGGACTTAGGAAAAAGACGTCATGTAATGCCCAGGGTCTAGCACTTCAGGGAGTGTCACCAGTGTGTGCTGCATGCGGTCTGCTGTTGTGTTCTGGCTATGCTATCCTTCAGGCCAGTCATCTGCAGAGGCTCTCTTTGCCTGGTCTGGTGAGTGTTTGGTCCCTGGCCTGAACATAGCGAGTTTTAACTAGGTGTGCTCTGGTCTGCTTAGGAAATGAGACCTGTCACCACCTCTCCTGGAACTGAGGCCAAGGGAAACTCTCTGGTTGGGAGATGTGGTGTGGGCAGGCATTTGTCCTTGTCTTCTGGGGGAGGGGTAGCTGTGCTGGAACTCAAGCAAGAGTGATTGAGAAAGGTAGTTCCACCAGAGTGCAAGGGGGTGGCGTTTGGTGTAAGCAAGTTAGGTACCCAGTGTTAGCAATGCACTGCTTCTTACAAGTGGCTTTATGTTTGTGGTGAGGGGCAGGAGAAGGAGATGGTGCCAGCCAGCGGCTTTGTTCCTACAGACAGGTCTCTCTGAACTTTGCCTCTGAGGGACGTGCTCTGAGAAGAGCAAATAATCTCCCCACTGTGTGCCCCAGGCACTCTTCAGACCACTCTACCCATGCTATATGCTCCCATGTTGTTTGCCTGCCCTCTGTCCATGAGCAGTGCAGTACCTCAGGGCTCTAAACCAGCTAAACCGGATTCCCTTTAAAACTCCAGACTTTACGCACTACTGGTTGCAAGAACTCACGAAATTTTTCCAAGCCAGTGGCTATGGGGAAATGTTCTCTTTGTGCATTCCCTTGTGCGTTCCTCTCTCTCACCCTTACCCACAACCTCAACTCCCTCCCCTCTGCAGAAGCCAGGATCTGTTTCTCTTCTAGACGACATTTCTGCATCAAGGACCTTCTTTGATGTGGCCTCTTCTCTCCCTTTTGTTGTGGAGTTTGTTCTGTCAGTCTTCAGGTCAATTTCTGGGGTATTTAGGGTGAGCTGATTGTTATCTAGTTGTATTCGTGGGATGAGGCAAGCCTAGAGTCCTCCTACTCCTCTGCCTTCTTCCTATCTCTAAGATCTTTTTCTAAGATTCCCTTCAATTCCAACAATTCTTACAAGTAGGAAGGAATGCCTCTTTAGAATGTCCCCTCAAGTTAAGGTAGAAACACAGAGACATACGATTTGAAGCACAATAGTTGAAAAACTAGAAAGAGTCAATTTGATAACCAAAATTGGGCCTTTGATCTGATTTAAATTAAAGGAAATAGGCAGTTTTGAGTATTTTTTAATCCATTGAATGCTCAATCTTCATTCTCCTTTCCTCAGTGAGGAAATAAAGAGAATATTATGGAATCATTTTTCATCTTTTCAGTAGCAAAACAAATGCACTGTCCTTTAGCACTACTTAAATTAACTGCATATTCTCCTTTACCTTACTCCAACCTTCTTTGTGTGGGGAGGTAAGATCACTTCATCTTTGTGTTGTCCCACAATGCTTCTCCATATCATACAAGTTGGCTTCAAAAGTTTGTTGTCATTCAAATTACCAATCTACTATTTGTCTCTGATAAATCAACTTAATACTACCTCACTTTGTACAGCTGTATTATTTGAATGATGTAATGTTTATTCCATTAATTATACACTGAGCTAAAACATATAGCTATGCATATCTTTCTACTTAAGTGAAAGAAGGGGAAACAGGCTACCGTGTTTTCCAAGAATGTAGGTTCTGTGCCAAGAACAGGATTAACACCAGTGTTACACACAAGAACTAGGTCAAAAGAGGATCTCATTGTGAATTGTAAGATGATGGGTTAGCAAGATTGCTTAACAGGAAAGAGGAATAGCCCAGAGTTAATCTTTTCCTTCCTAGATGGTGAAAACTATGGATGAGTCTATGCATTATAATGAGATAATAAAACATAATGAAGTAAACGGTAGACTGAGTCAAGAGATCCTATGGCCAAGATATGATGGAAATGAAAGTGGGCAGCACTGACTGAGACACTAAAAGTTTGCACAGGCGGGGAACCTGGGTGGCTCAGTCAGTTGAACCTCAACCTCTCAGGTCATGATCCCAGGGTCATGGGATCAAGACCCCTGTCAGCCTCCACACTAAGCGTGAAGCCTGCTAAAAATTCTCTCTCCTCTCTTCTCTCTCTGTCTCTCTCTCTCTTTCCCTACACAGCCCCTCGTCCTGCTTGTGCACGCTCTAAAAAATATATAAATATAAATAAATAAATAAATAAATAAAAGTCTGAACACACTAAAGAAAGAGCATTTTATGTTTTTGAGCCTGACTTCACATCGAGTCATGGGGTCAGCAAGGCATAGGCTGGCGAAAGGGTCCTTCAAGAAACAAAAATCTCTATAGGAGCAAAGTTAAGTTCTACTACATTGACTTTTTATTATTACATAAGTGACTGGTAATTTGCAAGATAACACGGAAAAAGTTTTCATAAAATTTGATATGGTACTGGCATAAGGACAGACATATAGATCAATGTATTAACATTGAGAATCTAAACATAAACTCTCACATTATAGTGAACTGATTTTCCACAAGGGTGCCAGACAATTAAATGGAATAAGACTAGTCTTTGTAACAAACGGTACTGGGACAAATGGATATCCACATGCAAAGCAATAAAATCAGACCTCTACCCCATAGCATATATAGAAAATTAACTTAAAATCTAAGAGCTAAAATGATAAAACTCTTGGAAAAAAGCTTACGTGTATGTGTTTGTGACTGGATTTGACAATGATTTCTTAGACATGACACCAAAAGACAAAAGCAGATTAAGTTTATTTCATCAAAATTAAAAACTACTATGTTTCAAATATCACCATCAAGAAAGTGAAAAGGCAAGTGACTAAATAGGAGAAAATACCTGAAAATCCCATATCTGCTAAGGGATTTGCATGTAGGATATTTAAATAACTCTTCCAATAATGAAAAGACAATCCAATATAATAACGGGCAAAAGAATGGATTAGTTCTTTAAAGACGATACAGAAATGGATAATAATCACGTTAAAAGGGAGATGTTCGGGGTGCCTGGGTGGCTCAGTCAGTTAAGCTTCTGACTTGGGCTCAGGTCACGATCTCACGGTTCATGGGTTTGAGCCCCGCATCGGGCTCTGTGCTGACAGCTGGGAGCCTGGAGCCTGTTTCAGATTCTGTGTCTCCCTCTCTCTGACCCTCCCCTGTTCACGCTCTGTCTCCCCGTCTCAAAAATGAGTAAAACGTTAAAAAAATTAAAAAAAAAAGATGTGATATATATATATATATATATATATATATATATATATATATATTCATTCCATGGAGTATTACTCGGCAATCAAAAAGAAGGAAATCTTGCCATTTGCAACTACATGGATGGAACTGGAGCGTATTATGCTAAGTGAAATTAGTCGGAGAAAGACAAAACTCATAGGACTTCCCTAGTATGAGGACTTTAAGAGACAAAACAGATGAACAAAAGGGAAGGGAAACAAAAATAATATAAAAACAGGGAGGAGGATAAACACAGGAGACTCATAAATATGGAGAAAAAACTGAGGGTTGCTGGAGGGGTTGTGGGATGGGGGATGTGCTAAATGGGCAAGGGGCATTAAGGAATCTACTCCTGAAATCATTGCTTCACTAAATGCTTACTAATTGGGATGCGAATTAAAAAAAAATAAAACTAAAGATACAACAAAAGAGTAACGCCCCCCCCCCCCCACACACACACACAATTTTTCAACCCAGGAAGCCTCTGGTTGGGGATTCAGGAGATAAGGACCTTCTAGAGAAGTCAGAGCTATGGACTGAGTTGGCTGAAAGCTATCTAAGTTTTTGTTTCACAGGGAAGACCTTAAAGTGGCAGACAATTTCATGCCATAATCTAAATTCCTTTCTAAAGGGATACACAGAAAATCCCTCGTTATTCTTTAATAAGCTTCACCAGTTTCGGATATTCTTACAAATTTTAGTTTTTGAGACTTTAAAGATTTCTTTAGGACACAGTAGCAGGACAATGCCTAGCACTCTCATTCATAGAAGACTGATCAACAGAGAGTCATGTTACTCGCATGAAAAGTTCCCTATTACTATGTGACTCATTTATAAGACGTCTAGAAAAGAAAATAATTTTCAATGCCTCTTCAGCAACAAAAAGGACCAGTCAAGAGAATGTTCTAATTCCTCTGACGGGTATAGCTGTCTAATGAAACTTGCATGTATATTATATAGCTTTTGCGACTGACAGAAACGAGTTGGTCAGTGTATCTCCCTCATTGCTCCCACTTAGGATTTACAATGAGAATCCTACAAAGGAGGGTGTGTGTTCGAGGACATTAACTGTTCTGCTTGGAAAACAGTTGGGGTTTCACTACATATCAATAAATGAGAATCCTGAATGGCACATTAGTCTTTTCTGAGATTGAATTGTGAAATCTGTGAAAGGCTGATTAACTCAAGTGAGTGGAAAAAGATAATGAGTTTCTGAACTTGCAATGGTAGGAGCACTATGTTACTAGGTAAGGCCCTGACAGAGCAGCCATTTCTCCTTTTTCACTGGCATTTCTTTTCCTTTACAAAATCCAACAAAGAGAAAAGTCCATTCCTTTGAGAAGGACGTTTGCATAACGACCTGCTAGTCATTGTTGATGAAGAGAATAAGTTGCAAACTTGTAATTACAAATTACAACAAATCATCATTAAAATAACCCGTTCTCAAACTCTCACTGAAGGGTTGAGACTACAAGAGAAAGTCAGAATTCAAGATGACATGATCACTCAAAGCGTGCGGAAGTTTGAAACACGCTGAAAAATATTAGCAGGGACTCTCACACATCTGTATGCCAACGTTCACAGCAGCATTATTAACAGTAGCCAAAAGGTGGACTAAACCAAACGCTCACTGTGGTATATATAAAATGTTGCTTTTTTAGACTCACAATGTTTTTATGAAAATGTCACTATAAACATCATTACTTTATGAGTTCAATCAACTTCATCTCTATAGAAAAATTCCATCGCTAATAGCAAGTAGGAACAATATCAACCTAACATTTTGATCAGTGAGATTTTTCCATATGATCCAAAACATTCTTATGTACTACACCTATTGAAATAAGGATTCCTTTTCAGTAGGACAGACATCAAGAGACTGACTTACTAAACTTGTCCTTAACAAGTTGCTCGGAAGATTGTGAATTGGGGCCGCTTGCTGTTTGATGGTTCCTTCTGGCCTGGCATGTTGCACTTCTAGCCTAAAATGCAGATCTTAAGGTAATTATTCTCACAAATAAATTTACAAAAATACCATATAATTTCTGACAAATGAGGGGATTACAGAAATTCTTAAAATTGTATCAAGAGGAAGATTTGGCAATTGAGCCATTTTTCTCATTGTCTTTTGTGGATAAGGTGCAAAATTGAGATATAATGTGCCACAATTCTGCATTTCAAAATAACTAAAAGCTGGAATTTGTATCCAGTTTAACAAGGATATACTGGCATAATGAATACATTTCTCATACTACATTGCTTATCTGTTTTATAAAAATCAAGCTATTTTCTTTGAGGATTAAATTATACTTTTCCATATGATCTTACATCTTCTCAGCATATCTTATGGCCTCTGCATGTTGATCCTTTGCTTCTTGCAACTAAAATAAAGAAAACAATATAATTTTAACTACTGACAATCTAGTAGAAACAATCACCTGTTTCTGTAACTAAATGTTTTTATTTTTTTACTTGAGAGAGAGAGAGAGAACACACACAAGTGGGGAATAGAGGCAGAGGTAGAGACAGAGAAAATCGTAGGCAGGCTCCAAGCTCAGGGTGAAGCCTGATGTGGGGCTCGGTTTCATGACCGCTTTCATGATGTGGGGTTTAGGATCATGACCTGAGTGGAAATTAAGGGTCAGGACACTCAACCACCTAGCCGCCCAAGTGCGCCTGTAATTAAATCTTATTGGACCCAGCCAGGCTCTCCGCTACATGCTGATTGATGGCTACTGTTAGATCGTAACAATAAAGTTGAGCTGCTGCAACAGAGACTATGGCCTACAAAGCTGAAAATGTTTCAATACTCTTCTAGAATAATGTACCAACCTTACTCTGCTACAAAATCAGAACGTTTTTAAATTTATTTAATTATATATGAGCAGATAAATGTACAAATGTATCTACTGGTGAAATGGAGGAAATATAGGAATTAACCTTATGGTAAACATTTCTGTTTTCATATTACAAACACTGCATCAACTATGATTTTACATATTCACATAGGTGAATGACATTTCTATTCTTGTGATGATAAAACTGAACATGCTGTATTCAGTGACAACAAGATATTTCATGGAAGAGTTTCAGAAGCAGCATCCTAGTAGGAGTCAGAAAGCCTGGGTATGAATTCCCAATTCTGCTCGTTATGAGCTGTATGACCTTGAGCACACTACCTAAAACTTCCGTGTCTCAATCTCTGCATCTGTAAAATGAAGTTAATGACAGCACCTACTGGGGCACATGGGTGGCTCAGTTGGTTGAGCGTCTGGCTCTTGATTTCGGCTCAGAACATGATCTCAGGGTCATGTGATTGAGCCCCACATCAGGCTCTGCGTGGACAGCGAGGAGACTGCTTGGGATTCTCTCTCTCTCTCTCTCTCTCTCTGTCCCTCTCTCTCTCTCTCTCTCCCTATCTGCCCTTCCCACAATCTCGCTCTCTCTCTCAAAATAAAGAACCTTTAAAAAGTTATTTCAAAATAAATAATAATAGTATCTACCCCACTGGGATGTTGGGAAGCTTAAATTAGGAAATAACAGGTGAAAAACTTAGAAGGGTACGTGGCACATAGTGAGCTCTAAGTGTATGCATTTAGCAAGATTACTTTTGCTGTATTTTGCATTCCAATACATTGAGATAGTTAAGGCAGGTGGCATGCCAATACAAGTGGTCCCCTATACAAATTATACTGAAGTCATTCTTCATACCACTGCAAGTGGCAGCAAATGGGGACCATGAGGCCCAGAATCTCTCCTCAGTACTTCACACAACTTTCGCCAATGCCACTAGCAAACAGTACTTTTTTTTCCCCCACTTATAATACTTTTAACTAACTCCCTCTCTATACTACTCAGTGGACAATACTCACGGACTACAGTACAAATAGCACCTCTTAGATTGAGTAATAGATGATTTACATGACCATCAGAGGCAGGGGAAAGCCACTGACATGAATATAATGGAGTCTTGCTAAACCAAAGTTCCTCAATCATTTCATGCCCATACTGTTTATGTTAGGCTGCTTTACTGGGTACTCTGATGAGGAGATTAAGGCTTTGTGGTAACAGCATAACAGAAAAGCTGGCCCCAGAGCTTTACAGTTGGTAAAGTGCTATAAATCTGTAAATCCTAGCACTGGGTGCATAAGGAAAAAAAGATTTCAATTTCTCCTTTTCTAGTAACCATTTGCTTAACTTTTGAAGCTCTGTCCATCTATCACGCTGCTTCTCCCCTTGCAGTGGACTCGAACATTCTTTAATGTATCGTCTCATCCACAGAATCAACTTTTCTTCACTTATTTCCTTCTTTTACACTAAAATCTAACTTTCACTCCTATCATTCCACTAAGACATTTTGAGGGTCATCAAGAACCACTTTTTAAAAAAATTTTATTGGGGCGCCTGGGTGGCGCAGTCGGTTGAGCGTCCGACTTCAGCCAGGTCACGTTCTCGCGGTCCGTGAGTTTGAGCCCCGCGTCAGGCTCTGGGCTGATGGCTCGGAGCCTGGAGCCTGTTTCCGATTCTGTGTCTCCCTCTCTCTCTGCCCCTCCCCCGTTCATGCTCTGTCTCTCTCTGTCCCAAAAATAAATAAATAAACGTTGAAAAAAAAATTTAAAAAATTTTATTAAGGTCTCTATCCTGCTTCACTTTTCAGCAGCAGCTGAGAAAAATGACCATGCCCTCCCTCTGCTCTTTTAACCACACCTTTACCTAGGCCCTTTTACCTAGGCCATGTGTCCTTTTCGCTCTTCCATGTAGGTGCTCATAGACAACATCCTCAACCGCACACTCAAAAATCATTACTTGACATGGAGTACCTTTGTAGACAGCTAATCGTGTACATTTTATTTGGACTCTTTTCTGTGTTACTTTGAGTGTGTTTTTCTTATTGAGTCTTAGGGAGCACCCTTACCCTTAGGATACTGACCAGCATACTTTGTCTCACTTTTCTTTGTAACACGACATTTATCACAAGGGCTGGATGATCACTGGCTTGCCTTTGTTTCCTTTTGAGTAACTTCTTCGTCCATAGAGATTTCAACTTATGGAAGTCTTCTGAAGTTCCTTTCAGATGCATACTTGACTATATTGTTAGGAAGGTTAAGTTGGCTAGAGCTACCTCTTCTTCCCAATCCAGATTCTTCACCTCAAAATTGTGTGCATCAAATGCCTTCACCCAGGTAGCCCCTGGTTTGGGGATTCAGGAGATAAGGACCTTCTGGAGAAGTCAGAGCTATGGACTGAGTTGCCTGAAAGATAACTAAGTTTTTGTTTCACAGGGAAGACCTTAAAGTGGCAGACAATTTCATGCCATAATCTAAATTCCTTTCTTTACGGATCTACACTAAATCCCTCGTTATTCTTTAATAAGCTTCATCAGTTTCAGATATCCTTACAAATTTTAGTTTTTGAGACCTTAATGATTTCTTCAGGACACAGTAGCAGGACAATGCCTTGCACTCTCATTCATAGAAGACTGAAAACAGAGTGTCATGTTACTCGCATGAAAAGTCCCCTATTACTATGTGACTCATTTATAAGACGTCTAGAAAAGAAAATAATTTTCAATGCCTCTTCAGCAACAAAAAGGACCAGTCAAGAGAATGTTCTAATTCCCCTGATGGGTATAGCTGTCTAATGAAACTTGCATGTATATTATATAGCTTTTGCGACTGACAGAAACGAGTTGGTCAGTGTATCTCCCTCATTGCTCCCACTTAGGATTTACAATGAGAATCCTACAAAGGAGGGTGTGTGTTCAAGGACATTAACTGTTCTGCTTGGAAAACAGTTGGGGTTTCACTACATATCAATAAATGAGAATCCTGAATGGCACATTAGTTTTTTCTGAGATTGAATTGTGAAATCTGTGAAAGGCTGATTAACTCAAGTGAGTGGAAAAAGATAATGAGTTTCTGAACTTGCAATGGTAGGAGCACTATGTTACTAGGTAAGGCCCTGACAGAGCAGCCATTTCTCCTTTTTCACTGGCATTTCTTTTCCTTTACAAAATCCAACAAAGAGAAAAGTCCATTCCTTTGAGAAGGACGTTTGCATAACGACCTGCTAGTCATTGTTGATGAAGAGAATAAGTTGCAAACTTGTAATTACAAATTACAACAAATCATCATTAAAATAACCCGTTCTCAAACTCTCACTGAAGGGTTGAGACTACAAGAGAAAGTCAGAATTCAAGATGACATGATCACTCAAAGCGTGCGGAAGTTTGAAACACGCTGAAAAATATTAGCAGGGACTCTCACACATCTGTATGCCAGCGTTTACAGCCGCATTATTAACAGTAGCCAAAAGGTGGACTAAACCAAACGCTCACTGTGGTATATATAAAAATGTTGCTTTTTTAGACTCTCACAAAGTTTTTATGAAAATCTCACTATGAAAGTAATTACTTTATGAGTTCAATCAACTTCATCTCTATTGAAGAATTCCATCGCTAATAGCAAATAGCAACAATATCAACCAAATATTTGGATCAGTGAGCCTTTCCATGTGATCCAAAACATTCTTATGTACTACTACTAGTGAAATACGGATTCCTTTTCAGTAGGACAGACATTAAGAGACCGACTTACCAAACTTGTCTTTAACAAGTTGCTCTGAAGATCTTGAATTTGGGCCGCTTGATGTTTGATGGTTTCTTCCTGTCTGGCATTTTGCACTTCTAGCCTAAAATGCAGATCTTAGGATAATTATTCTTACACATAAATGTAAAACAATACCATATAATATCTGAACAAATGAGGGTCTTACAGAAATTCTTTAAATTGTATCAAGAGGAAGATTTGGGAATTGTGCCATTTTTCTCGTGTTTTGTGGATAAGGTGCAAAATTGAGATATAATATCCACAATTTTGCATTTCAAAATAGCTCAAAGCTGGAATTTGTATCCAGCTTAACAATAATATACTGGCATAACAAGTATATTTCTCGTACTACACTGCTTATCTGCTGTATAAATAATCAAGGTATTTTCTGTGAGGTTTAAATTATACTTTTGCATATGATCTTACGTCTTCTCCGCATATCTTATGGCCTCTGCCTCTCGATCCTTTGCTTCTTGCAACTAGAATAAAGAAAAAAATAATTTTAACTACTGACAATCTAGTAAAACACCATCACCTGTTATTGTAACCAAATGTAATTTTTTTTTGACTTAGTGAGGCAGAGAGAGAGAGAGAGAATGCCCAAATGGGGAAGGGAGTCAAGGGAAGAGACAGAGATACTAGTAAGCAGGCTCCAAGCTCAGGGTGAAGCCTGATGTGGGTCTCAGTCTCATGACCGCTCTCATGATGTGGCGTTTGGGATCATGACATGAGCAGAAATTAAGAGTCAGGACGCTCAACCAACAAAGCCACCCAAGTGCCCTTGTAACTGAAATCTTTTTGGACCCAGCCACACTCTCCCCTACATGCTGATTGATGGCTACTTTTAGGTCAAAACAGCAGGGTGGACCTGCTACAACACAGACTGTGGCCTACAAAGCTGAAAATGTTTCAATATTCTTCCAGAATAGTTTACCAAACTTACTCTCTTACAAAAACATAACGTTGTTAATATTTATAAATTATATATGATCAGATAAACATACAAATGTATCTACTGGTCAAATGGAGGAAATATAGAAAATTACCTTATGGTAAACATTTCTGTTTTCACATTACAAGCACTGCATCAACTATGATTTTAAATATTCACATAGGTGAATGACACTTCTATTCTCGTGATTGAAACTGAACATGCTATTTTCAGTGACAATGAGATATTTCATGGAAGAGTTTGACAAGCAGTATCCTAGTAGGAGCCAGAAAGCTTGGGTCTGAATTCCCAATTCTGCTGGTTATGAGCTGTATGACCTTGAGCACACTACCTAAAACTTCCATGTCTCAGTCTCTGCATCTGTAAAATGAAGGTAATGACAGCACCTACTGGGGCACCTGAGTGGCTCAGTCGGGTCAGCGTGTTGCTCTTGATTTCTGCTCAGGACATGATCTCAGGGTCACGTGATTAAGCCCCACATTGGGCTCTGCGTGGACAGCAAGGAGTCTGCTTGGAATTCTGTCTTTCTCTCTCTCTGCCTCTCTCCCTCTTTCTCACTCTCCCTACCTTCCCTTCCCCACAGTCTGTCTCTCTCTCACTCTATCTCTCTCTCTCTCCCTCTCAAATTAAGGAACCTTAAAAAAGTGATCTCAAAATAAATAATAATAGTATCTACATAACTGGGATCTTGGTAATATAAATTTAGGAAATAATACAGGAACAACTTAGAAGGGTACGTGGCACATAGTCAGCTCTAAGTGTATGCATTTACCATGATTACTGTTGATGTGTTTTGCATTCCAATACAATGATATAGTTTAGGCAGGTGGCATGCCAATACAAGTGGCCCTGTGTACAAATTATACTGAAGTTATTCTTCATATCACCGCAAGTGGCAGCAAATGGGGAGGATGAGGCCCAGAATCTCTCTTCAGTACTTCACACAACTTTCGCCAATGCCACTAGCCAACAGTACTTTTTTTTCCCCTCTTATAATACTTTTAACTTACATCCTCTCTATACTACTCAGAGGACAATGCTCACAGAGTACAGTACAAATAACACCGCCTAGACTGAGCAGTAGATGCTTTATATGACCATCAGAGGCAAGGGAAAGCCACTGATATGGAAATAATGAAGTCTTGCTAAACTAAAGTTCCTCAATCATTTCATGCCCATACTGTTTACGTTAGGCTGCTTTAGCAGGTACTCTGGTGAAGAGATTAGGGCTTTGTTCTAACAGTATATCAGAAAAGCTGTCCCCAGAGCTTTGCAGTTGGTAAAGTGCTACAAATCTGTAAATCCCAGCACTGGCTGCATAAGGAAGAGAGATTTCAATTTCTCCTTTTCTATTAACCATTTGCTTAAGTTTGAAACTTTGTCCATCTATCACGCTGCTTCTCCCCTTGCAGTGGACTCGAAAATTCTTTAATGTATCATCTCATCCACAGATTCAAGTTTTCTTCACTTATTTCCTTCTTTTACACTAAAATCTAACTTTCACTCCAATCATTCCACTAAGAAAATTTGAGGGTCATATAGGACCTTTTTAAAAAAAAAAATATTAAGGTATTTATCCTGCTTCCCTTCTCAGCAGCAGCTGAGAAAAATGCCATGCCCTCCCTCTGCGCTTCTAACCCCACCTTATTTATGAAGGAGGGCAACCCCTGACATTAAATCCTTGCCCCTTGCTCTCTGTGTTTTGAATTGCTCTTAAGGCTTCACAACCAGATTCTCTAATTCACATTTCCAGCTTTGGCCCTTTTACCTAGGCCATGTGTCCTTTTCGCTCTTCCATGTAGGTGCTCATAGACAACATCCTCAACCGCACACTCAAAAATCATTACTTGACATGGAGTACCTTTGTAGACAGCTAATCGTGTACATTTTATTTGGACTCTTTTCGGTGTTACTTTGAGTGTGTTTTTCTTATTGAGTCTTAGGGGGCACCCTTACCCTTAGGATGCTGACCAGCATACTTTGTCTCGCTTTTCTTTATAACACGACATTTATCACAAGGGCTGGATGATCACTGGCTTGCCTTTGTTTCCTTTTGAGTAATTTCTTAGTCCATAGAGATTTCAACTTATGGAAGTCTTCTGAAGTTCCTTTCAGACGCATACTTGACTATATTGTTAGGAAGGTTAAGTTGGCTAGAGCTACCTCTTCTTCCCAATCCAGATTCTTCACCTCAAAATTGTGTGCATCAAATATCTTCACCCAGGTAGCCCCTGGTTTGGGGATTCAGGAGATAAGGACCTTCTAGAGAAGTCAGAGCTATGGACTGAGTTGGCCTAATGCAATCTTAAGTTTTTGATTCGCAGAGAAGACCTTAAAGTGGCAGGTAATTTCATGCCATAACCCTAATTCCTTTCTATAGTGATGTACAGAAAATCGCTCGTTATTCTTTAATAAGCTTCATCAATTTCGGATATCCTTACAAATTTTAGTTTTTGAGACCTTAATGATTTCTTTAGGACACAGTAGCAGGACAATGCCTAGCACTCTCATTCATAGAAGACTGATCAACAGAGTGTCATATTACTCGCATGAAAAGTTCCCTATTACAGTGTGACTCATTAATAAGACGTATAGAAAAGAAAGTAATTTTCAATGTCCCTTCAGTCATAAAAAGGACTAGTCAACAGAATGTTCTAGTTCCCCTGACGTATATAGCTGTCAAATGAAACTTGCATGTATATTATATAGCTTTTGTGACTGACAGAAACGAGTTGGTCAGTGTATCTCCCTCATTGCTCCCACTTAGGATTTACAATGAGAATCCTACAAAGGAGGGTGAGAGTGTGAGGACATTAACTGTTCTGGTTGGAAACAGTTGGGGTTTCACTACATATCTATAAATTATAATCTTGAATGGCACATTAGTCTTTTCTGAAATTGAATTGTGAAGTCTCTGAAAGGCTGATTAACTCAACTGAATGGAAAAAAAAATGAGTTTCTGAACTTGCAATGGTAGGAGCACTATGTTACTAGGTAAGGCCCTGCCCGAGCAGCCATTTCCACTTTTTTACTGGCATTTCTTTTCCTTTACAAAATCCAACAAAGAGAAAACTCTATTCTTTGGGAAGGACGTTTGCATAATGACCTGCTAGTCATTGTTGATGAAGAGAATATGTGGCAAATTTGTAATTTTAAATTACAACATATCATCATTAAAAGAACCTTTCTGAAACTCTCACTAAAGGGTTGGGTTTACAACAGAAAGATAGAATGCAAGATGAAATGATCACTCAAAGACTGGGGACATTTGAAATACACTGGAAAATATTAGCAGGGACTCACACATCTGTATGCCAATGTTCACAGCACCTTTATATACAATAGCCAAAAGGAGGACTAAACCAAATGCTCACTGTGGTATATATAAAATGTTGCTCTTCTTAGATTCTCACAATATTTTTATTTAAATCTCACTACAAACATCATTACTTTATGAATTCAATCAACTTCACCTATATAGAAGAATTACATCACTACTGGCAAGCAGGAACAATATCAACCAAATATTTTGATCAGTGAAATTTTCCATATGGTCCAAAACATTCTTATGTACTTCTACTAGTGACATAAGGATTCCTTTTCAGTAGGACAGTCATTAAGAGATCGACTTACCAAACTTGCCTTTAGCAAGTTGCTCTGAAGACCTTGAATTTGGGCCGCTTGATGTTTGATGGTTTCTTCTTGCCTGGCATTTTTAACCTTTATCCTAAAATGCAGATCTTAAGATAATTATTCTCACACATAATTTTAAAACTGTATCGTGTAATTTCTGAACAAGTGAGGGTATTACAGAAATTCTTAAAATTGTATCAAGAAGATGATTTGGCAATTGTGCCAAGTTTCTAGTTGTGTTTTGTGGTAATGGTGCAAAATTGAGAGATAAGATGCCAAAATTTTGCATTTCAAAATAGCTCAAAGCTGGAATTTGTATCCAGCTTAACAATGATATACTCGCATAACTAATACATTTCTCATAGTACACTGCTTATCTGCTTTATAAATAAACAAGTTATTTTCTGTGAGGTTTAAATTATACTTTAGCATATGATCTTTAATCTTCTCAGCATATCTTACGGCCTCTGCATGTCGTTTCTGTGCTTCTTGTAACTAAAATAAAGAAAAAATAATAATTTTAAATACTGACAATCTAGTTGAACACCATTACCTGTTTCTGTAACTAAATGTTTTTGTTTCTTGTTTTTTTGTACTTGAAAGAGAGACAGAGAGGGAGAGAGCACACACAAGTGGGAAGGGAGTCAGAGGGAGAGACAGAGAAAAAGGCAAGCAGGCTGCAAGCTCAGGGCGAAGTCTGATGTGGGGCTCGGTCTCATGACCGGTCTCATGATGTGGGGTTTGGGATCATGACCTGAGTGGAAATTAAGAGTCAGGACGCTCAACCAACTAAGCAGCCTAAGCACTCCTGTAACTAAAATCTTATTGGACCCAGCCACACTTTCCTCTACATGCTGATTGATGGCTACTTTTAGGTCATAACAAAAGAGCTCAGCATGTACAACAGAGACTATGGCCTACAAAGCCGAAAACATTTCAATACTGGTACAGAATAGTTTACCAATCTTACTCTCCTACAAAAACATAACGTTGTTAATATTTTTAAATTATATATGATTAGATAAACATACAAATGTATCTAATGGTCAAATGGAGGAAATATAGGAAATTACCTTATAGTAAACATTTCAGTTTTCATATTCCAAGCACCATATCAACTATGATTTTCAATATTCACATAGGTGAATGACATTGCTGTTCTCGTGATTATGAAACTGAACATGCTATTTTCAGTGACATCGAGATATTTCATGGAAGAGTTTGACAAGCAGAATCCTAGTAGGAGCCAGAAAGCCTGGGTCTGAATTCCCAATTCTGCTGGTTATGAGCTGTATGACCTTAAGTACACTACCTAAAACTTCTGTGTCTCAGTCTCTGCATCTGTAAAATGAAGGTAATGACAGCACCTACTGGGGTACCTAGGTGACTCAGTCGGGTCAGCGTCTGGCTCTTGATTTCGGCTCAGGACATGATCTCAGGGTCACGTGATTGAGACCCACATCCAGCTCTGGGTGGGTAGTGAGGAGCCTGCTTGGCATTCTCTCTCTCTCTCCCTCCCTCTCTCTCTCTCCCTACCTGCTCTTCCCACAATCTCTCTCTCTCTCCCTCCCTCTCTCTCTCTCCCTACCTGCTCTTCCCACAATCCCTCTCTCTCTCTCTCTCTCTCTCTCTCTCTCTCTCTCTCTCTCAAAATGAAGAATCTTATAAAAGTGATCTGAAACATAAATAATAATAGGATTTACTTCACTGGGATCTTGGGAATATAAAATTAGGAAATAATACATGAACATCTTAGAAGGGTACATGGTACATAGTCAGCTCTAAGTGTATGCATTTAGCATGATTACTGTTGCTGTATTTTGCGTTCCAATACAATGAGATAGTTAAGGCAGGTGGCATGCCAATACAAGTGGTCCCCTATACAAATTATACTGAAGTCATTCTTCATACCACCGCAAGTGGGAGCAAATGGGGAGCATGAGGCCCAGAATCTCTCCTCAGTACTTCACACAACTTTCGCCAATGCCACTAGCAAACAGTACTTTTTTTCCCCCCCACTTATAATACTTTTAACTAACTCCCTCTCTATACTACTCAGTGGACAATACTCACAGACCACGGTACAAAAAGCACATCTTAGACTGAGTAAGAGATGCTTTACATCACCATCAGAGGCAAGGGAAAACCACTGACATGGAAATAAACGAGTCTTGCTAAACCAAAGTTCCTCAATCATTTCATGTCCATACTGTTTACATTAGGCTGCTTTAGCAGGTACTCTGATGAAGAGATTAAGGCTTTGTGGTAACAACATATCAGAAAAGCTGGCCTCAGAGCTTTGCAGTTAGTAAAGTGCTACAAATCTGTAAATTCCAGCACTGGCTGCATAAGGAAGAAAGATTTCAATTTCTCCGTTTCTAGTAACCATTTGCTTAACTTTTGAAGATTTGTCCACCTATCACGCTGCTTCTCCCCTTGCAGTGGACTCGAGCATTCTTTAATGTATTGTCTCATCCACAGAATCAACTTTTCTTCACTTATTTCCTTCTTTTACACTAAAATCTAACTTTCACTCCTATCATTCCACTAAGACATTTTGAGGGTCATCAAGAACCTCTTTTTTTTTATTTTATTAAGGTCTCTATCCTGCTTCACTTTTCAGCAGCAGCTGAGAAAAATGACCATGCCCTCCCTCTTCTCTTTTAACCACACTGTAATTCTGAAGGACGGCAACCCCTGACATTAAGTCCTTGCCCCTTGCTATCTGTGTTTTGAATTGCTCTTAAGCCTTCACAACCAGATTCTCTAATTCACATTTCTAGCTTTGGCCCCTTTACCTAGGCCATGTGTACTTTTCACTCTTCCATGTAGGTGCTCATAGACAACATCCTCAACCGCACACTCAAAAATCATTACTTGACATGGAGTACCTTTGTAGACAGCTAATCGTGTACATTTTATTTGGACTCTTTTCTGTGGTACTTTGAGTGTGTTTTTCTTATTGAGTCTTAGGGGGCACCCTTACCCTTAGGATGCTGACCAGCATACTTTGTCTCACTTTTCTTTATAACACGACATTTATCACAAGGGCTGGATGATCACTGGCTTGCCTTTGTTTCCTTTTGAGTAACTTCTTCGTCCATAGAGATTTCAACTTATGGAAGTCTTCTGAAGTTCCTTTCAGACGCATACTTGACTATATTGTTAGGAAGGTTAAGTTGGCTAGAGCTACCTCTTCTTCCCAATCCAGATTCTTCACCTCAAAATTGTGTGCATCAAATATCTTCACCCAGGTAGCCCCTGGTTTGGGGATTCAGGAGATAAGGACCTTCTAGAGAAGTCAGAGCTATGGACTGAGTTGGCTGAAAGCTATCTAAGTTTTTTTTTTTTTTTCCCACAGGGAACACCTTAAAGTGGCAGGTAATTTCATGCCATAACCCTAATTCCTTCCTATAGGTATCTACACTAAATCCCTCATTATTCTTTAATAAGCTTCACCAGTTTCGGATATTCTTACAAATTTTAGTTTTTGAGACCTTAAAGATTTCTTCAGGACACAGTAGCAAGACAATGCCTAGCACTCTCATTCATAGAAGACTGATCAACTGAGTATCATGTTACTCGCATGAAAAGTTCCCTAATACAATGTGACTCATTAATAAGACGTCTAGAAAAGGAAGTAATTTTCAATGTCTCTTCAGCCACAAAAAGGACCAGTCAACAGAATGTTCTAGTTCCCCTGACGGGTATAGCTGTCTAATGAAACTTGGATGTATATTATATAGCTTTTGTGACTGACAGAAACGAGTTGGTCAGCGTATCTACCTCATTGCTCCCACTTAGGATTTACAATGAGAATCCTACAAAGGAGGGTGAGAGTGTGAGGACATTAACTGTTCTGGTTGGAAAACAGTTGGGGTTTCACTACATATCAATAAATGAGAATCCTGAATGCACATTAGTCTTTTCTGAGATTGAATTGTGAAATCTCTGAAAGTCTGACTAACTGAAGTGAATGGAAAAAAAATTGAGTCTGAACTTGCAATGGTAGGAGCACTATGTTACTAGGTAAGGCCCTGACAGAGCAGCCATTTCTCCTTTTTCACTGGCATTTCTTTTCCTTTACAAAATCCAACAAGGAGAAAAGTCCATTCCTTTGAGAAGGACGTTTGCATAATGATCTGCCGGTCATTGTTAATGAAGATAATAAATTGCAAACTTATAATTACAAATTACAACAAATCATCATTAAAATAACCCGTTCTCAAACTCTCACTGAAGGGATGAGATTACAAGAGAATGTCAGTATTCAAGATCAAATGACCACTCAAAGATTGGGGATGTTTGAATCACGCTGAAAAATATTAGCAGGGACTCACACATCTGTATGCCAATGTTCACAGCATCATTATTAACAGTAGCCAAAGGTGGACTAAAACAGATGCTCAATGTGGTATATATAAAATGTTGCTTTTTTTAGATTCTCACAATGTTTTTTATGAAAATCTCACTATAAAGGTCATTACTTTATGAATTCAATCAACTTCATCTATATAGAAGAATTACATCACTAGTAGCAAGTAGGAACAATATCAACCAAACCTTTGCAGCAGTGAGATTTTCCATATGGTCCAAAACATTCTTATGTACTACTACTAGTGAAATACGGATTCCTTTTCAGTAGGACAGACATTAAGAGACCGACTTACCAAACGTGTCTTTATCACGTTGCTCTCAAGATCTTGAATCTGGGCCACTTGATGTTTGATGGTTGCTTCTTGCATGGCATTTTTAACCTGTAGCCTAAAATGCAGATCTTAAGGTAATTATTCTCACACATAAATTTAAAACAACAACACATACTTTCTGAACAAATGAGGGTATTACAGAAATCCTTAAAATTTTGTCAAGAGGAAGATTTCGGAATTGTGCCATTTTTCTCATCGTGTTTTGTGGATAAGGTGCAAAATTGAGAGATAATATGCCACAATTCTGCATTTAAAAATAGCTCAAAGCTGGAATTTGTATCCAGCTTAACAATGATATACTGGCATAACTAATACATTTCCCATACTACACTGTTTATCTGCTTTATAAATAAACAAGTTATTTTCTGTGAGGCTTAAATTATACTTTTGCACATGATCTTTCATCTCCTCAGCATATCTTACGGCCTCTGCATGTCGTTCCTGTTCTTCTTGCAACTAAAATAGAGAAAAAATAATTTTAACCACTGAAAATCTAGTAGAACACTATCACCTGTTTCTTTAATTTTTTTGACTAGAGAGAGAGAGAGAGAGAGAGAGAGAGCATGCAGAAGTGGGGAAAAGAGACAGAGGGAGAGACAGAGAAAATGGTAAGCAGGCTGCAAGCTCAGGGCGAAGCCTGATGTGGGGCTCTGTCTCATGACTGGTCTCATGATGTGGGATTTGGGATCATGACCTGGGTGGAAATTAAGAGTCAGGACCTCAGCCAACTAACCCGCCCAAGCGCCGCTGTAAGTAAAATATTTTTGGAGCCAGCCACTCTCTCCTCTACATGCTGATTGATGGCTACTTTGAGGTCATAACAAAAGCGTTCAGCTTCTACAACAGAGACTATGGCTTACAAAGATGAAATGTTTCAATACTCTTACAGAATAGTTTACCAACCTTACTCTCCTACAAAAACATAACATTGTTAATCTTTTTAAATTATATATGATCACATAAATGTACAAATGTATCTATTGGTCAAATGGAGGAAATATAAGAATTTACCTCATGGTAAACATTTCTATTTTCATATTCCAAGCACCACATCAACTATGATTTTACATATTCACATAGGTGAATGACGTTTCTATTCTCATGATTATAAAACTGAACATGCTATTTTCAGTGACAACAAGATATTTAATGGAAGAATTTGAGAAATAATATCCTAGTAGGGGCCAGAATGCCTGGGTCTGATTTCCCAGTTCTGCTCATTATGAGCTGTATGACCTTGAGCACACTACTAAAACTTCCATGTCTCAATCTCTGCATCTGTAAAATGAAGGTAATAATAGCACCTACTGGGGCACCTGACTGGCTCAGTTGGTTCAGTGTCTGGCTCTTGATTTCAGCTCAGGACATGATCACAGGGTCATGTAATTGAGCCCCACATTGAGCTCTGCATGGATAGTGAGGAGCCTGCTTGGGATTCTCTCTCTCTCTCTCTCTCTCTCTCTCTCTCTCTCTCTCTCTCTCCCTTTTCCTCTCTCTCCCTACATGCCCT
Source organism: Neofelis nebulosa (assembly GCF_028018385.1). NCBI lineage: Eukaryota > Metazoa > Chordata > Mammalia > Carnivora > Felidae > Neofelis > Neofelis nebulosa. Next base: position 3,685,485 of record NC_080796.1, on the reverse strand, counting down.
TCCCCACATTCTCTCTGTCTCTCTCAAAACAAAGGACCTTAAAAAAGTGATCTCAAAATAAATAATAATAGTATCTACCCCACTGGGATGTTGGGAAGATTACATTAGGAAATAATAGATGAACAACTTAGAAGGGTACGTGGCACATAGTCAGCTCTAAGTGTCTGCATGTAGCATGATTACTGTTGCTGTAGTTTGTGTTCCAATACAATGTGATAGTTTAGGCAGGTGGCTTGCCAAAACAAGTTTTCCCCTATACAAATTATACTGAAGTTATTCTTCATTCCACCGCAAGTGGTAGCAAATGGGGAGCATGAGGCCCAGAATCTCTCCTCAGTACTTCAAAAAACTTTGCCAATGCCACTAGCCAACAGTACTTTTTTCCACTTATAATCCTTTTAACTTACTTCCTCTCTATACCACTGAGTGGACAATGCTCACAGACTACGGTACAAATAGCACCTCTTTGACTCAGTAGTAGATCCTTTACATGACCATCAGAGGCAAGGGAAAGCCACTGACATGGAAATAAACGAGACTTGTGAAACTAAAGTTCCTCCATCATTTCATGTCCATACTGTTTACGTTAGGCTGCTTTAGCATGTACTCTGATGAAGAGATTAAGGGTTTGTGGTAAAAGAATATCAGAAAAGCTGTCCCCAGATATTTGCATTGGTAAAGTGATACAAATCTGTAAATCACAGTTCTGGCTGTGTAAGAAAGAAAGACAAATTTAGCGTGCTTTTTCATAGTGAGAGGGAAAAAAAAAACTAAACATTTGATTGAACACTTCTCCTCTATTTGATTAAGTGCTTTCATTAATAGTTTTACTTATATAAGTGTGTGTGTGTGTGTGTGTATAGAGATATACACACATTTTTTAACGTTTATTTTTTGATACAGAGTACGAGTCTGAGTGGCTCAGAACGTGAGGGACACAACGAATCCAATGCAGGCTCTGCTGACAGCAGAAAGCCCAATTCAGGGCTCCATCTCAAGAACATGGAGATCATGACCTGAGCCAAAGGCAGACTCTAATCCGACTGGAGCCAGCCAGGCACCCCTCAATTTAGTATTTCATTTCTTAGCATACATTTAGAATAAAAGCTTTGCTATACCAATGTTTTCAAGAAGAATTTATTGATACGGTATAAAGTAATTAATTTTATTGGAAAAACTGTTAAGTTAAAGTATTTTCAATTTATACAAGGATAAGTATCACCCGTGTCAAATATTACTATCCCTTAAATTTATACTTAGGAAGATGAAATTACCTGTCATGAAAAAAATAAAAACAATGTCAAATAAAGGACTAAATTGTTCTGCACAGGCTAGATGACAAGTGTCAAGAGAGTTAAAGCTAATGGGAGTTAGAACAGTCAGAGAAAATTCATTGGAAAGGAGACTGTGAGCCAAGTCTGAATAACATAGGTTTACTCAAGAGGAACAGAACTAAAAAGACAGGACAGCATGAGTAACGGCTGAGAGATGGTAAAATCAACCCGATTAACTCAGAGGATAAAATCTGATGGCAGAGACATTAAAAACGGATATCCACACAAGAACTACGTAAATGTTCATAAGCAGCCATATTAATAGGCAAGAAGTGGACACAACCCAAAGGTCCATCAACTGATGAATGAACAAGGGCCTTAGCCCACAATGGAGTACTGTTTGACAATAAAAAGAAATGAAGCACTGATATAAGCTGTAACCAACACAGATGAACCCAGAAAACATTAAGTAAAGCTAGCTAGTCCCAAGGGACCACACGTTGTGTGACTCCATTTATATGAAATATTCACAAGAGGCAACTCCATTGAGAGACCAAGTAGTAGACTGGTGGTTGCCTGAGGCTGGGGGCAATGGTAAGGGTTTCCTTTCAGGATGAGGAAAACATTCTACTTGATGGCAGTGATGGTTGCACGAGTGTACACAGAGACAGTGAACTGTGCGTGGCAAATGGGTGACTTTTATGGTATGTGTATTGTACCTCAAAATAGCTTTAAAAAAAACCCAATGGCAGGACACAGAGAATGTTCTTAATTCTCGCTTTTGGGCGTCCATACTACACATGATCAGAATATTTCCGTGCTTTGACAATATGTCTAAAAGGCAAAGAAAATGAAGGAAATGCCGAAGTTCAAGTGGTTTGTTAAGTGATCTTTCTGTACAAGTCATCCTGAAATCAATATACATTCTTCTCAAAAGTGAAGATGAGAACTAAGATAATTATCTGAATCATTCCATTAAACATTATCTTCTGATTTGATCCAGCTTGCCTCATCATGGTAATAGAGATATCATTAAAAAACATTGTTTAGTAGGGGACAAAGTCTCTTGGGGCACCTGGGTGGCTACGTCAGTTAAGCGTCCAATTCTTGCTTTCAGCTCAGGTCATGATCTCACGGTTCATGAGACTGAGCCTCACATTGGCTCTAAACTGACAGCATGGAGCCTGCTTGGGATTCTCTCTCTCTCCTCTGTCTGCCCCTCCCCTGTTAACATGCATGCACACACTCTCTCTCACTTTCTCTCTCAAAATAAATAAATAAACTGTCAAAAAAATTTAAATTAAAGAAAGAACGAAAAAAGTCTCTCAATTTCTCTGAGGAAGGATACAAAAGCCTCAACTTTCCTAAAAGTAAGTATTATAAGAAAACAATGTATAACACAAATAGGAGAAGGAGAGGCAGAAGTTTATGAAATAAATGCATTGTAAAGATACTAAAATCATAATAAATTAATTATAATGAAAATACCAAAGAAAGCGGTCCATGGAAATTGGTATCCTAAAACACTTTATATTATTTAACTAGCTATAAGTTAGCTGTTGACAGGTTACATTTACTACATACCTGACTTCTTTTTTTTAAAAATTTTTTTTTCAACGTTTTTTTTTATTTATTTTTGGGACAGAGAGAGACAGAGCATGAACGGGGGAGGGGCAGAGAGAGAGGGAGACACAGAATCGGACAGGCTCCAGGCTCCGAGCCATCAGCCCAGAGCCTGATGCGGGGCTCGAACTCACGGACCGCGAGATCGTGACCTGGCTGAAGTCGGACGCTTAACCGACTGCGCCACCCAGGCGCCCCACTACATACCTGACTTCTGATTTGACCTAATTTCTTCTTGAGATTCCGTGTTTCATCTTCCAGATGAAGATGTGACATAGACTGTTTCTTCAGAGTATCAGCCAGTTCTTGTTGAAGTTGTCTCACAACTACCTAATAAGACATTTCTGTTACTGATTTTCTAAATCATCTTATTATTAAATTATGTTAATAATAGACAACTCTCACATACGTACTTTGAGAAATATCAACACATACATCAATTCACCGTCTTTTTGTAACACATACACATTCCTGTTCACTGAATTCAGTTAAAGACACTAAAGGTGTTATCTCCCTGTCTACTTCTGATTGTTTATGGTGTCTCTTTCCAGTCTCAGCACGACAATTTTATCCTGCAACATGTGGTTTTTATGCAACCGATCTTGTGTTTTCTCATGATTATCAGAAAGCTAAGTAAAACCAAAAACATTTTCAGATAGCACTCAATAAAATGGCATTATCATGATTTTCTTTTAAATGAAAGCATAATCTATGTTTAAACAATGAAAAGGTTTCAGGGGGTGCCAGGGTGGTTCAGTTGGTTGAGTGTCTGACTCTTGATTTTGGCTCAGGGAATGATCTCACATTCTGTGGGTTTAAGCCCTGCATCAGGCTCTGTGCTGACAGTCAGGAGCCTGCTGAGGATTATCGCTCTCCCTCTCCCTCTCCCTGCCCCTCCCCTGCTTGCATTCTCTCTCTCTCTCTCTCTCTCTCTGTCTCTCTCTCTCTCTCTAATGAATAAAGAAACATAGGAAGGAAGGAAGGAAGGAAGGAAGGAAGGAAGGAAGGAAGATTACAGTAAGTGAATATCCAACTGGAAAAAAAATAAAGTTGGCTCCAAATCTCAAATTTTATACAAGCGTAAGTTCCAAAAAGTTCAGAACTTTAACTGTAGAAAATGAAGGCATGAAAGTAAAAAAGAATTTGTGAGAAAAGTGTTCAGAATCTCAGAATTGGAAAAGCCTTTCTCTGATTTACAACAAACCAGAAGGCCTAAAATAAAAGATTAATAAACCCGACTACACTTAAAAATTGAATTTACAGTAGATATCGAACACAGAGACCCCACAGTAAAATCCTTAGCTCTGCATATACTCGGACAGATTAAATTTCCTAAAATTCTTCTTTCCTGAGAATATTTCATAGGTATCTACTTTGCTACCATTTCTATAGTCAGTTATAAGAATTATATCTATTGATAACTGAAAAATCTAGGCACTGTACTATAATAGAAACACTTCTACACACATCAATGAACTCATTTGGTTATCACAATTCTAGAATGGAGAGATTAAAATGGTGAGCTGTAGGACTCTCCCCAGGTCTTCTCACTCCACAACAAGTGCTCTTGCACCAACCACTGCCACTTCTCTAGTGTAAATACACAAGTACGAAAGAAGTCTTGTATTTCAAAATACTCATAGGAAATAAGGTGAAATTTATACATCTCTTAGAATACCATGAGATTATTTACTGCTACAATAACTTGTATTGCCTCTTGTTGAAAACAGTAATAAATATAAAAGAGGGGAAATACACTCAGCTATTTTATTAGGAATAAAATACCTATCAATAAATTATCATTAAGTATATACCACAGCATACCATTGTTATCAAAAGTTCCTTGTAATGAAATAGGATGCTTCTTGAAGCAAAACTGTTACTTTTCTCAAAAGTAGGAGACTTGATACCGAAAATATGATCAGTGAACTGGCTACACTTGCCCTCCTGTCCATTAGCGGAAGTGTTCAACTAACCTAGTAATATATCAAGGCAGTGAAGTAACTGTTCAAAACCAAAACACATGTTGCTAGTAGCAATAGTTTTGAGATTAGGGAGAGCTCATCAATTCCTACAGAAAGTAATAAAAGCCTCTCCCTTGGATGAGGACATTATGAATGTCACTATTTGTTGCAGACAAATGCATTTAATCAAGAATATTATTTTATCCAGTGAAGCAAAAATGCCACCATCCCCCATGACCCTCCTCAAAATATATGTGCTTTTAAAATCCTCTATAGTTTCCATGATGAACACAGTTCAGTTTCATATATACATACATATATATGTACACATATATATACATAACACACACACACACACACGTATATATATAGATATATATATATACATACATACATACATATATATATACATACACACACGGAGAAAAAAGTAATAATAACTAAAAAATAGAATATATACAAATACATACACACATGTACTTCAAAATAACTAAAGAAGATACCTTAGAACTAGTTTTCTTATGAGCCATTTCTAGCTCCTTTTGCTTGTAAAGGTGATTGTTTAGACTTCCATCTTGTAAGACTCTGGCCTTCTGATCTGGAGAAAGTTGCCACTGAGTGTCACTGCGCTCTTCTACAACCTGGAGACACATTTCATTATGATTCTGGTCTCATACCGTTAAAAAAAAAAAAAGGTCAAAAGCTGAAGTGGAGAACTTTAAAAAAATGTTCAAAAGAACATAATCCCATGTTTTAATTTATTTTAAACCTAAATAATATATCTTGAGTCAAAGGGATACTATAAAATATATATGTATAATATTACACTATGTAATATGGATGGAAATACAGTTTTTATCAAAAACTGATTTACCTGATTTTTGGTGGCCTTCAATTCCATGTTTAGCGTTCTAAGAGCGAGTTCAACTTGTTGTTTTGTTTCAACTTCTTTCTTATATTCGTCTTCTTTTCTTCTTAACTTTTCCCTAATATTTTCATATAACATATCAGCATTTCTTCTTTCTTCTTCTTCTTCTTCTTCTTCTTCTTCTTCTTCTTCTTCTTGTTTTAAGGTACATCTGCAATTACATGTGCTTCTTTTAAAATTTGCTTTGTTAGACATAAAAAGTTCATTTGATGATCTGGTTCCACAAATGTTGGCTTATTATCCAAATGAAAAATTTCTATGTTTTCCGATTGTTTTTCTTGTAGGGCTCATGTTTTTAATTTGTCACTTCAATCTCTTCCAAACCATATATACAGTTGAAAAAAAGCCAGGAGAAAGCATTATGCAACTTCGTTAGTTTCAGTCAGTAATAACTCTGGTAGATGTTGTAGGAAAGGAAGTTTGAAATTATTCAGGAAAGTTAGAGTTGAAAATTACCCCCTTTCCCACAGGTATAATTATTCCTCCATAGGACAGATAATTCAGTTTCTCATTAAAAAGAGAAGTTGCTGTTTATAAGCAAGTTTATCAACTCACTGGAAATGAAATCTCCACTTGATGAAACCTTACAGGTACCTCCAAAAATGATGTGCAGTGAAAGAGAGCATCTGTGGATGTTGTTTACACAACATACATGTGCAGATTACTGTCGTCCAAGACTACGCTGACTAGTCTAATATCTGTTGCCTATGCTTTTTGTTTCTTCTTCCACAACACTTGCAACTTACCTTGTTGATGCATACCTACTTTAGGAATCACTTAAACATCCATTCTAGAACACGACAGGATACGTATTAATTAAGTAAACAATAAAGAGTAATATGACCTTTCAGCATACACTTTTGAATTAATTTTATCTACCTATGACAGAGATGTTGAAAAAACTTATCAGTAATCACTTTCTGTATTACTTTTTTTTAGTTTATTCATTTTTGAGAAAGGGAGAGCCCATGCAAACAAAGGAGGGGCATAGAGAGAGAGAGGGAGGCAGAAAATCCAAAGTGGGCTCTGCACTGACAACACACAGCTCGATGTGGGGCTCGAACTCACGAACCCTGAGATCATGACCTGAGCCAAAGTCGGATGCTTGACTGACTGAGCCACCCAGGCGCCCCCATTTTACTTTGTTTAAATTTTTTATTGAGAGAGAGATGACGCAAGTGAGCGAGGGCAGAGAGAGAGAAAGAGAGACAGAATCCCATGACGGGCAGACCGAGAGGGAGAGACAGTGAGAGAAGAGGAGCTCACCTGAAGCGGGGCTCGTGCTCACCCAAAGCCGGGCTCGAGCCCACCCAAAGCAAGGCTCAAACTCACGAGATCATCACCTGAGCCGAAGCCAGATGCTTAACCAACTGAGCCACCCAGGCACCCCCACTTTACCTTTTAACCCCTGCATGTTAAGAAGCAAACGGAATCAATTTTGGGGAATTTTACTGTCTTGAGAAAAATGACCATTTTATACTCTGTTGGTAGGTACAGAAAGTAATATAAACTTTCCTGAGAACAATTTAAAAATATGGATCAGAGACCTTTTTTAAAATTTTTATACCTTATCCAGATAACATTATATTGAAGAATTGATTCCAAGTAAGTAACCAGACATGTAGAAACAGATTTCTATAAAAGACATTCTTGACAGCATTAATTAAAATACAGAAAGATGAAAAACAGGCAGAATTCAATCTCTTAAATAATGATGTTTCTTGGACTATGGTGGACTTTTATATGGCCATTAAAATTGTGATTTGGAATATACATTAAAGTATTAGAAGTATTCACTGTTAAGAACTTGCTGTGTTTTTTCCAAGAATCGCACACCTCACAACACTAAACAAGTATTCTTTCCAGAAAAATCCCATAAGGTAAGTCAGCAATTACAAAACTGCCTCTACACATCTTTGGGAAAAAAGGAAACAGTTGAAATATTTCCTTAAAGCCAAGATGCTGTACCTCAAACTGCAGAATTCACGTTCCCATTCAACTTTTTGATGCTCTAACCGTGATATCATGTCTTTGGTTTCTTGTAGCTCGTTTTGTAGTGCACTAACCATTTTTTCCATTTTTGTCATTTTTCCCATAAGAAGTTTACAGTGATTTTTGTTAAGTTTCCTTAATTTCTCATAGGAAACACGTATATCTTGGATTTTCAAGAAGCCAGCATAATCTGCATCAGAGAAGAAACAGAAATAAAATAGATGAGTACTTTTTGCATATACAGGCCTGTGCATCTTCAATTCACTCATTCAAACATTGAATAAATATATACCTTCATTGGAAGATGTTATACTCAGCTCTACACATACAATAGAGAAGACCCCTGGCTCTTGATTAGCTTAAAGTCTAGTGAAGGAGAAAGACAACTCAAACGGTAATTCTAAATTCAGATAGTTCCTATTAGAAGACAGAGTTCTGTGATCATAACTTGATCTAGATTGGGCCCAAGGAAGATAGATGTCCCTGAGGAAGAGATAACTATACTGAGGAATGAAGGAGGAGCAGGAGGCAATTAAGCAAAGGAGGAAGACAAGCACTCTCGACAGTCTAGAGCATGTGCTGAAGTTCCACTGTAATCTACTTCTGGACAAGATGGGGTAACCCATACTGATTGATCTTCCTATCTTCCTACCTGAAGCAAGCAAAAACAAAACAGACAAAATACAATTTTAACATGATTTTCAAGACACAGATCTTCAGAAAATGAAGGACAATGATCCCTGAAAACAAAACACGTTAGCCTAACACGTATGCCCAAACTCATTCCCTTGAGAGAGTTTTCAGGCTACGACACAGGAGACATAAATTATTTAAGTAGATTTCACCATACTCCTTGTGTCAAGGTGGCAAAACTGAGAGTGTGGTGAAGTCAAGACAGATAGAGACGACAGGTCAGCATCCAGGAGAGGAGAAAGCAGGACACAGAAAGAACCCTGGGCATCTGCACAGGGTCCCCTTTGGCTATTCAGCAGAGTAACAACCAGTGCATACATGGTTGTTACTTCCTAGTCATCAAGGGAAAAAAATCTGAAAAGAGTAGAGGAAACACTGCCTGGTGCTCCCACAGCACGAGGGACAGTGTCTATTCACATTAGCTAAGATAGAAAAACTCATAATTTGCCTTAGGCTGATCACCACTCTGGATTCAGCCAATAATTCGTAAGAGCAAGATTAAAGGATCCAATTGTTTGTAAGTAACTTAACTATATCTCCAAACAAAGCATGAAAAGATAACTAGAGGCATAGAAGCTATAGTTTTAAAAACCAAATAGCACTTACAGAGATGTAAATTATGTTAGCCATGAACAATACGATGGGTAGGAATAAACACATATTAGACATCACAAAACAAAAGACTGAAGTTTAACATTGGAAACCTGGGAGAAAACTTCAACTGGGAAATATACAATTGCCCAAAGAGGCAGGGGAAAGGGACAGGAAAAAAATATGGCCCAAATCTTCCTAAATTTCATGAAAACTATAATCCCGCTGACCCAGGAAGGATCTGTCTAGGAAAGAAGAAATGGAAGTCAACTCTTGTAATTTGCCTAAACTATATACGATGTGGTATAACATTACTGGAAGGGAGACTGTGATGCTGAAGCCATAGACTATAAACCCTAAACCAACAACTAAAGCAGCAAAACTGAAAAGTTCTAGCTAGGAAGCCTAAATAAATAAGTGAAAAAATGAATACATGAATAAATGAATACGTGAAAAAATAAATAAATGGATAAAACTGAATCATAAAAATTACTCGATTAAAAGAAAGCAGAAAAAGAAGAGAACGGGAACAAGGAGCAGATAAGACAAATGCAAATCAAACAGCATGATGACAGATTCAAATCAACTATCTCAAAAATCACAGTAAATGGCCCTTTGTAGCAACGTGGATGGAAGTGGAGAGTGTGATGCTAAGTGAAATAAGCCATACAGAGAAAGACAGATACCATATGTTTTCACTCTTATGTGGATCCTGAGAAACTTAACAGAAACCCATGGGGGAGGGGAAGGAAAAAAGAAAAAAAGAGGTTAGAGTGGGAGAGAGCCAAAGCATAACAGACTCTTAAAAACTGAGAACAAACTGAGGGTTGATGGGGGGTGGGAGGGAGGGGAGGGTGGGTGATGGGTATTGAGGAGGGCACCTTTTGGGATGAGCACTGGGTGTTGTATGGAAACTAATTTGACAATAAATTTCATATATTGAAAAAAAATCACAGTAAATGAAAACGGTCTAAAAGCCTCAACTAAAACGCAGACTGTCAAAATGGATAAAAAAGGAAGACTCAACTATATGCCACCTATACAAAATGCACTTTAAATGTCAAGACAGAAATTTGTTCAAAAGATAGAAATATGATATGCCACACTAACACTTGACCAAAGAAGGCTGAGCTAGAGTGGCTATATGAATAGCAGACAAAACAGTTTCAAGCAAAAAAATCATTACCAGCAGTAAACAGGTCATTATATAATCATAAAAGGGTCAATTAAGAGCAATCTTAAATGTTCATGTATCTGTTAATAGCTTCAAAGTACATGAAGTAAAAATTGATAGAACTGAAAATAGAAATAGGCAAATTCACAATTATAGTCTGATATTTCAATAGGCTCAACATCAGCAAGGGCATAGTAGACTTGGCCACCACTATTCTTCTCAAGGATCTATGGAACACTTACCAAAAAAGACTATGTTCTGGGTCAAAAATAAGCCTTAATAAAAGGAAGAAGTCAATAGGCCTGAAGTCATAATAGTGTGTTCCCTGACCACAAAACAATCAAATCAAAAACAAGCACAAAAATATCTCTGGAAAATACTCAACTGTTTGTGAACTACAGAACACTTCGAAATATCCCCTGGGTCAAAGAAGTAATGAAAAAAGAAAAAAAAATAGAAAGGATTCTGAACTGAATGAAAATGAAAACATAGTAGAATTTGTAGTGCTACCCTAGTAGCACTCACATGAAGACTGATAGCACTGAATGTATACATTAAAAAAGAAGAGGGAAGTGCGGTGCTCCTTGCTGCCTTTGTGGCTCCTCCCCCAGCTTCCCAAGTGCCCCGCCCTGCCCCGCCCCACCCTGGCAGTGGCTGGAGAGCAGGTGTTTTGTTCACAGGCTCACAGCAGGCACTTGGCCTTGTGGGGGCGGGGTCCGCCACCTGCCGGGAATTGAAGGTGGGGGAGTAGCTGTAGGAGGCGACCCCCCTAGACTGAGGTGGGCATGGGCCGGGCCCCAGGCTCTGCTGGAGCGGGAGGCGGCGGCAGTGGCAGAGGCATGGCCTTCTGGAAGGGAAATCCCAATGCCTGTGCACCTGTCTCTCCTCCCTTCATCTCCGCCCCTGCTATGAGTTTTGTGTTCTAGCTCCCCACCTTTTTCTCACTACCTACATCATCAGCCTTCTTCTGACTTCGCTTCCCAGCTTCTTGCGACCCTTTCTCTCACTTAAGCTTCAGTTACTCAGGCTCTTTTCACCCTAGTCCTGCCAGAGACTTCATATGCCAGCATTCTCTTTCATGGGATGTCCCCATCCTTCCCCTCTCCCCACATCCTATTCTGGGCTGATGGCAGCCAGAAATCCTTCCTATTGCATTTACCGGCAGTTTCTACCTGGCCCTGAAGCTTGGCGCAGATCAAGTCCACCACACCCACGCTGAGAAGGACCCCTAGGAGAACCACTTGTCCCATGGTGGTATTGGACAATATGTTCTCGATTTTCCTCTGGTTGCTTATTTTAGTCTGAATATTTGTTACCTCCACCGCTATACTTTACAAACGTATGTTTTGGCTGCATGACAAGGAGTTAGAAATGAGCCAGAGACCATTCTCAGGTAAGGAGAAGATTTAGACATTTAGGATTAAAGGAAGAAAGGAGAAACAGAATGTTAAGAAGGTTAGATTCCTCAAAGTATTTTGATATCTTTTGTGATCTGAGGAAGTGGAGATTACTGAGCCTACACAGATTGACATTTTGGGAGAAAATTTCATGATGCTTGATTCGCTCTTGGAGTAACGTGAACACAAGTTCTCAAACCTGCATATCCTCTCAGTTGGAACCAGCTGTATATATGAATGTTCACTTTCATCAGAACTTGTATCAGAGAAAGAATGGGAGTCTGGTTCAATGAAAATGACTACGTCCGGGACCTGAAAAGGGTCATTCTGTTTCCTAATAGTGTATATGGCCATTTTAGTGGGCACAGATCTGGATGTTTACAGTTTACTTGGAGTATCCAGGACTGCAAGCAGTAGAGAGATAAGACAAGCTTTCACGAAGTTGGCATTGAAGCTACATTGTGAAAATGTCGATAATGACCCAAAGCAATCTACACATTCAGTGCAATCCCAATCAACGTTGCACCAGCATTCTTCTCAGAGCTAGAACAAACAATCCTACAATTTGTATGTAACCACAAGATCCCAGATAACCAAAATAATGTTGAAAAAGAAAACCAAAGCTGGAGGCATCACAATCCCAGACGTTAGCCTCTACTACAAAGCTGCGATCATCAAGGGAGTATACTATTGGCACAAAAAGAGACACAAAGGCGAATGGAATAGAATAGAGAATCCAGAAATGGACCCACAAATGTATGGCCAACTAAACCTTGGCAAAGCAGGAAAGAGTATCCAATGGAAAAAAGATAGGCTCTTTAGCAAATGGTGCTGGGAGGGCTGGACAGCAACATGCAGAAGAATGAAACAGGACCAGTTTCTTACACCGTGCATAAACTCAAAATGGATGAAAGACCTCAATGTGAGAGAGGAAACCATCAAAACCCTAGAGAAGAACACAGGCCACAACCTCTTTGACCTTGGCTACAGCAAATTCTACTCAACACATCTCTGAAGGCAAGGGAAATAAAAGCAAAATTGGACTATTGGGACCTCATCAATGTAGAAAGCTTCTGCACTTCAAAGGAAACGATCCACAAAATTAAAAGGTACCAACGGAATGGGAGAAGATATCTGCACATGACATATCGGATAAAGGATTAGTATCCATACTCTAGAAAGAATTGGCCAAACTCAACACCCAAAAAACAAATAATCCAGGGAAGAAATGGGCAGAAGACATGAATAGACACTTTTCCAAAGAAGACATCCAGAAGGCCAACAGGCACATGAAAGAATGTTCAACGTCACTCATCATCAGGGAAATACAAATCAAAACCACATTGAGATACCACCTCACACCGGTCAGGGTAGATAAAATTAACAACACAGGAAACAACAGACATTGGTGAGGATGTGCAGAAATGGGAATTCTCTTGCACTGTCGGTGGGAATGCATGGGTGGTGCCACTGCTCCGGAAAACAGAGTGGAGGTTCCTCAAAAAGTTAAAAATAAAATTATCCAACAACCCAGCAATTGCACTACTAGGCATATATCCAAGGGATACAGGAGTGCTGATTCATAGGGGCACATGTACCCCAACATTTATACTATCAACAATCACCAAATTATGGAAAGAACACAAATGTCCATCAACTGATTTATGGGAAAAGAAAATGTGGTTTATATATACAATGGATATTACTTGGTAATGAGAAAGAATGAAATCTTGCCATTTGCAACAACATGGATGGAACTGGAGGGTAGTATGTGAAGTGAAATAAGTCAGTCAGAGAAAAACAGATATCATATGTTTTCACTCATATGTGGATTTTGAGAAACTTAACAGAAGAACATGGGGGAATAGAAGGAGGAAAATAGTTTCAAACAGAGAGGGAAGCAAACCATAAGAAACTCTTAAATACAGAGAACAAACTGAAGGTTCATGGAGGGGTGGGGGAAGGGGAGAATAGGTGATGGGCATTGAGGAGGGCACTTGTTGTGATGAGCACTGGGTGTGGTATGTAAGTAATGAATCATGGGAATATACTCCCAAAGCCAAGAGCACGATGTATACACTGTACGTTAGCTAACTTGACAATAAATTATATTTAATTAATTAATTAATTAAACTACAGCCATGTGTGTTTGTGGGGGGGGAATCTAACAATACGCTAAGGGATAATTTGTTATTACCAAATGGGGTTTATCCCAGAAATGCAGAGTTGGTTTAAGATTCAAAAACCGTATCTATCTCTGTAGATAAAATAAGTTCCTTGTCAAAATTCAACATCCATTCCAGATAAAAACTTTTGGCAATCCTGGAATACAAGGGAACTTCAATATGATTTAAAACAAAACAAAACAAGTCATGATAACTCTATAGCTAACATTATAAACAATGGTGAAAAACTGAATGCATTTCCTATAAGATCAGGAAGAAGACAGGAATGACATTCACTGAATGACTTCTTCTGTTCAGCACTATACTAGCAGGTCTAGCCAATGCAATCAAACAAGATAAAGCAACAAAGGACATCCAGATAGAAAATGAAGTGAAACTGTCTCTACTAGCAAGGACATGGTCACAAAATAGAAGTTGGCAATCTCCAGCCTATGGTCCATGTTACTTGTTTTGGTAAATTAAATTTTATCAAAATACAGCCATGTCCATTAATTTATGCAGTATCTATTGGCTGCTCTTATAGTACAATGGAAAAGCTGATTAGTTGTGACAGAGAATGTATTGGCTACAAGTCTACAATATTTACCATTGTTAGTAAAATAGTAGTTAAAAATGAATTTTATGACCTTTGCTTATGTAGAAAATCTGACAGGATTAAGAAAAACGCTACTAGAATTAATAAATGAATGTATTATGGCACATGGATGACTCAGTCGGTTGAATGTCTGTCTCTTGATTTCAGCTCAGGCTATGATCCCAGAGTCATGGGATGGAGCCCTATGTCAGGCTCGCACTGAGCATGGGGACTGCTTAAGATTCTCTCTCTCTCTCTCTCTCTCTCTCTCTCTCTCTCTCTCTGCCCCTCTCCCCTGCTCATGTATTCTCTCTAATATTAAATATATCCATACATATAAACTTATCAAGGTTGGAGGATACAGAATCATTACACACAAATCAACTGTATTTCTATATATTAGCTATAAAGAATCAAAAATTAAAATTTCAGGGCATCTGGGTGGCTCAGCTGGTTAAGCACTGGGCTCAGGCTCAGGTCATGATCTCACCGTTGGTGATTTCAAGCCCCACGTCGGGCTCTGTACTGATAGCTTGGAGCCTGGAGCCTGCTTCAGATTCTGTCTACCTCTCTCTCCGCCCCTCCCCAACTCATGCTCTGTCGCTCTCTCAAGAGTAAGCATTAAAAAAAATTAAATTTAAGATGTATTATTTACAATTGCACTTAAAATAAAAAAATAATCACAGTTAATATCATAAAAGACAGAAAGACCTATACATTAAACACTACAAAATATTACTGAGAAAATTTTAAAAGACCTATATCAAGGGAGAGATATATACTCTGTTCAGGGGTTAAAAGATTCAATAGAGTCAAGAAGCCAATTCTCCCCAAATAAATCTGTAGATTCAACATAATCTAAACTTAATTTCCAGAAGACCACCAGAGTTGTGGTTTGTTTGTTTGTTTGTTTGTTTTAAGAAACAGACAAACTGATTCTAAAATTCACGTGGAAATGCAAAGGATCCAGAGTAGCGGAAGAACACTGAAAAGAACAGAGCAGGACGACAAACACTACCTGATTTCAAAAATCCTTATAAACTGGCAGTGATTTAAACAGCATAATATTGGTACAAAGATGGACAAAGAGATCAATGAGACAGAATAGAGCCCATACATAAAGCCACACATATGTGGCCAACTTATTATGACAAAGGAACAATGGCATAAAGTGGAGAAAACACAGCCTTTTCAATAAATGGTGCTGGAACAACTAGATATCCATATGCAAAAGAATTAACTTGTATCCATACTCTGTTTCACAAATAAAAAAAGAATATAAAATAGGTCATAGATCTAAATGTAAGACCTAAAAACTATAAAACTTCTAAAAGAAAGCATGAGATAAAAGCTTTGTGACCTTGTGCTATGCAAATATTTCTTAGATATGAAAACCAAAAGCAAGAATCATACAAGAACAAATGAATGTGTAAACTGGACTTCACCAAAAAGAAAAACTGCTCTTTAAAAACACTGTTGAGGGGCGCCTGGGTGGCGCAGTCGGTTAAGCGTCCGACTTCAGCCAGGTCACGATCTCGCGGTCCGTGAGTTCGAGCCCCGCGTCAGGCTCTGGGCTGATGGCTCGGAGCCTGGAGCCTGTTTCCGATTCTGTGTTTCCCTCTCTCTCTGCCCCTCCCCCATTCATGCTCTGTCTCTCTCTGTCCCAAAAATAAATAAAAAACGTTGAAAAAAAATTTAAGAACACTGTTGAGACAAGGAAAAGTCACAGAGTGGGAGAAGAAAAACCTTGCAAAAAAAAGAGAGGTGAGAAAGGAACTGTACCTAGCTCTTTCCACCATCTTTCTGTGCCACCATCATGATGCAAGTGAATGTCGTGGCAGATGCTTCCCAAAGCATAACAATACTGAAAAGAGAAGCAAACGCCAGGTTCTTACTAGGCCATGCTCCAAAGACATTGTCCACTTTCTAACTGTGATGATGAAGCATGGTTACACTGGTGAATTTAAAATCATTGATGATCAAAAGAGTTGGGTAAATTGTTGTGAAACTCACAGGCAGGTTAAGCAAGCATGGAGTGACTGGCCCCAGAATTGATGGAAAATGCAAAGATCTAGAAAAATGGCAGAATAATCTGCTCAGTTTGGTTTCATTATACTGACCACCTCAGCTACAGTCATGGACCATGAAGAAGGAAGATGAAAACACACAGAAGGGGAAATCCTGGGATTCTTTTTCTAGGGATGTAATACATATGTGAAAATAAAATGCCTCAGTGGAAACAACAACAACAACAACAACCACAAAAAAAAGAAAACAAAATAAGGAACTGTGTCTAGAATATACAAAGAATTCTGAAAACTCAACAAGAAAACAAACAAACAAATTTTTAAAACAACCAAAGATTTGGACAATTCAAAGAAGATACACAGATGGCAAACAAGCACATGAAAATATGCTCATCAGTTATTAGGGAAATGTATATTGAAACCATAATGAGATATATACTAAATATCCATCCGAATGGCTAGGATTCAAAAAGCTGACAATACTAAGTGTTCATGAATATGTATGTAGGAATTGGTGCTCTCACAGACTGCTGTTGGGAATGGAAAACCGTACAACTCCTTTAGAAAACAATTTGGCAGCTTCATAATAAGGGAATATGAAGGGACATGAGATTTTTAAGGGTGATGAATATGTTAACTGTCTGGATTATGGTTATCGTTTCATACGTGTAAACATATGTCAAAACTATCAAATGACACACTTCATATATGAACTAAACTTCATATATGAACTAAAAATGTTGGAAACGAAAAGCTCTTTCACAGGAAGAAATGTCTAAAACAGTGGATAAGACACAGACGGAAAGAAGGATGTAAAACAATACAAGATGAAGCCAGAGGACTGTGGCCTTTAACCTAATAGCAATGAGAAGTACTAGCTAAGCTTTAAGCAAGGGGGTACCATGATGAAAGACACATTGTTTTAAAACATATACTAATTATGGTTGCAGTGTAGACCAAGGTCCTGGGAGGTAGAACAGCAGGGAAAACAGTCCTGAAGTTATTTCAGTCATCTAGGAGAAAAATAATGACCTGAACTGGGTGAAGGCACAGAAGAGAAGCAGAGTTAACAAACACATTAGATGTGCCATTCCCTCTAAGAAAGGTACAGTAGAAATGATGACTCTTTGGCTGAGAGGATACAATAGTTCTGCTTTTATTTTAATATAAAACATATTTCTGAGATGAGCAGCTCTATAATACAGCAGTGTTCTATGGTGCAGTAGTAGGCAAGGTGTGCACATATTACTACAGCAATATACGTACCTTTACAATCCATGCCAAGTTGTTCAATCAGCAACATGAAATTCTTAGAGTAAGGCAACTCACAATGCTCTGAAGCTGCTTCAGATGACTGAATGAAGTCGACAAGATCATCCATAGAAGTAATTTGCTTTTTGACCTACCAATGAATAATACCATTTCAAAATGTCCCCCAAATATTTATAAAATATACTAGTTGTAGAGAAGTGATAAATAGCCATCTTTTTATAAAAGCAAAAACAGGGGCACCTGACTGGCTCAATCGGTTGAGCATCCGACTCCATTTTGGCTCAGGTCATGACCTCAGGGTTCCTGAGTTTGAGTCCCACGTTGACCTCCACAATGACAGCATGGAGCCTGCTGGGGATTCTCTCTCCCCCTCTCCCTCAGCCCCTCCCCTACTTGTGCGTGCTCTCTCTCAAAATACATTTTAAAAATAAGTGAATGAACATTTAAAAGCAAAACCATAGAGACTTTTTAAAAGAACGGATTTTTATCAAAAAGACACTGTTATCCATAGCTAGTATTTCTAAATAACTTTTTCACAGCAAATGTCTCTACAACAAAGGAAGATTTTCTATTTTTTCACTACATCTTTCATAAAGTAATTTTTTGCCACTGAACAATATTCCTAACAAATATGTATCAAAATAATATAATAAAATAAAAATAAAACAAATAATAAATAAAATAAAATTACATTGTCTCTTTTGCTTACCTTGTTCTTTTTCTTAGAAATTTTCTTTGCAGGTCTGAAAAAAAAAACAATTCTTTTCAGGCAAATATTAAATACTTAAAATACAAAGCGTATCTAAACCTATTGTTTCTGATATAAAATCTCTGCATTTGAATCTAATTTTCTACAAAGGGGATTAAACAACAGAGTAACATTAAACAACATAGAAAACATACTACTGCTAATATTAACAAGGGATTAGGTGTATCCAGTTGTAGTATATGTGCTGCTGAAGCAAGCACAACAAAGTACTAACGTTAGGTACTAACTAACAAAAGCAAAGGAAAATCCTAATGCTACTTGCATTATTTGATAGGAATGATACCATTGTTTGTGTTGTTGTCATTTTACTAAAAATAAACTTTTACTGGCACTAAAACCTACTTGGAAAGTGCAAGTTAAGTCCCTATATGAAAGAACCCCTTTTTAACAATCATGATATTAACGTGTTGAAGATTCACTATGCAACTACTCTCTAGGCATTACTATGAGCACTTTACATGTCTTCAAGGTATTTGAAGCCCCACAACAATCCTATGAAGTAGGTTATTATATTAGGTATTTTACACAGGAAGAAAATGAGGCACAGAAAGTCGAAGTGACTTTCCCAAGAAGACCTCGTCGCTGGCCAAGAACAGACCCTGAATTCAAACCCAGGAATGTGCCTTCAAAGCATGTGTTTTATACTATGTGGTTAAAGTAATACTCCAGTGTTTCTAACTAATATGACAGCAAATGAATCTATATTATGATTCGATTTCTAGCTATAGTGATACATAACAATTTCTGAATCTTACACATTTTTTAAGAGACTTTATACTTGGCAAGATGAGAAATCTACTTTCAGTAAACTAAAGATTTGCTTCTTCTAGAGAAGTTCCTCAACAGGCATTCATTCATTCATTCATTCATTCCACTGTTTAATTCCACATTTAACACATACTTATTGAGCATACAATCTGTGTCAATGGCACTGTTGGTACAGGAAGCATGGTTTTGGTAATTTAGAGCTCTCTAGTCCAAAAGGAATAATCTGTTATGGATTACTAGTTTCTTTTCCAATTGTAAATAAACAAAATCTTCCCCTTTCCCCAGAACCTAAATAATATTAATTTAATAGAACCAGATACTTTAAAGTCCCTAACACAATCATAGCTATTTGTGATACTATCAAAGGCACTGGATATGTAAAATCATCAAGGAAGGATTAGTTTTATTCAGAATGGCCTCAGTGTTTGCATACATTTATGATAAGTGTGTGTGTGTATACAAATATATACATATAGAACTTATACACATATACTTATATATACATATATAAGAAATTATACATATAATTTGTATATTATGCATATGCATATACATAAAAATATAATATGTATATTATACATATAATATACATATAATAAATATACATATACATACATATAAGAAATTATACAGCCATATATATAAATATATATTTAATTAATTAATTAATTAAATTATTAAATTAAATTGATTTACTTATTTTAAATTATTTAATTATTTAATTAAATTAATTAATTTAATAAATTAATTAATTTAATTTAATATATTTTATATATATACATATATACAAATATATATATATATATATATATATATATATATATACTTGGATACATACATATATATTTTTAAATCTGCACATTCAATTGTATGAGAATACCCCATTGTGGAACCAATTCAGAATAAATCAACTTCTTGCACAAAATCACATGAATAAGAGTAATAAAGACAATTACTATAATTTTTAAAAGATAATGTAATACAATCAACAAACTTCCTAATGTTTGCAAATGCAAACAAAATTAAATTAACTAACCATGTCTATCTCTATTGATCATTTCCAACAGAATACATTCTCTAAAAGCTCCCATCTTAAAATAAAAAGAGAAAGAAAATGCCTTTGCAATTCACATTCTTTTTCAGTTATCATCCATTTCTCTATTACCTTTCCCTATTAAAATGCTGTAAGGAGTTGTTTACACTTACTCATCTTCCATGCTTCATGGTGACTACTCAAACTGCTCCTTGACAAAGTCATTTACCCTCATCACAACTTTTCAAGCAGTGTGTTTGATATGTTGAGTATTTCTTGCTTTAGCTTGGACCTACCTGCACTACAGCATTTTATTTCCACAAAAGGTAATCACTGCTAAAATTCCTTCACAGGCACATAAAGAATCTATAGATTTTACCTGCTTTCATGCTGATCCTTTTCACTGAAATGGCTGCCATCATTCTTTTGTAGTGGACCACCAGTTAGGGAATCTGACTTCTGCAACACTGGTGTGATCACAGATCCTTTTGATGTCCCTTTTTCATTTTCACCTTTCTTTAACTTCTTCACATGTAAACCAGGTTCCCTCCTTAAAAAAAAAAAACAAAGCCATTAAAAAGCCATAAAAAAGCCAATGTTTTCTAATAATTTTACTGATAAAGAATAAAAAGACAATTTTCATCAAGTTCTGAATTTTACCCATCTGACTTAATTTGATTAATTCAGAGAACAGTGCTGAAGTACCAACCGTACAAAAGGAAATACTCATCTGTTGCTTCAAACACAGGTAAATATACAATTAGAATACAATGTGATTTGTAAGAATTGACATGTGAAAAGCTGTAAGTGAGGACGAGAAAGGCTTTACTGAAGAGGGAAAATAAACAGCAGAGGTCGCCAGGGAAAGAAACGGGAGAAAACCATTTTCTTAGAGATTAGAATGTGAGCACAAAAATTACACAGATGGCATCTAGGTGCCTTGAAAGGAAAAAGTATAAGCTTATAGGAACTTGGAAAAAAAACCATAAAATACATGGAAGCAAGTAGTAAGAGATCAGTCAGGAAAGAAATTCTGAAGAACCTTGAAGGTTACACTAAAAAGTTAGAGTTCATTTCCTAAAGGCAGTGACTCTTAGACATGGGAGTAATAACTAGATGTGTGCTCTATTTTGGGCTTTGCTTTTAAATATAAGAATGCTTAATTTCAACAAAGTTTTAAAGTAGCAGGAGGTCCATATAACATGAAAGAAGAAATCAGGGAAATATCTTAGGGGGAAAACTACTTTTAAAATACCCATATGGGGGCGCCTGGGTGGCGCAGTCGGTTAAGCGTCCGACTTCAGCCAGGTCACGATCTCGCGGTCTGTGAGTTCGAGCCCCGCGTCAGGCTCTGGGCTGATGGCTCGGAGCCTGGAGCCTGTTTCCAATTCTGTGTGTCTCCCTCTCTCTCTGCCCCTTCCCCATTCATGCTCTGTCTCTCTCTGTCCCAAAAATAAATAAAAAACGTTGAAAAAAAATTTAAAAAAAAAAAAAAAAGAAAAAAATAAAATACCCATATGTCAGAGCGATATCAGTATCATAGCTGAACAAGATGTACGTTGTTGCGTCTCCCCACCTACAACAAACTGGCATCTCATCCACCCACGGGCAAAACTGCCTTTGCAGGAGCTGTGGGGATCTAGCACCGTATTCCAAGGGACCGAGGACAAGTCTTGCCTACCCGTGCATCAGGTAACAGGCAGACATACTACAGTCTAATCTGTGGACCTAGCAATAGCCCATAAAGCGCCTCCAGCCCCTCCCTCTCAGCCACATCGGTGAGCCCCTCCCTGGAAAACACTCTCTAAGATAATCACCCGTGGATGAGAGAGCCTTTTTGGAAAACCAGGTGTCCTGCAGAGAATTTCCAGCATCCCACCGGAGCAAAAAAATCAGGTTTGGACACACTGAAGAGGTAGTCATTAAAGATTGGAGGAGGTGACTGCTACTTCAAATGCAAAGACAGCAATGCAAAACTGCAAAGAATATAAAATATCAAGGAAATGTTATACCATCAAAGGATCACAATAATATTCCAGTAATCAATCGGAAACACAGGGAGATCTGTAATTTAATCAAAAGAGAATTCAAAAATAGCAGTTTTAAGGAAACTCAGTGAGTTACAAGAAAAACACAAAAAGCCAATTCAATAAAATCAGAAAAACACTCTATGAATAAAATGAGAAGCTTAACAAAGAGCTGGAAATAGTAAAAGCTAACTAAACAAAAATCCTGGAGCTGAAGAGTATAATGAAGGAGATGAAAAAAGCAAGAGTGATCACTGACAGGAAATGGGTCAAGCAAAAAAAAAAAAATGTGAATTGAAAGACAGGAACTCTCAGATTATCCAGTCAGCAGAGAACAAAGTCAAAAGAATGAAAAAGAGTGAGGAAAGACTATGTGACTACAAGTGAACCCTCATAAGGCTATTAGTTTCTCAGCAGAAACCTTACATTCCAGGAGGCAGTGGGATTACATATTCAAAGTGCTAAGAGAAAAAAGACTACCAATCAAGAATACTTTACTCAGCAAAATTATCCTTCAGAAATCAAATCGAATAAATACATTTGATACACCGCATTAACAGGATAAAAAAATCATATCATCATCCCAGCATGGGAGAAAAAAGCATTTGACAAAATTCAACATCTTTTCAAGATAAAAACTCTCAACAATGTGGGTACTGAATTATCACACCTGGACATAATGAAGCCCAATATGATAAGCCCATAGCCAACATCATATGCAGTGGTAAAAAACGGAAAGCTTTTACTCTAAGTTCAAGAACAAGGCAAAGTTGCCCACTTGACCACTCCTATTCAACAGGATAGAGGAAGTCCTAGCCAAAGCAGTCAGGCAAGAAAAGGAAATAAAAGGCATCCAAATCAGAAAAGAAGAAGTAAAACTGTCTTTGTTTACAGATGATATGTTCTTATATATAGAAAATCCTGATGATACCACCAAAAAGCTGTTCCATGGATGAAGGATACCAAATCAACATAAAGATGCAGGGGTGCCTGGGTGGCTCAGTCAGTTAAGCTTCTGACTTCAGGTAAGTTCATGATCCCATGGTTTATGGTTCAAGCCCTCTATTGGGCTCTGTGCTGACAGTTCGAAGCCTGGAGCCTGCTTTGTATTCTCTCTCTCTCTCTCTCTCTCTCTCTCTCTTTCTCTCTCCCTCTCCCCTGTTCACACTCTGTCTCTTTAGCCTCTACTACAAAGCTGTGATCATCAAGACAGTATGGTATTGGCACAAAAACAGACACACAGACCAATGGAATAGAATAGAAACCCCAGAGGTGAACCCACAAATGTATGGCCAACTAAACATTGACAAAGCAGGAAAGAGTATCCCATGGGAAAAAAAGACAGTCTCTTTCTTCTGGGAGAACTGGACAGCAACATGCAGAAGAATGAAACTAGATGACTTTTCTTATACCATACACACAAATAAACTCAAAATGGATGAAGGACCTGAATGTGAGACAGGAAACCATCAAAACCCTAGAGGAGAAAGCAGGAAAAAAAACCTCTTTGACCTCCGCCGCAGCAATTTCTTATTTGACACATCTCCCAAGGCAAGGGAATGGAAAGCAAAAATGAACTATTGGGACCTCGTCAAGATAAAAAGCTTCTGCACTGCAAAGGAATCAATCAACAAAACCGAAAGGCAACCGACAGAATGGGAGAAGATAGTTGCAAATGACATATCGCATAAAGGAAGGGCTAATATCCAGAACCTGTAAAGAACTCACCAAACTCCACATCCACAAAACAAATAATCCAGGGAAGAAATGGGCAGAAGACATGAATAGACACTTTTCACAAAGAAGACATCCAGATGGACAACAGACACATGGAAAGATGCTCAACGTCACTCCTCATCAGGGAAATACAAATCTAAACCACACTGAGATACCACCTCAAGCTGGTCAGAGTGGCTAAAATGAACAAATCAGGAGACTACAGATGCTGGCAAGGATGTGGAGAAACAGGAACCCTCTTGCACTGTTGGTGGGAATGCAAACTGGTGCAGCCACTCTGGAAAACAGTGTGGAGCTTCCTAAAATAATTAAAAACAGAACAACCCTAGGACCCAGCAATAGCACTGCTGGGAATTTACCCAAGGGATACAGGAGTGCTGATGCATAGGGGCACATGTACCCCAATGTATACAGTAGCATTTTCAACAATCGCCAAATTATGGAAAGAGCCTAAATGTCCATCACCCGAGGAATGGAGAAAGAAGATGTGGTTTATATATACAGTGGAATACTACTTGGCAATGAGAAAGAGTGAAATCTGGCCATTTGCAACAACGTGGATGGAATAGGAGGGAATTATGCAAAGTGAAATAAGTCAGGCAGAGAAAGACAGATACCATATGATTTCACTCACATGTGGATCCTGAGAAACTTGACAGGAGACCATGGGTGGGGGGGATGGGGAAAAAAAGTTACAGAGAGGGAGGGAGGCAAACAATAAGAGACTCGTAAACACTGAGAATAAACTAAGGGTTGATAGGAGGTGGGGGAGAGGGGAAAGTGGGTGATAGGCATTGAGAAGGGCACCTGTTGGGATGAGCACTGGGTGTTGTATGGAAACCAATTTGACAATAGATTATATTTAGTAAAAAATAATTACAAAATCAGCATCAAGAGATCCGTTACATTTCTAAACAATAACAATGAAATAGCTGAAAAAGAAATATAAGGAAAAAATCCCCTTCCCCAAAGCATCAAAAAGAACAAAATATTTTGGAATAATTTTAATCAAGGATTTCTGAAAGATAGGTACAGTAAAAACTACAAGACATTGGTAAAAGAAATAGCAGAGACACAAACAAATGGGAAGATACCCCGTTGTTATGGATTCGAAAAATTAGTATCATTAAATATCCACATTACCTGAAACCACCCACAGAGTTAATGCAATCCTTGTCAAAATTCCAATGACCTTTTTCACAGAAATAGGAAAAGCATTCCTCAAATGTGTAAGGAACAAGAAAGATCCCAAATAGCCAAAACAATCCTAAGAAAGAAGAACAAAGCTGGAAGCATCACACTTGCTGGTGTCAAACTATTACAAAGTTATGGTAATAAAAACCGTATGAAGTTGCACACACACACACACAAAAAAACAAAACACAAAGATGAATGAAACAGAATCAAGAACCCAGAAATAAACCCATGCATAAAGTCAACTAAAAACCCATGCATAAAGTCTCTTTGTTAAGAGACCCAAGAATACTCAAAAGAGAAAAGGTAATCTCTTCAATACATGATGGTGAGAAAACTGGATATTAACATGCAAAAGAATAAAACTGTGCCTCTACCTTACACCACTCACAAAAGTCAACCCAAACGCAAATAAAGACTTCTATATAAAATCTTAAATCATAAAACTCCTAGAAGAAAACAGAGGATAAAAGCTCCTTGACATAGATCTTACGAATGATTTAGGATAGGACATCCAAAGTACAAGTAATAAAAGCAAAAACAACCAATGCAATCAACAATGTTTCTGCACAGCAAAAGAAACAAGCAACATGACGGAAAGGCAACCTATGGAAAGGATGAAAACATTTGCAAGCTACAAATATGAAAAACGTCAATATCTAAAATGTGTGAGGAATTCGTACAATTCAACAGCTAAAAACAAATATAATTAAAAACTGGGCAAGGCACCTTAAAAGACGTCTTTCCTCAAAACATATTCAAATGGCCAGGGGTACACAAGAAGGTGCTCGATATCACTATTCATCAGGGAAATGCAAATCAAAACTGCAGTATATAGATATCACTTTGACCTATTAAAATGGCTATTGTCAAAAAGACAAGAGATATTGTTGGCAAGGATGTACAGGAAAGGGATTCCTTGTACTCCTGTAGGACTGTAAATTGGGACAGCCACTATGTAAAACAGTATGGTGGCTCCTCAACAAACTAAAAATAGAACCTCCATATGAGCCAATAATCCCATTTCTGGGTATATATCTTAAAGCCATGACATCCTTATCTTGGAGAGATATCTGCAGCCCTATCTTTATTGCAGCATTATTTACAATAGTCAAGAAACTTGGGGCGCCTGGGTGGCTCAGTCGGTTAAGTGGCCAACTTCGGCCCAGGTCATGATCTCACGGTCCATGAGTTCAAGCCCCACGTCGGGCTCTGTGCTGACAGCTCAGAGCCTGGAGCCTGTTTCAGATTCTGTGTCTCCCTCTCTCTGACTCTCTCCCGTTCATGCTTTGTCTCTCTCTGTCTCAAAAATAAATAAATGCTAAAAAAAATTAAAAAAAATAGTCAAGAAACAACCTAAGCATCCATCAGTGGATCCATGGATTAAAAAAATATGGTATACAGTTACAATGGAATATTTTCAGCCACAAACAAGAAGGAAATCCTGCCATTTGTGACAACATGAGTGAAACTTGAGGGCTTTATGCTTAGTGAAAAGAAGTCAGACACAGAAGACAAACACTGCATGATCTGACTTATATGTGGAATTAAAAAAAAACTGCACAAGAAACAGAACAGACTGGTGGTTGCCAGGGTTAGGAGGCTGTGAGAAATGGGTAGATATTGGTCAAAGGGTACAAACTACCTGTTACAAGATTAATAAATTCTGGGGATTTAATGTGCAGGATGGTGATTACAGTGAACAATACTGTATCATATCATTTGAAAGTTGCTACAAGACTAGATCATCACAAACAAAAAATGATATTTATGTGAGATGATGGAAGTATTAACACTATTGTGGTAATCATTTGACAATATAAAAGTGTATCAAATTAATACAGGTACACCTTACAGTTAGTTACACAGATGTATGTTACTTATATCTCATAAATCTGGAAAAACTTAAAAAATTCAAAAGTACTCATATGTTATTATCTATCACTCAAAAATAACAATCATCTGATTAGTTGTGCTTTTGTTTAAAAAAAAATGGTTTGCGGCGCCTGGATGGCTCAGTACGTTAAGTGTATGACTTTGGCTCGGTTTGTGATCTAAGGGTTTGTGGCTTCAATCCCCACATCGGACTGTGTGCTGACAGCCCAGAGTCTGGATCCTGCTTTGGAATCTTTGTCTCCCCCTCTCTCTGCCCCTCCCCAACTCTCACTTTGTCTCTCTCCAAATGAAGAAACATTTTAAACAATTAAAAAAAATGATTTGGTAAATTTTGTATACTTTTAGCCTAATATCTAATCCTGATAGAAAAAAATGGGGGATTCACCAAAAAGAAAATTATAATTCTGTTTTCATGGACTAAATGCATGCAACAGAATATTATTACCATACAGCTACGTACATTTCCAAAAATAATGAAATTTCCCACAGATTATTTAAGACTTAAACATGAGCCCCGAAGAGCACCAAAAACAAAAACAAAACTAACAATTTTTTTTCAAAAACTGTTATACAGATAACTTTCTTCGTGGAAATAACATCCAAGAAAAGAAGAATCTTTCTGAAAGCAATTGTCAAACAATTCCTCTCAACTCAAATTTCAAAAATGAATCTGTAATTATAGAATTTGAAATAGCTTTCATTTTGAACCCAGTCAATAGAAGCAACTTTTAAGTAGAAAACATCTGGTGAAAGCCACCTCAAACTTAGAAAAAACAAAACAAAACAAAACAAAAAGAAACCCTAACACGTAGCCATGGTAACAAGAAGCCACCAGAATCAGTTTTAAATGTGTTAATCAATGTGCACCAGCCCTACTCACCAACCAATCCATTTCAGCTCCTTCCTTCTGGAAGACAGCAAATAAAGGACAAAAATGACTCCAATACACATGCTTCAGCGTGGCAACCAATCCACAACAGTATCACCCAAATAAGCATGGTGCTTCAGATGATGACAAACCATTTAATTTTCTGAAAGTCCCCCCATCCTTAAACTCCACTCTTCCCCAAACCCTGTATAAGAATAGCAGACTGCTCTGTTAGAAACGACTATACCTAACCAGCAAAGCTCGCTCTTATTTGTAAGTGATCAATTACAACTTCATCTTTTTATTTCAGATATTGAGGGCTCATAATCTTTGGCAAGAATTTTTAAAGTCCTATAATAATTTGCCACCATATTTTAGTTTCCTTAATAAATATAAAGGAAGTTTGCTATTCCTTTGATACATTTCACCATAATGAAAACTAACATAAATACAACTAAAAGAATAAGTAGCAAGTAAACACAATATTGGGCCCCCTAAAATCCAAAAACTGTATATAACTGGCAGGTTTACTTGTCAGAATGAACCCATGCCAAACTTTGTCAAGGTGGGGACTAGTATTATGTTAAAAACTATACACACAAGTTAAACTCCGTTCACTCAATAAACATTATTGAAGAAGTACTATATAGACTAGAACATTTTCTAGGCACTGAGGACATGGCAATGAACAGATAACAATCCTACTCATGAGTGAAGTAAACATACAATAACAATAAGCTACGCAGGCAAAATATACAGTATTAGAGGAGAAAAACTAAAGCAGAGAAATCACATTTTGATGTGTTATAGGGAAAAGGGTAGTTGAAGTACTAGTCAGGATGGCCAAGAAAGGCCGTGCTGAGAAAGTGACTTTTAAGCAAAAACCTGAAAGGAAAAACAAACAACAAAGGAAAAATCAAGCCATGAGGTATCTGAGGGAAAGCATTCCAGACAGAGTCAACAGCAAGTACAAAAGTATGTCCAAAGTACTTAAAGAGTAGTGAGAAATCAGTATGGCTGGACAGAATGAAAGGGGTAGAAAAGAGTTCAAATCAGAGAGAGAGAAGGAGACACCTGATCATATACAGGCCTTGTCGGCATTAGGAAGAGTTTGGGCATGTACTCTGAGTGAAATGGGAGGCAATTCGGCTTGGAGCAGAGGAAGGACACAATCCGACTTATGTTTTACTAGATCCAATGTGTTTAGAATTAACGGAAACAGAGGAAAAACAAAAGAAGAAACAAACAAACAAGAAGACCATTTAGTTACCTATTACACCAATATAAACAACAGATGATAGTCTCTTGGTCATGGAAGATGTGTTTGGATTCTCGATATATTTTTTTTTAATTTTTTTTCAACGTTTTTTTATTTAATTTTGGGACAGAGAGAGACAGAGCATGAACGGGGGAGGGGCAGAGAGAGAGGGAGACACAGAATCGGAAACAGGCTCCAGGCTCCGAGCCATCAGCCCAGAGCCCGACGCGGGGCTTGAACTCACGGACCGCGAGATCATGACCTGGCTGAAGTCGGACGCTTAACCGACTGCGCCACCCAGGCGCCCCCCCAATAGTTTTTTTAAATATATTTTCTACTTCCTTGTCTCCCGTATATGGGTAACATGCAAACATGCAGTCTGATTCAGTGGTCTCCTGTTACAAGGTCGTGAGGGATGCTGTCACATAGGCGTTTGGCCAGGTTGCCTTGAGGTTTTTTTGTTTTGTGTTTTTCTTTCCTTAGGGAGGGGACTCTACCACAAAACAGGGTTCCTGTTTTTTAAAAAAAGTGGTGGGTCAGATTTGGCCCATGGGCTGTAGTTTGCTGATGCCCCACAGGTCTAGAGCAAGAATCTGCTTGCTTCTGGTTGAAGAAAGGTTTTCAGCTTTGTCTTGCTAACTCAGTCACCCTGCTTTTCACCTTACAAAAACTCGTTGACATTTCTCCTCTGCTGCTATCTTTTCTCCCACTCACTTTATCCCTGTGGCATTTACAGCTGTTTTCCCCCTCTGTAGTTATTTTCACGTTGTTTTCAGTAGCAGAGACAAATGCATGTTCGTTAGGTCCACAAGTTTTTAAGCTTTTTCTTTCAAAATAATTCCAAACTTAAAAGTTGTTGCAAGAATGGGACAAAGAGCTACCATACACCCTTTACCCAGTTACAAATTGTTAATACTTTACAGCATTTCCTTTATAATTTCCCCCTCTAGATACAACCATTTCAGACCTGGTGTTCTATTCACTACTCCTTAAATACTTAAGTGTAGTTAAAAAAATTTTTTTTAATGTTTATTTATTTTTGAGAGAGAGAGAGAGACAGAGTGTGAGCAGGGGAGGGGCAGAGAGAAAGAGGGAGACACAGAATCCGAAGCAGGCTCCAGGCTCTGAGCTGTCAGCACAGAACCCGACGCAGGGCTCGAACCCACAGACCTTGAGATCGTGACCTGAGCTGAAGTCAGATGTTCAACCAACTGAGCCACCCAGGTGCCCCTTCAGTGTATATTTTCTTTTTTTTTTTAATTTTTTTTCAACATTTTTTTTTTTTTTATTTTTGGGACAGAGAGAGACAGAGCATGAACGGGGGAGGGGCAGAGAGAGAGAGGGAGACACAGAATCGGAAACAGGCTCCAGGCTCCGAGCCATCAGCCCAGAGCCTGACGCGGGGCTCGAACTCACGGACCGCGAGATCGTGACCTGGCTGAAGTCGGACGCTTAACCGACTGCGCCACCCAGGCGCCCCTCAGTGTATATTTTCTAAGAGCACAGATATTCACTCAGAAAAGAACTCAATTTTCCAAGATTTATAATGCTGTTGTTGAATCTACAGACCTTTCTCAGACGTCCCCCGTAAGTCCTTTCTAGAACTGTTCTCAGCCCAGGGCCGGGTCCAGGTACAACCCTGCGGTTGGTTTTCAGGACTCTATAGCCTCCTTTGATGAGGAAAAGCCTGTCAACCTTGTTTTGTGTTTCATGACACTGACGTTGTTTTGACATTGCCATTTTTGGAGATACAGGCCGTTAGTTTGTGGAACGTTACTTAATTTGGGTTTTGGGTGATTTTTCTCATGTGTTCATTTTTGACATAAAGAATGCTGTTTCCTTTGTGGTGAACCCAGAACTGATCTACAATTTTTATTTAAGATTGCCCCCCCACCCCCACCTCCACCCCCCGGAAATCATTTTTCATTCTACTTGAGGTTCCTGGAAACTTTCCAGATGTTACAAGCACAGAACGGTCTTTGTTCTGATTTTTTTTTTAATCTAATGTATTCTAGAGGTCCCATTATATCCATTATTTTGCTTCATAAACCTTTTCGGTGGCTTTTGACACATGACAGTGAATACATGACTGTCTAAACTTTGCCCTGTTGACTGGGACTCTGCCTTATTTATTTATGGACTGCATATACACAGACTGCAATTGGAAATGCCTTGCACTATCGTAGATTTCATATTCCAGTGCTGGGCGGATGATGTAACCAAGGAGGAGGGTGTTAGGACCCAGCAGTGAGCCCTGAGGTGACAGTCTC
The DNA here is from genome assembly GCF_028018385.1 of Neofelis nebulosa. Classification (NCBI taxonomy): domain Eukaryota; kingdom Metazoa; phylum Chordata; class Mammalia; order Carnivora; family Felidae; genus Neofelis; species Neofelis nebulosa. Next base: position 3,653,970 of record NC_080796.1, on the reverse strand, counting down.
ACCGCAGTTACTTGGTTTTATTTTTTTAATCTTTTATTTTTAGTTTATTTATTTAGAGAGAGAGAGAGAGCACAAGCAGGGGAAAGGCAGAGAGAGGGAGAGAGAGAAGCCCAAGTGGGCTCCAGCACCATCAGCCCAGAGCCTGATGTGGGGGTTGGAACTCAAGAACCTCGAGATCCTGACCTGAGCTGAGATCAAGAGTCAGATGCTTAACCCACTGAGCCCCCCAGGCGCCCCCACTGTAGTTCCTATAAAAACAGTTACTGAAATGTAATTCACACACTATGAAATCCACCCTCCTAAAGTGTACCGTTCAATGGGGCATGCAGCCATCACCAGGACCTAAGTTGTACCATGATTTGTTACAGCAAATTTGAGTCCCTTGGTGAACCGGCCAGAACTACTTCTATGTGAAAGATTTGGGGGAAGGTTGGCGTGTGTGTGTGTGTGTGTGTGTGTGTGTGTGTGTGTGTAACAGACAGCAAGTTTTGCAAGAGTACAGAGATGCCAGGGCCCTCGGGGTGACAGAAGGCTCCTGCAGGAGGGCACCACTTCCGGGTGCGGCGCGAGCAAAGGCCTGGAGGCAGCCACGGTCCTGTGTGCCCGCTGGCCCGAAACAGCCTCTCTGGGTGCAGGGGAGAGTCCGGGGCGGAGATGAGCGGCCAGGCAGGAGGCCGAGGGTAAGTCAGTCCGCGGCACCCCGCCCCCGCGACAGGCCATCCGCCGGCTGAGGCTTGAGGGTGCCCGGCGTGGGGACAGTCGCCTGCGGAGCGCGGGAGCGAGGCGCCGCGGGGGCGCGAGCAGGTTACCGACCCTGGGCCGTCCCAGGGCCAAGGTCCGGGGATCGGTGCCCGCGGGAGCACTCAGCCCAGCACCCGCCGCTCCCGAGTCGGCGCCGCAGACCCGGGACCTCACCGGGAGGACCGCGAACGGGCCCCGCTTTCGTGCACACCGCGTGCAAGTGTGCCAGCGCGTGGCCGCGCGCGTGGGCGAGGTGCAGGGGCGGCGAGGTCTGCGGGGAAGAAGCGGGAAGGACACGCGGCGTGCGATCCACCGCCCCCCCCGCCCCCCCCCCCGAGACAGCCGGCCAAGGGGCCGCACTCGGACGCGCCTCTGCGCGATCAGGTGCGCGGCGGCGCGCAGGTGACGCGCCCTTCCCGGGTCGCCCGGGTAACCCGGCCGGGTCGTCCCCAGGCCGTGGGCCCCGCCCCCGGCCGCCCCTCGGGGCCGAGCCTGGGCGGGATCAGCGCGGGGGCGCCCGGGGCGGCGGAGCCACAGTCCCAGCGAGCGCGCGCGCCGGAGCCTGGGGCCTGGAGCCGACGACCGTAAGGGGCGCGGGCTGGGGGCGGACGCGTCGGGGGGCGACTGGGGGCGCGCGCTGGGAGGACGGGTGTCGGGGCGCGGTCCCGGGGGGAAGAGTGGGTGTGGGGGCGCGGTTCCGCGGGGGGCGGGCTCGGGGTGGGGGGGGCAGTGTGACTTACTCTCGCTTCGGGGACCCGCGTCTGCACCCGACGGAGGGCCCGGCGCACCCATGCCTGCCCCCTCCGTGCCCCCGGGGCTGAAGGGGCGCGGCGCCCCCCCCCCCGCCCCGCACTCTCTCCCGAGAGTTCTGCTAACAGGGTGCGTCGCGCCCCGCGGTGAAAAGCACGTGTTTGTCTCTGGACCCCTAAACCCTGCTCGGATCTTGAGTTTGGAAGGCGCTTTCTTGCCTTCGCTGTCCGCCGCCCCCGCCCCCGAGGGGAAAGGGGTGCCTACAGCCACCTGAGGGGACCCGGGCCTGGGTCCCAGTTCACCGTGTGGCCCTGAGTTGCACCCGCCCCTCTCTGAAGCCTAGGCGAGGCGACGGGATCGTGGGGGCAGCGGCTCTAGCAGTGGTCAGTCCCAGTTTGACTTTTTTCTCCACCTGCTCCCTCCCGCCCCCCGCCCCATAAGCCTCGGGGTCCGCAAAGCCTGGATGTGCCCTGCGCCCGCGCGGGCAGACACCCCTCCCCCTTTCTAGACTTCCCTCTCCGTGCCCGAGCAGCACCCAGGCTGGGGGGCGAGGAGGCCTGTGCATTCGGGGTCCCTGCTGTCCGTTCAGCGCCTTTGCTCGGATTCGTGAGCTCTGGTGGGAAATTGCTGAGGACACTGGCAAACGCTGTTTCCGTGCCCCTCCGCGGCATCGCCGAGAGCAACCGTTCTCAGGAGGCCTCGGGGGCTCCAGAAAGTAACACTGGCCTCTGCCCCGATGGCTGGAGGTTGTTGCCCGAGCGAGTAGGGGCTGGAGGGCAGAGCCCCACTGGGCCTGGCTTAGTAAGAAGTTCTGGGATTGTTCAGCATTTATCCCAAACGTCCGCACTTGGAGGGCCATGTGAGGACACTCTTGTTTCCCTGAGGAAGCATGGACTGTGCTCAGGGGTGCCTTCTGCCCTGGGCGGGGGGCTCAGCAGGGAACGTGGACTCACTGGGCTCCCAGGTTTGCTGGGGAGAGGTGGACGATAAAATAAACTTGTAAAATGTAGAGTACGTGTGCCGTCGGGTGTAGAGCCCTGGAAGAGGGAAGGGGGGTGTCCGATGAAAGGGATGCTTTGTCTGAGAGATGGTGGTTGAATGACCCCGAGGAGTTGGGAGTGGCCGGTTGCCATCGGGGATGACAGTGCACCGGGCTGAGGGAAGAGCAGGAGCAAAGGCCCTGTGGCAGGAGCAGTCCTGGCATGGATGAGCTTTAGGTCTGTTTGCTGCGTGCGGGCCTGGCTGCCAGCAGTGTCCTTTGGTGTGAATGACCTCTTGCGTAAACTGAACGAGCTTGAGAGCGAGAGGACTCAGAACTTCTGAACCTATGCTGCCTCTCCCCGACCCCCCAGTTCCAGGAACGGGAGGAGCTCCACGGCCAGTAACTGCTCAGGAGGGCGGCCGAGGTGAACCTCGACACCGTCTGCTCCAACCCGCGTGCTCCCCTGTGCCTTAGGCACCCTGGCCAGACCGGCTTCGGGGAGCGGGGTGCCTGCCGGAAGTGACCGAATGCCCTTGGGCAGGGGGGCCTTTCGAGAAGGAGCACTGGCCATTGCAGGAAGCAGAGCACCACCCCCAGGAACCTCCCGCTCACGTCCGGGCACCAGGTGGAGCTCGCAGGGAGCCCCCCCCCCCCCCCCCGCCGTTGATCTGAGAGCCCAGCTTGCACAGGCTTGGTAATCGCTCACCCGACAGCTTTGACTTCCCTCCCGGGCTCCCGGCCCAGGCCCAGGCCCCACTTCTCCACCCTTGAGCGGATGACACAGAGCTGGGCTTAGGGGAGAAGCGAGGGCTGGGGGCGCCCGGCCGGCTCAGTCCGTAGAGCGTGTGAGTGTCGATCTCGGTCGGGGCTGTGAGTTCGAGCCCCAAGTTGGGTGTGGAGGTTACTTACAAATAAAATCTTAAAAATAAATGAACAAGGGAGATCTAAACGTGAGCGGGTTGCCACCGCCGAGGGAGGAGCCCAGAACATACCCACCCGGGGCTGGGTGTGCAGAAAGAGCAGGTGCGTGTTGGTTCGGGGGGACCCCCTGGATCTCATGCTCAAAACCCACCTCTGCAAGGGCCCTAGAGCCCATCACTAGTGATTGGAGGGAACGCAGCGATGTGGACAGAGAACTGGTGTGGAGAGAAGAGCGGGGTCATGCACTGGCCGGGCCGAGACGTCCCCTGCCCGGGCCTGGTCCAGGGATGCAGGAGGCCGGGCCAATCTATCTGCAAGGCTCCTCGTGGCTCCAGCGGGTGGTGACTGTGTGGTTAAGTCCAAACTGATCTTCAGGGAAGGAAATTTGTAGGCGGGGTGCGGTCGGTTCAGATGGGGCCAGGGTGGGCTTGAAGCCCGTGCCAGGCCCGCTGAGGGCAGCTTCAAGGACAGTGAGGGCTCCGGCCCCAGGGTGCGGGGCAAACCCTGGGACAGAGGGCAGGGACTTCAGATCGACACAGAAGTGTCACTGCCCAGCCCGGCGGGCCTCCTGGGGATAGCGGGGGACTGCCGGTGGGTGTTCTTGGCCTGGGCGTGGCCCTTTAGGAGCAGACGCTTTAGGAGCGTGCCATGGGGACGAGGTGGGGTGCAGCAGGGAGAAGGCCTCCCCCTGCACAGATCCCCCAGAGCACCCAGCCACCCGCTGCCCTGAGGAGGGAGAAGTGGTTGGTGCTCCAGGAAATCCTCCCTGGCGCCCGGGAGAGGACCTCGCAATCCCATCCCTGCTTACATAACGTAACACAGCTGAGCCAGCCAAGTTCAAACTGGTGTTTTTGCTTTTGCTGAGGTGTGTTTACCTTGCCAAGGGAGGTCCTAGTTCATCGTTTCTTGACTCCTGAAGGCCTGCCCGAGGCCCCTCCCCCCAGCGGGGCTCACAGACCTGAAGTGGCCCCCCCATCGTCTGTGTCCAGCGGCTGGGGACACGGTCCCGCTGCAGCTAAGCCTCCCCCTCTGAGGCCTCACTGGAGGTGCTTGCATTTCGGGAACAAAAGGGCTCTTCTGTCTGAGGAGCTCAGGGATGTTCCAGAAGATTCCATAGGAGGAACAGGAGGTCAGGTCAGGAACAGGGGTTTCTGCTGCCTTTGGGGAGGCCGGGTAAACTGTGTTCAGGGGTCTTCTTGGGGCTTCTGAGCCGGTGGGCTCAAGAGAACGGCTTTGCCCGAGCTTCGTTTTTGTGAGTCTCTTTAAAACAGAAGGAACCAGCCCTCACTTGTCGGGGTTAGTCGGTGTTCGAAGAGCCTTCCCTCCCAGGGCTTCTCCCTGCCTCCTCACAGAAGGCCGTGGTGCCCAGACGGACCGTCCCCACCAGGGGCCCACGGGCGGCCTTCAGCCGGCTGTGTCCTGCCCCCAGAGCCCGGGAGGGCGCAGGAAACCGGTGACCAGGAACAGGAGGCCCAGGTGGGCCTGTGCCTTCCCTGAGGGCCACCACCCCGGGCAGCGGGGACTTGGCTTTTCCCTAGGGGACGGGCGCCCTTGGCCTCACTGAGTGGTGATCCTCCCGTGTGTTCCCCTTCTTGTCGGGACTGGACAGATGGGGCCTTCTGGAAAGTAAGAGAAGTGCTTTGGTTCCGGGACCAGGATCAGTCCGGTCAGTGACCAGCACAGCTCGGGGAAGTCTGAGTCTCTTACCAGGTTTTTGGGGGGTCGGGGGGGGGTCAAACAGATGTACTTTCCGGCTTTCCAGGTTTTTTTTTTTTTTTGCCTGTGGGAGGACCTGCTTGCTAGGCCGCATTGTCTCCGCAGGAGCTGACGGGCCCTGCCACCAGGTGCGGGAGGGTGACCTCGTCCCCCTCACCCGGCTCCGGTCCCCGCCCTCCCACAGAGGCAGGGCTGTTTTGTCCACCAGGACCTTCGATGGAGTTCCAGAAGTCGTTTTTGGCTTCTGCGACTTTTATTCCTTTTTGCTGCCCAGACTTCGCCGCAAGCAAACTAACCCCAGGCCCAGAACATTCCCAGACACCGGACCCCGGGCCCGAGGGGCCGCCCTACGGGAAGCACAGAGGCCCTTTCGCTGCCGTCCAGACGGGAAGGCGGCTTAGGTTCCTCAGCCAGGGCCCAGCCAGCGGCGCTCTCTGGTTACACAGCCCTGAGGAGGCATCCTGAGCCCGGAGCACATTGGTCAAGGGCTGGCTGAGCTGGGGGGCCAGGGCGGCAGAGTGAGGTCAGCGCTGGGAAGGAGATCCGGGGTGCTCGGCCGGGCGCCACCTGGCCCGCTACCTTTATCCTCGGGAATCGGAGTCTTTTCTCTGCTCAGAGATGCCAAGTGCCGAAACCCCACGGAGCACAGCGCTCTTTCCGCGAGGCGGCGAGCTGTGGTCCGCTCGGGCTCCTTCTCTTGTCACTTAAAACCGATGGAAAACTGAGCCAGGAGACAGAACAGGGTCTCAAGTGACTCCCTGGGCGCGAGCCCCCAAGCCCCTCCTCGCATTGTTCAGCTTCAGGCCTGCGTGGAAGGCTGCGTAGACGAGCCTGGGGAGGGCTCGACTCGGGCCGGCCGAGTCCCCCCAGAGGTGCCGGGGGCCTCTAGCCCAGCCGGGTGGCCTCCCTCCTCCCACCGAGGCCCCTGCAGCAGGTGCTGGGCGTCCCTCGCTTTCTGCCTTCCGCCACCCTGGGCTTTGGGGCTCATGTTCCCCGGGTCCCGCCTGCTCTTTCCTCTACAGAGACCACCAAGCTTCCTGTCGTGGTCCCAGCAGCACATGTCTTCAGGGAAGGTTCCCTCGGCCTCCGCCCCCTCTCACCCACCTGTCGCGTTCTCGGGATTTAAGTGCAAAAGTGAATGCCCAGGGCGCCCGGGGGGCTCAGTCGGTTGGGCGTCCGACTTCGGCTCAGGTCATGATCTCATGCGTCGTGGGTTCGAGCCCCGCGTCAGGCTCCGTGCTGACAGCTGGGAGCCCGGAGCCTGCTTCGGATGCTGTCTCTCCTTCTCCCTCTGCCTCTCCCCTGCTGGCACTCTCTCTCTCAAAACTAAATATTAAAAAAAAAAAAAACCTTTTTTAGCGAGTGCCCGTGTGGGGGCACCACCCCTTGACCGAGGTAACTCCTTGAATCCCCAGCTCAGCAAGGCCTGGACAAGTGGGGCCACCAGCCTGAAGTCATGTGGCTGCCGAGTGGCAGGAGCACAATTGGAGGCCAGAGGTTGGTGCCTAAACACCGGCCGGCTGACCCCTGGCTCCCTGGACGCCCCTGTAACACCAGCAAAACGAGTCCTGTCTGTCTGTCTGTCTGTCCACTCAGGAGCAATTGGAGAGTCGGGTTGGGGGGCGAGGGGTCTGCCGGAGCGTCCCCTCCAAGGCAGCTGTATGTCCCTTCACTGCGGCCCAGAGCAGGGCCCCCCCCCACCAGGAAGCCTGCACCACCCCCACCCTGTTTTTACTTCTCTATTATTCTGCTTTGTGGTTGCCTGCAAACTGCATTTTCCCTTCCCTAGGGGCTTGGCTCTGGGCTGTTCTTTCTCCCAGGGCTTGGCTCCCGGCCTGGAGGAGGTAAACAAGGCCCTTGTCGTGGGCAGGGGTGCAGGGCCCATCCCGCCTCACCCATCTTGAGTCCCCGTCCTCGTCTGGCCACTGGGGTTCCAGGGAAAAGGCTGTGGGGGCAGAGGGGGCGCGGTCCGGACGTCCTCTCCCCCTCCTCTCTCCCCTCTTCCCCCCATCCCTCCCCCTCCCCCCCTCCCCAGGCTTTCCCGCTCTGTCTGGGCCAGCTGCCACCAGACCCAACAGCGAGCAGGGATGGCGTCGGGGAGCCCCTGGGAGCCGTGCGTTGGCGGCAGGAGGGCGGGAGGCTCCCTGCCCCGCCGCCTTGGCAGTCCCGCCCTGGCTCCGACGGGAAACCATCTGCTTTTCCCTTTCCGCTGGATGTTCCTTTGCCTTCCTCCAGAGAGGTGTGGGGAAGGCGGCGCGGGGCCCGAGGAGGCACACACACCCCTACGCCCCACTTTCTGTCTGGCTCGCCTCCCCCGTTCTCGCCCTGCCCCGCAGTGTGCTGTCCAGACAGACCTCCCCCAGAAGGAGCCGAGGCCCTCGCTCTCATGTGAGTCTGAGTCACTGGCAGGAAACCCTCAGGAAGCAGGGCAGAGGGCAGAGGCCTCCTGTGCACAGAGCTGGGCCCTCCCGGCCTCTTTTCTCGAAGAAGAGCCCCGGATGCCCGGCCCCCACCCCGGCCAGTACAGGTGCGCTCAGAACTGGGCTTAGCTGGTCTGAGGGTTCTCGCACCTGCCTGGGTGTGAGGCCGGGGGAGGGGCGGGGGTCTTTGAGGACAGGCTGGCAGGACTCCCCACTAGTGTTCAGCAAGGTCCAGAGTCTGAGCCTCATCTTCTGGATCCCAAATCCTGATATCTGCCGGCCACCGGGCACCCTGGCTCTCCAGTCTTCCTTCAGGGGGAATTTGCCAGAACACCACCTCCCACCTACTCAGCCTTCTCCCTGCATCCCACGGCCCGTGTCTCAGAATAGTCTAAGAAGTAGATGATATATATAACTCCTCAAGGAGAATTCAGCCATCTTTCTGGGCACGAGCTCTGGAAATTTTCAACATTGTCAGTGAAAAATTTTTTATTTTGATTTATTTTTTGACGTTTATTTATTTTGAGAGAGAGCGCGGGCAGGTGCAGATGTGTGGCCAGGGGAGAGGCAGAGAGAGAGGGAGACAGAGAATCCCAAGCAGCCCCCACGCCGTCAGCACAGAGGACGCGGGGATCGAACTCACGAACCGCAAGATCGTGACCTGAGCTGAGATGAAGAGTTGAGACGCTCAAGCCACTGAGCCACCCAGGCGCCCCTCGAAGAATTTTTAAATTCATTCTTTCAGCAGAGATTTTCTGAGCATCCAATACGTGCCAGGTGCCGGGGACCAGCGGGGAGCCAGAGAAGACATGGCCTCTACCCTCGGGGAGCTTACTTCCGGGGTGCGGTGGGAGGGTGGGGGCGATATTGCTGCAGGACCTTGAACAGATGTGACCGTGACTCGAGCTAGGGGTGGGAGGCGCACAGAGCTGAACTAGGTCACGGGAGGCTGCCTGGAGGAGGGACGCTGCATTTGAAATCTGAAGGATGAGCAGGGGTTCAGGAGCTGAGGGGAGAGGGTGCTCCCCCACCGCAGGAGGGCGAGGAGGGGAGGGGTGGGCGGGTCAGAGAGCACAGGCCCTGAAGGGTTAACCAAGCATCTCGCTGTTGCAAGGACAGCAGGAAGCTGTCCCGGGGTTTACACCAGGGATGTGCAAGGTCAGGTTTGTATCTGCAGAAAGTCACTCTGGCCGCAGGGCATGCTGGGGGCGGGACAGGGAGGCAGAGCACGTGTGAGGGGACAGGACAGGGCCTTTGCTCTGCTCCAGGGGAGGCGGCCGTGCAGGTGGATTGAGATCGACTTTGGAACTTGCCGATTGATTGGCTCCACGGGGGTGGAACGAAGGAGGGGGTTTCAAAGACGTCGCCTGGGCTCTTGGCTTGCCATTCGGGGGGTGGGTAGTGCCCGTGACAGCGAGGGAACCCCGAAGGAGACAAATTCAGGGGCCCAAGGTCACGGTGTGATCGCAGATGCGCGAGGAGGGGATGTTGAGATGCTCACGAGCAGGGGAGGCGGCAGGGGGCTGTTGGGGTCTTGGTGGGAAACACGCACCTGTCTGTCTGTGCAGGGGTGACGGCGGGAGCCACGTTCGCGGAAAGGGTGGCCCCATTCGGACACAGGTTCTCTGGCGCCCCAGCCAGCTTCGTTGTTGACCCACTGGTTTCCGGAGGCCTGTGGGTTTCCAGATCGTCCTTTTTACAACCCCCCCCCCACGGGTCCTTGGCCGCTAGAAAGTCACCCAGCAGGATCCCAGCCACAGCTGCTCAATTGTTCTTGTGTGGAGAGGGCGTCTGACGCACTGTGGAAGTGGGGCCGCAGGAAGGCCGTCGCCCTTCTGGTCTTTCCCCTTTAAAAAAAAAAAAAAAAAAAAAAAACAACCATAAAATAATCCCTCTGCCGAAGGGGCACAGATTCGTTCTGTGACTCAGCCACAGCGCATTTCATCCCCAACTGGTGGCCAGTCTTACCCTTCTACGGAGAGAACAGGGAGACACCAGCTGCGGAGGCCACATTGTATGTAAACAGAGGTCAGTGTTCCGCAGAGAGAGGCCCCCTCCCTGCCCCCAGGGCTGGGGCGGGGCGGGCAGGGGCCACTGGTGTTTTGCATTCTGACACCTGTCAGGAAGTTGATTCTCACTTAGAGAAGCAGCCTGAGGGGCGCCTGGGGGGCTCAATGGGTGGAGCCTGCAACTCTGGATCCCAGGGTCGTGAGGTCGAGCCCCACGTTGGTTACTTAAAAATAAAATCTGTAAGAACCGAAAGGACAATTTTGAAGGCTGAGCATTTGTTGTTGAGAGTTTGTCCACGGGGAACTGGATATATTATTTCCCCCGCTGACTTTTTTCAGTTAGTGAGGATGTTAAGGTTTATATAATAGAAAACTCAAAGCAGCAGTGGCTCAAACAATGTAGAAATGTGTTTCCCTGTCACCCAAAGGAAGTTTAGGAGTAAGTCGTCCCGCGGTTAGCAGGAACCCACTTTCCATCATTGTCCTGGTGCTGACCTCTTTCCTCAAGAAAACCTCATGGCCCCAAATGGCTACCAGAGTCCAGGCATCACACCTATGCCCCAGGAAGCGTGAAGGGGGAAGGGCAAAAGGTACGTGCTTCCCAGCCGAGTCCAGGCTCTTTCCAGTCTTCCACACACGGGCAGGATCCATGCACCGTTGTGCACGTTGTGCACTGCACAATCTTAGAGGATGCCACGCACGTCATCCTCTAGATGTATGTAGATCTACGTACAAGTGCTTTCTGGCAGATGGCAATGAGGCATCCTATGACAAGAGCAGCAGATTAGGTTAATTTTCTGGCAGCGTTTTGAAGAATGGGGTCTTTTCCTGATTCACACGGAGGTACTGTCTGGGCCACGAGCGGGGAGGAGGGGGGGCTCCACCCCAAATACACTTACAGCTCTTTGTCAGCACCTAATCGCTCCTTCAAATCCTCAGCTCGATGCTAAGCTGCAGGGAGCACCAGGAAATGCAGTGTTTAGCTGAGCTTTGCCAACAACAACGATTCCCTCCATTCGATTCCATCGCGAGGAAGGAAGGGGCGAATTTAGCCGCCAGGCTCAGCCACCCCGTGTCTCAACCCGAGGGCGCGTTTGCGGAGCGGCCGGAGTTAGGGTGCCGAGTTTTGAGGAACTTGCCCAGGCCCCCTTTTTCTCACACAGCCATGCCGTGCTCCCCTCCCCAAGTGCCCGTCCTCGCCTCGCTCCGGAGTGTTGGCTTGTAATTTACAGGAGGGCCATCCGAATGGCAAACCCGATTTCTGAGTTAAAACTGCCGGCTTCATCATGCAAAAGGAACCGCGTACAAAGGAGGTGAGGTAGAGACCCGTCTCGGCCGGCGCAGGTAGAAATGGAAAGAGTGCGCCCCGGAGGTCCCAAGTGTCCACACCTGTGTGGAACCCGGATGTAGATCCTAGAGGCTCCTTGCTTACACGGCGCACTGTCTCTCGGCCTCGTAAATCCCTGTTTATCCTTAAAACCTCTGCTCCGCTCCCCGCTCATCCGTGCAGCCTTTGTGGCCGACTTAACCACTGCTGCGTTTGCACGCTTCTCCTCGTCTGTGTAGATGGCTGTCATCACTTGTTCATCTGTCTGCCTGTCCTACCAGAGCATGAGCTCCTGCGGCACAGGGCTGTGACCCACCTCTTGTGCCTGCAAAGGGCCGGGCTCACGGTCACAGCCACGCAGTGACCGCCGAACCCGCCTGTGGTCCCACGAGCCAGTTTGCGTTTCCCCTCCCGGGGCCCCGATCCGAATCTCTTACCTGAAAAGAACGAGTGACTTCTGGTGCCTTCCAGACCGCATTCAACTTACAAGAGTTGACTTCGGCTTTTAGGACCAAGCCTCAAATGAGGTGTACATACGGTTTTGAAGCTTGTATTTTTGCCCCGAGCCTAACAGAAACACCGCCTTCGGTGAAACTCCGAGGCCGACGTTCCGTTTACCGGCGACGGGAAGCACCTGCCTGGCTTGACCTCCTGCGTTTAGAGCCGTTACCTTGCGGCAGTCAGGCTCCGAACCCTCAGATCTCGCCGAGTAAAGAGTCAGAACCCGGGCGGGGCGGGGGGCCGCAGTCAAGGGCCGGCGTGCAGGCTCGGGAGGCCCGTGACCACGGCCACCCCAGGCTCCCCACGGGGTGTCCCCGCGGCGGTGACCCCGTGCACCCCTGAGTTGTGTCCCGCACCTGCCCGAGCCTGGCTCCTCGGGTGTCTCTGGCCCAGGCGACACACGGGCCTGTGCCCCCTGCACACTGTCATCGCGGTGAGTGCCGGGCCGGGCCCCGCCACCAGAGGAAACTCCACGCTGCCGTCTCGTGGCCCTGACAGTGGCCTTCCTTTAGGAACGGTCTGCGGGACGTGCCGTTTTGTGTCTGGCCCGTTCGGTGCGGACTGTTGGGGGCCCCCCTGTGTGGACGGATGGCGTCAGGGACGTTTCTAGGTGTGGGGCTCCCCACCTACAGCGCGGTGTGGCGCACCCTCGGGCACCTTCGGGCTGGGTCTGCGCCTCGGGGCGAATCGCGGAGTCCTCGCGTTTGTGAATGTCAAGTTCTAGTAGATTCCGCCAGTGCTCCAGAGAGGTGGTGGGAAAGTCTGCTGCTAGATGTTGACTTCTCCTAGCTTCTCTCTAGGAGTGACCACCACTACGGTTCCGACGGTGCCCTCCATGTGCCCTCGCCTCCTTAAAGGGAAATGTCTCACTTGAGTCTCCTGGTGGCAGGGCTGAGGCCTCCCCAGCCTCCCCGCCTCCCCGCGTCAAGCTGGGGTGATGGCCTCACTGTCTGTCATACACAAAAAATCACCAGATCGAACACTCTAAGTGGGCGAATTATATGGCCCGTGAATTATGCCTCGATAGAGCTGTTTTAAAAAAAAAGCTGAGGGCTCCTGGGGGACTCAGTGGGTTAAGGGTCCGCTCAGGGCATGATCTCAGGGGCGTGGAGCCTCCTTTAAAAAAATACCACCGGGGGGCGCCTGGATGGCTCAGTCGGTTAGGCGTCCGACTTCAGCTCAGGTCATGATCTCGCAGTCCGTGAGTTCGAGCCCCGCGTCAGGCTCTGGGCTGATGGCTCGGAGCCTGGAGCCTGCTTCCGATTCTGTGTCTCCCTCTCTCTCTGCCCCTCCCCCGTTCATGCTCTGTCTCTCTCTGTCTCAAAAATAAATAAAAACATTAAAAAAATAAATAAAAATTAAAAAAATAAAAAAATACAGCTGAGCCGCGTGGCCGTGTTCGGGCCCCCAACACTCCCCGGGCCCAAACCGGGTGCGCCCGGCCCCTGATGGGCACCCTGGGGACAGGCCCCTCCCAGAGACAGCCAGGGGCGGAGCCTCAGAAGCCCAGCATTCCTGGGGGTGGGGGCGCGCGCGCACACGCACACACACACACACACACACACACACGAGGGTGGAGAGAAGCTTCCAGAAGCATGGAGCAGAAGGCCCCTTAGAAAAGCAAGAGGCCTCAGAAGTGCAGCCCCAGCATCCAGGGCCGCGAGAGGCCACCCTGTGTTGGTATTTTCCCAATTCGGTGGATGAATGCCACAGCTCTTGTCTTTTTCCTGCTGGTTTCTGTTTCTTCCATGTGCTCAGACTCTTCTTTCACAAGTTCCCGCAGTCGGGGGCTGGGTGGGAGGGAGGGTGGGGGTCAGGGTCTCGGCCGGGGGTGGGGGTGGGGGGGGTCTCCGCACTGACGGGCCCTCCTCGCTCCTGCAGGAATCATGTGGCTGGAGATTCTCCTCGCCTCAGTGCTGGCCTTTGTCGTCTCCTGGTTTGTTTCCCGGGACAAGGAGGAAACGCTGCCACTAGAAGATGGGTGGTGGGGCCCCGGGGCGAGGCCCACGGCCCCAGAGGACGAGAGCATCCGCCCTTTCAAGGTGGAGACGTCAGACGAGGAGATCAAGGTGAGGCCCCTTCCCCAGGCGGGGCTGAGCCGAGGGGAGGGCGGGGACGCCTGGCTGTGTTCCCCGGGGAGGCTGGGAGTGGGGTGCCCTCCGCTGTTCTCACACCGGCCAAGGGCAGATCCTACAGAGACGTGCCCAGCCAGCCCCGTGCCCACCCCGTCCCCCTCTGCCCACCCGCCCCTCTGCTCCTCCCTCCCCTGCCCAGAGCCCAGCAGCACCAGGTGGGCAGGGGGTGCCAGCTGGCCCTGGGCGCGGGCATCACGGGTCACAGACAGCAGCTGCTCTCCCCTCCTCCGCGCCCTCCTGCCACCCTGGGGGTGCGTTTAGCCAGAGAAAGCGAGCAGGTTGTCATCAGGGCCTGGGCGGGGGTCCTGAGTGAGACGCAGGGCCGTGGTGACATCAGATGCTGGGGTCCAGAGAGGCCGCCGCAGGGCCAGCATTGGTGACGCACCTGCTCTGTGACAGCTG